>NW_012267412.1:2154159-2248636 GCF_000151885.1 Dipodomys ordii | reverse complement strand
TTACATGGGCAAGATAATGAGTACATTTCTTATCAAGCATTGTAGCCTCCTCCTTTGTTTCCCCTTCCCATCCCTTCCCATCCTCCCCCTGCCCCCGAATACAATATATCTTGATCAATGTCACCTCATTCAATATTCTTGCCCATTGCTTCCTTATGCATCCCTTCCCTTACTCTTTTTAATTTTGTAGGATATACATTGGATTCTTGACTGCATTCTTCCCCTCTTCTCCTCTTCATTCACTTACCTCTTTCTTCTCAACTCCACACCACTCCTTTTGAGTACCAACTTCCTGGCATTTTATTTTGCTGAACTTTGATTTTGCCTTCCTAAGGAATTCCACTACTTGAGTTCTCCCTTGTATCTATCATATTTTAGTTAATATGTTTGTATACACTTGAAAAACCATCCAGTGTGTTCACTTATACGTCTATAAGTCTAGCTTACATATATAAGGAAGGATATTTCCCCTGAATTTGGAAGGATGGACTTGGGATTTCTTCACACGGACAGCTGAGGAAAATAATTCTGAGGAGTAGATGCAAAAAGGGAAGAATATGTGCAAATGCTCAGGGAAGGTATTACTAGTGTGTGTTGAGACTTGCCATGAAGGCCTGAGAACAGAAGTTTCTGGAAGAAGAGAGATGATTCATGGACATTATCATCTAGGACTTGGTACAGGAGTAATACTCATCTCTATCCACTTTGGTGCCAAGTTGGATTCATCTCTACTCCCCAGACCTCTACACTCTGCTTTCTTTGTAACATAGAATTCTGATTTGGATATTTTAGGCCTCATTACCATTCATCCCTGTACTTGCACATTTGTCCTGCATACTTAGACCTCCTTCTTGTTTCTAACTAGACAATCACCTGCCTCATGGTTTTTGTTCTTGTTATTACCTTTGCCATACATCATCATGTCGTTGGGGGCCTCTTTCTTGTCATTTTGATCTCAACTCAACATCATGTCAAAACATCCCTTCCCAACCATGCTATCTGCAGCTTCCCTCCTATATCTGGAGGAGTCTCTGTGAGTTCATCCTGTGCAAACATTCTCTAGAGCCGTCATCATTACATCTGTGATCTTCACTGACCTGTTCGTATATTATTATCCATTCCCCACCTTATTGCCCTGCTGAATCTAAGGACCAGAATATTCATGTCATCTAACCTTATTCGTCATATGAAGTTATCTCAGAAGCAAAATCAGATTTGTTATTGGATGAGCTTAGAAGTAAAACAAATCCATTGAGAGTTCTAGGCCATAGCCTGGATGTGGTAAGTCTTAAAGAAATGTTCCTACCCTACAACAGAAAAGACTTGTCTACCCACACAGAGTACAAGTGTCCTCCCCCAGCTCCCCAGGTACCTCTCCCTTCAGGCATTGCTGGAGGCTCACCTGCCATTGCCCTCATCTTCCAGCATAGCACCATATCACTTTTTCCCTGGTAGAGGTATCCTTAGCTCTGTTCCTTCATTCTTTCACTCAAGGCTAGCACTCTATCACTTGAGCCACAGATCCACTTCTAGCTTTTGGCTAGAAGATTAGGTCTCACGGACTTTCTTGCCCAGGCTGGCTTCAAACTGTGATCCTCAGATCTCAACCTCCTGAGTAGCTAGGATTACAGCCATGAACCCAACATCTGGCAGTTCTGTTATTTCTGGAGTCATATTGTTGAAACTGTGACTCTGAACAGCATGGCCTCTTCATACTCTCAGGATTGGGTCTATGTGCATAAGGTAGCCCAAAAAAGAATAAGCACATGCACATCACAGGGCATGAGAGTGATGCAGGTCAGAAGAGATGAAGGGCTAGAATGAGACAGAAACCAGGAGCAAATTCAACACCTGTGACTTGCGCTGCTTCACTATTGTTCCTTTCTAACAAATCCTGAGGGTCTTAGAAGTGTCTTTCATAAGTATTTCTAATTTAAGTCAATCTTACCAATAAAACCATTTTATTTATTTTTTTTGTCATTTGTGAGCCCTGACCTCTGGGCCTGAGTGCTGACCCTCAGCTCTTTAGCTCAAGGCTATCATTTTACCTCTTGAACCATAGCACCACTTCCAGCTCTTTTCTGCTTATGTGGTGCTGAGGAATGGAACCCAGGGCCTCACGCATGCAAGGCAAGCATTCTACCACTGAGCCACCTTCCCAGCCCATCAAAACATTTTAGAAACACATTTTTCTCTGGCTAAAATGAAAAGCCAGGTGCCAGTGGCTCATGCCTATAATCCTAGCTACTCAGGAGGCTAAGATCTGAGGATTATGGTTCAAAGCCAGCCAGGGCAAGAAAATCTGTGAGACTCTTCAATTAGCCACCCAAAAGCCAGAAGTGGAGCTATGGCTCAAGTGGTAGAGCATTAGTCTTGAGCACAAAAGCTCAGGGATAGGGCTCAGGCCCTGCATTCAGGCCTCAGGACTGGCAAACACACACACACACACACACACACACACACACACACACACACGAAAATCAATTTTTGTAAGAATCTTTCCAAAAGAAAAAAAGCACTTTAATCCGAGCAATGTGTTTATTTTATCTTACATCCAAAGAAGGCTGTGTATCAGTGAGTGGCAGACTCTTGCTGGGCTTCAAGTGCTCAGGAGCAAATCCTGTAGCTCAAGGCGTATTTTCATTTCAGCCTCTTAGACGGACCTTAATTACCTGGCAGAAATCATGGAGGGTGATGCCAAGTTGTATTTGAACCTGTCATTTTATTTTAGTGTTTTGAGGATTTGGATATTTTCCATACTAATGTCGTAAAATATTCTATCAGCTTAAATTATGCATGCAATCCAGATCAAGCTAGCTAGATGTCAGGAGCAATTCAATATTTTCTTGAATTTGGGAGACGGAAAGCCAGCAAGATAAAAGTTTCGGAGAGTTAGACACAAATTAACTTTGCAATATGGGTGAGAAGCAAGTGCAGAAGTAGGAAAACTTTTTCTCCCTGGTGGTGTCAGTTGCTGGCATCAATTCAGAGCATTCATTAGAAACATTCTGGAAATATTGAGGAGACGGTTTTAATTTCCAAAGCCTGCCTTCCGTGTCTAAGCCTTCTCAATTTTTAAAAATAATTGTTAGGTAACACATTATAGTGTCACTTATTTTGGAGTTGTGACTCTGTGTCATTGTATTTTTTTGAACAGTGGAAACTTGGTCAGGGTCAAGTCAATCATAGAGGTAGTTATCATGTCTCTTGTTACTTTAAGTGATAGAATCCATTAATTCTGGGAAATCTTGAAACATTTATAAAAGAGAAGAAGCTGGACTAAGGTCAGCATGAATGAGGCACTGGCCTTGAATAGAACCATTGCTGTTTACCTGACACACATAGAGCCCAGTGACTGATTCCAACGGACTAAGATAAGTCATGGAGATAGTACAGTCTAAGGGTTTGCCGTGGAGGTTATGGCAAAAGGAGGTTGATTATAAGTCAAGGGTCCAAGGAAAGTCCATTCAGCTGCAATTATATAAAATGTATTAGATTTCAGGGTCAGGCAAAAGTGGAATATGCCCACAATCCAAGCACTCAGAAAGCTGTGTCAGGAGGATTGTCAGTATTTGCTAGTCTGGGCTACAGGGTATGATACAGCAAGATCTTGTCTTAAAAACAAAACAAAACAAAACAAAACCAAGCAAAGCCATAAGAATATGTTAGATTTCAGCACATAATGGCAGGGGAGGGCATTCCAGACATAACAGCTTGAGAACGGCACAGAGCTGTGCAAACACCAAGTGTGTTGTTATAACTATGGATAAGGAGAGCGGGATGGTATGGTGCAGGAAAAGGAAGGACTGAATGAGCAAAAGAGCTCGCAAAACACAGTAAGCCTCAAAAGTCTTATAGAGAACTTGCAGTAACCCATGGAAGGATTCAATGTTTAGTAGGTGAGACACACAAGGTTCCCATTATTAACTGTATAAACTGCTTGAATCCTTCCCAAATTCATATGTTGAAGTCCTAACCTGCAACATGATCTTGTTAGGAGAGATTTTGGATAAGAAAAGAGAACATGAGTGTGAAGCTTTGATGGGTCAGATTAGTGCACTTCTGAGAAAAAAAATGAGTGTTTGCTTACTCTGTCTACTCTGCCAGAGGAAACACCAAGAAGAAGAGTGCTGCAAACCAGTGGTAGTGAGTTCCCTCACAAGAAACCAATGTGCCAATGCCTTGATTTTTGATTTCCTAGTCTTCAGAACTGTGAGAAATAAATTATTTCTTGGTTGAGACACAACCTATGGTATTTTTGATATAGTAGACTGAATAAAGATAGGTACAGAGTAAAGGAAGCACAAACAGAATTATATTGGGGAAGATAATTCAGGGTGCAATGTCACAAGCATCTGGGCCAGGACAGTGGTTGTCAGAGAGGGCAGGGATGGAATGTTCGTATTACTAACACCATCTTTGCTTGGCCAGAACTGTCAAGGATTTTGTTTGTTCAGTATGCCTTCATTTCCCAATTGTTTTTGATACATGATTTCTCTACATAGCAAATGCTACTTTGATAATTTTTTGCTCTTATCACTTTAAGATTAGTCTTCTGGCTTCAAATGTTATAGATGAGAAGTAAATTACAAGTTTCATAGACATTTGTCTTCAACTACTTTTAAGATTTCTTTTGGCAATTTACATTCTACAGTTACATCATAGTGTTTCTTAATAGGCTTTCTGAATCTAGACATTCATCAATCCCAGAAAAAAAATGAATCTATTACTTCCTCAAGTCTTTTATGTCTCTTAGAATTCTGATGATTACCTTAGAGATACATACACCAACATCTGGGTCTGAATTTTTGTTGTCCATCTTTTTGACTCTCACTTTAATTTTTTTAATTTTTTTTCTAATTTATCTTATAGTTCAATAGTTCTTCTTCCTGCAGTGTCTAATATACCGTTTAACCATCCATTAATCCTCCAGTGGATTTTTAAAGTGAATAACCATTACACAATTAACTTCTCTCTTCATTTTGTTTGGTTGAATTTTACAATCATTATTTTATGTCTATGTTCCCCTTTAAAACTTTGGGTATTTTAATTATTGTTATTATTTATTTATTAGTGGTACTGGGGTTTGAACTCAGGGTCTTGTACTTGCTAGTCAGGCACACTATCACTTGAGCCACAACCCCAGTCTTTTGTGCCTTTGTTATTTTTCATATAAGGTCTTGCGTTTTTGCTTTAGCCAGCCTGGATTGAAATGTTCCTATTTATCCAGCATAGCTGGGATAATAGATACTCCCTAATTGTAATCTCTTTCATTGGTTGAGACTATTTGCCTTGAACTATTTGCCTGGGCTGGCTTTAAACCATGATCCTCCTCATATCTATCTCTTGAGTAAGTAGGATTATAGGAGTGAGCTCCTGTGCCCAGCTAATTATGTTTATTTCATATTCTGGTAATTCCAGTATCTGGCATACTCATGAATAAAATTCAGCAGCTATTTTATCCTCTGCTGATTCCAATACCCAGGCTAAGTATTATGGATAGTAGATTCTGCATATGAGTTCATTCTCTTGTGCATCTTGCAAGGGCTTTCTTAGCAGCTTGGGTTGAAAGTGTGTCTTCTCAGAGAAGACTCTTTCTTCCAAACATCAAGAGGCCTTGTCAACCCAGGACCAGTTTAGACTAATTTTTTAGCTTGATTTTCTTGTCTTTATACAATAAGTTAATTCTGACCTTCATCCATTTGAACTCCACCTAGGTTAGGGAACTGTCAGAGGAAACTATCGTCAGAGAAATCTCTTGTTTTCTTCTTTGTTGTTCTGAGTCAAGACAAGTCAAACAAGTTGTCCATTATCTTCTTCTGAAAATGGTGGGAGTTTTCCCCTCATGGGAACCTAGCTTTGGTGATAATCTCTAACCCTACTCCTAACTCTGTTCAGGCTCAAGCTTTGTCTGCAGTTAGAAATCACATGAGGGTAAAAGTCTTCCCTAAAGAAACATATTTCCCCTGTGTGAAGCCACCTTTCCTTTCTTAACAGTACTAGTTTATATTCAACTTTTAAATATTTGAATTTTACAATGTAAGTAGTTTATTTTGTTATGTCATGAGAGATATTTTCTAAGCATTTATTTGACCATCTTCCTGTTCAACATTGCCCTTAAAAATATTTTTACCATTCATTCCTCTCTCTGAAAACAAAGAAACCATGAGGGAAAAGCAAAACATTAAAGTATGCATATTATAATACTATTTTAATTTGTCATTTGTTGAAAGAAATCGGTTCACTTTGGTATTTTTTTAATTGATGTTCTGTCTTAAGTTAACATTTCCTTTTAGTGTCTACTGGCATGTGTTTACCCTGCAAGCTATTTTCTTTGGTGACTTCAGTGAGTGAATGAGTCAATAGTGTAATGGTTTGTACCTAAAAGGCATTTTCTTTTTAAGATGAACAGTAATGTTTCATGGTAAATATGTAGCCTAGGGACACAATCAGCCATTGCTAATTCCAGTTTTAATTTTAAATCTCTACAACATCAACATATCCTTGCTATTTTTTTTCTAGAAGAGTCTACACGATTAAGGTCTGAAAGTAGGAAGGGTGCTTAATGAAGGAACCAAAAAGTATTTATTGAGTGACTGTCTGCAAGGAATCATGCTTCATGATGTGATTAGGCACCAGAGATAATGCATTAACATAATTTACAGACACAAGAACTACCAAATGTGGTGCTCAAAAACGTCTAAGACTCATTTTGGGGGGGGAGAGGAGGGGGTCTAGGTATATTTTAGAAATGAGGGCTTTGTCTGATACATAGCTAGTGAAGACTTTCTTCCATTCTGTGGGCTTTCTCTTTATCTTGCTGGCAATATGCTTTGCTAGGCAGAAACTTTTCAGTTTCATATAATCCCATGGATCCAGCCTTCCTTTGATTTGTTGTGATTCTGGATCTTCGTTTATGAAGTTTTCCTCTGTGCCTAGAAGGCTTAGGGTTTCTCCTACCTCATCCTGTAATATTTTCATAGTATCTGGCCTTACATTGAGGTTTTTGATCCATTTAGAGTTGATTCTGGTACAAGGTGATATAAGGGTAGCCAGCTTCAGTTTTCTGCATATTGATAGCCAATTTTGCCAGCACCATTTGTTGAGAAACCCTCACAAACAACCCAGTCAATAAATGGGCTAAAGATTTAAAAGAGAACCTTCTCAGAGGAAGAAAAAAGAATGGTCATGAAGAAGTATTCAACATGTCTGGCCATAAAATAAACACAAATCAAAACACATTGAGGTCCACCTTACTCCAGTTAGAGTAGCCATTATCAGGAAAACTAACAATAACAAATGCTGAGGGGAATCTGGACAAAAGAGAACCCTATTACATTGTTAGTGGGGATTTAAACTTGTTCAACTACTCTGGAAAGCAATATGGAGGTTCCTTAAAAGACTAAATACAGAGCTTTTCTATGACCCAGCAATTCCACTCTTAGGCATTTATCCAATGGACCAAAAACCAGACCACACTAAAGCCACCAGTACAACCATGTACATTGCAGTGTCATTTACCATAGCCAAGATATAGAATCAACCTAGGTGTCCCTCAGTGGATGAATGGATCAAGAAAATGTGGTATATATACACAATGAAATTCTACTCATCCATCAGAAAGAATGATATTTTACCATTCATAAGGAAATGGAAAGGCTTGGGAAAATTATATTAATCAAAGTAAGTCAGAGCTAAAGAAATATAAGTTGCATGGTTTTCATCATTTGTGTTAATTAGAATGTGCCCATAAATCTACAAGTAAACGCACCGAATGACCAATACACACACATATATATGCATAAATATGCACACACACTGGAACATAATAAATTATATAGGACCTAGTCATTAACATACAGAGGCCAAAGGAGGATATGCATAGGAATGGTAGACAAAGGCTCAAGCTATGTACAGATGATCATATAAAATAGTATTCAAGAAATGAACTCTAAGAAAAAGAAACAAGAGGCATTTTTTAATTGCCATGGTTGTTTTTTCTGCTTTCTTTTCTGCCAGAGCCTGCCAGCAACGAAAGGGAATCCTGAATTAGGGGGCAAGGACGGAAAAATAAAGACATAATACAAAGGATGGGGTCGGGAGGTCTGCAGCTCAAGACTACAGCACCGTTTATTTTTAACTCTCCTTATTATATACTATTAGAAGTCAAGAGGTAACCTAAGGTCACCATAGTGCAGAAAAGCAAGGAAAATTTTAATAAAAACAAGGTGCAGATTGAAACAAGACAAGGTCAACTGATAGAAAGTAAAACAAACTCTACAGACATAGCAAAGCAAACCAGGGCACTTGGTGCTTTTCATGAAAACCACTTCCTTGTACGTGCCTTCAAGTGAGAACAAGGGTCAAGATGACCTTGGAGCTTTACTGTCGGCTCCCAACACTTTTCCTCTTGTCTTATTTGTTAATTTGTTGTGTTTGGGAAAGTAAGGGAGAACACATAAAAGGTCAAATAAGGATGAACAAATACAACAGTATACTCACTAGACACTATGTGGGAATGAACTGGATAGCTTGCAGGTAGGAATGAGTGGGAAAGGCTGAGAGAGGGACACAGAAGGGGAGACATGGTTGAAAAAGAATTGTACTCATTACCTGATTCATGTAACTGTAATCCCTCTGTATATCAACTCTATAATAACAATAAAGAAAGACTGACTCATTTTTTAATTCATCTCTTACTTCCTGTAGGTGGGAAGATGTGAGGGGAAGATGACTGTAATGTACATAATGTCCTGATTGCACACTTATTCAATAATGATGTTTTATTTCTCTTCTTTTTTTGTGGAAATGTTTTCTGGTTTGGGAAGAGATTTGTTGTTGTGGTTGGTTAGTTATGGGGCTTGAACTCAGGGCCTGGGCACTGTCCCTTAGCCTCTTTGTGTTCAAGGCTAGAGTTCTACCACTTGAGCCACAACACTACTTCCAGTTTTCTGGTGTTTAATTGGAGATAAGAGTCTCACAGTGACCTGTCCTGGCTGGCCTTGAACCATGGTCCTCAGATCTCAGCTTCCTGAATATCTAGGATTATAGGCATGAGACACCAGCTCTTGGCTAAGATTTTATTTTTAACTCAACTTCCCCAACACATTTTATAATGATAGTCAACAACTTTGTTGAATACCATTTGGACTTGGTTTCTTCCATTAAGCTCTTATATCCTGGGATATACCTTCTCAAGAAGCAAGATCTATGCCAGTTAGGCCCTGTGGAGGGGCACAGCACTTCCTCCCACTCCACAATGCCTTTTACTGGTCAAGGTGGAGGTGGGATTTGATCTGACATCCAGATTGCTTCTTATCACTAGTTTTCTTTTGTTTTTTAATATGTTTATTATTGTAAAAATACTGTACAGGGGGTGAGTTATATGAGCAAGGTGAGGAGTACATTTCCTATCAAGCATTGTTGCCTCCTCCTTTGTTTTTCCCCTACCATCCCTGCCTTCCCACCTCCACAACTACATTCCCCCTATCCCCAACCCCTCACCTCACCCACCCCCACCCCTGCCTAAATTGTAAAGTTCATTTTTCAACATAGTATCTTGTATATCTCATTGTTACAATGGATCAGCCTGTATCCCTATTTAAGCATTTTGTTTTTCCCTTCCACTCCCCAAGTTAGAGAAGTGTATACAAGATGCAGGGCACTGACATCAAATACAGTGAAAACAGGGGTTATACCGAGAAGGAGGAACATACAAAGAAACAAAGAAATCACATGGTACATTATAAATACGTTAGAAACAATAGCAAGAAAGAAAAAACCACTGGGGTGGGGGGGGAAGGATGGGATGGGAAGGGGAAACAAAGGAGGAGGCTATAATGCTTGATAAGGAATGTACTCATTATCTTGCCCATGTAATTGTAACCCCTTTGTACAGTATTTTCACAATTAAAAAAAGAAAAAAGAAAAAAACCACTTGTGTCCCTATCTTGGGGACATTATTTTGCTTAACATCATCTTATCTGGTCATATGTACATAGCTTTTGACTTTTTCTGTTTGTCCCAGATATATACTAATTACTGCAAATAAAGGAAACCATGGGACCTATGTTTCTTTGGGCCTGGCTTACTTCACTTAATATAATTTTTTCCAAGTCTTTCCATTTCCTAACAAATGGGATGATGTCATTCTTTCTGATGGAAGCATAGAATTCCAGTGTGTGTGTGTGTGTGTGTGTGTGTGTGTACACCACATTTTCTTGAGGGGCATCTGGGTTGGTTCCACATCTTAGCTATGGTAAATAACACTGCGATGAACATAGTTGTGCTGGTAGCTTTAGTGTGGTCTTGTTTGTGATCATTTGGGTATATGCCCAAAAGTGGGATTGCTTGGTCATAGGGGAGCTCTATGTGGAGTCTTTTGAGGAAACTCCATACTGCTTTCCAAAGTGGTTGAACAAGTTTACACTCCCACCAACAATGCAGAAGATTCCTTTCTGGCCACATCCTCTCCAGCATCTGTTGGTGTTAGAGTTCTTGATTATAGCCATTCTAACTGGGGTGTGGTGGTATCTCAATGTTGTTTTGATTTGCATTTCTTTTATGGCTAGGGAGGTTGAGCATTTCTTCATGTGTCTATTGGCCATCCTTCTTTCCTCTTCAGAGAAGTTTCTCTTTAAGTCTTTAGTCCACTTATTTATTGGGCAGTTGTTTATTTGAGGATTTATTGTTGGGGGATTTAATTTTTTGAGTTCCAGGTATATTTTAAATATGAAACCTTTGTCTATGGCTAGTGAAGATCTTCTCCCAATCCATGGGCTTTCTATTGATCTTGTTAGCTATGTCCTTTGTCATGCAGAAGCTCTGAAACTTCATGAAATCCCATTTGTCTAACCTTTCTTTGATTTGTTGTGTTTCTGGGTCTCTATTAAGAAAATTTCAGGGCTGGGAAGGTGGCTCAGTGGTAGAGCGCTTGCCTTGTATGCTCAAGGCCCTGGGTTCGATTCCTCAGCACCACATAAGCAAAAAGAAAAAAAGCCGGAAGTGGCGCTGTGGCTCAAGTGGTAGAGCACTAGCCTTGAGCTGAAGAGCTGAGGGACAGCGCCCAGGCCCAGAGTTCAGGCCCCACGACCGGACCCAAAAAAAGAAAAAAAATTAAAAAAAAAAAAAAAGAAAATTTCAGCCTGTGCCAAGGAGACGAAGGGTTTCTCCAATTCCTTCCTATAATGTTTTCAGGGTGTCTGCTTTGACTCCGAAGTTCTTAATCCATTTGGAGTTGATTCTGGTGCAGTGTGATATATAAGGATCTAGCTTTAGTTTTCTACAGGTGATTGAACAATTTTGCTGGCACCATTTACTGAAGAGGCTGTTTTTCTTCCATTCTATTTTTTTAGCTTCCTTATCGAAGATTAAGTGACTATAGGTCTGTGGGTTCATTTCTGAGTTTTCAATTCTATTCCATTGGTCCTCAGGTCTGCTCTTGTGCCATTACCAAGCTGTTTTGATTACTATAGCTTTGTAGTAGAGTTTGAAATTTGGTATTGATATTCCTCCAGCACTATTCTTTCTGAAGGATTGTTTTTGTTATTCGGGGTCTTTTATTATTCCATATGAATGTTTGGATTATTTCTTCTATTTCATTGAAGAATGAGGTTGGAATATTGATAGGTATCACATTGAATTTGTAGATAGCTTTGGGAAGTATTGCCATTTTCAGATGTTGATCCTTCCAATCCAGGAGCATGGGAGGTTTTTCTACTTCCTAAGTTCTGCTTTGATTTCCTTTTTCAGGTTTTTAAAGTTTTCATCATAGAGGTCCTTCACTTCTTTAGTTAATTCAATTCCTAGGTATTTTATTTTTTATGGGGCTATTATAAAAGGAGTTGCTTTCCTTTATCACTAGTTTTAATTTAATAAACATTCATTGACTTACAGATATCTGACAACATTAAAACACAGTCTAGTTTATAGTCTTATTAATTCATAACTCTTTCATGTTTGTGTGTGTGTGATTTAACAAGCTATCTCCTCATTGTCTGCACACATACAATTAAGCAAATGAACTACCAGCTGTATTCCTTTGTTTACATTTATACAGTGATTTTACATGTTATCAACTCTACTCACATGCATTATCTCTTTTTATTTTTTATTTTTGGTTCAAGATTGGTACTCAAACTCAGTTCTTGATGCCTTTGCTCTTTGGCTGGTACTTTACCAAATGAGCCAGGCTTTCAACCCTTCATTATCTCAATTGAATGTCACAGAGACACTTTGTAGGCAGGATGGGTGCTATTATTTCTGCATCTGAGGTGAAAAGAGTTTTAAAGAGACTTTCTGTGATCAACAGTGAGTTTAGCAAGCACAAATCTAGCAAGCATATTTCTTGATTGATTTTTCAAAGATTCTAAGTTTTAAAATTCGCTGGACACTAACGTCTGGCTCATGGCTGTAATCATAGCCCCTCAAGAGGTAAGATCTGAAGATTGCAGTTCAAAGCCAGCCTGGGCTGGAAAGGCTGTGAGACTCTTCAATTAACCACTAGAAAACAGGAGGTGGTACTGTAGCTCAAAGTGGCAGGGCACTAGCCTTGATTAAAAAGCTCAGGGTGCACGGCACTGGTGGCTCATGCCTGTGATCCTAGCTACTCAGGAAGCTTAGATGTGAGGATCATGGTTCAAAGAGAGCCGGAGCAGGAAAGTCCATGAAACTCTCATCTCCAATTAACCACCTGAAAACTGGAAGTTGTGCTGTTGCTCAAGTGGTAGAGTGCTCGTCTTGAGCTGAAGAGCTCAGGGTCAGTGCCTAGGCTCAGAGTTCAAGCCCCACGACTGACCCATCTCCCTGCCCCCCCCCAAAAAAACTTAAAAGTCAGAAGAAAATTACTAATCAAGTATGTATATCTCTGTAATGACAGATTAGAAAAATGGAAAAAAAATCTGAGGACGGACATTGGAGCTGTTGACAAGATAAAAAGCATCAGCTCTGCTAGTAGGAAGTGATGAGTTTTCAGTGGCAGTGCGATAGAATCCAGGGTGACACATTTGGGTTTCCTTTGCTTCCCCTGAGACCTCAGGAAGATGTGGATAACCTGGATGAAGATTTGCAATGCAGTCTTTTTGTTGTTGTTGTTTTTTGAGACTCTGGCATTCAACTTTGTTTTGCTGGCCTTTCAGGAAATTAATCATCAGGCTACATTCCAAGCCTCAGGACCTGGGCTAGTAGCAGCTGTTAGATATTTGGTCTGATGATTTGAAAAACTACTGCTAGAAATATTTTGCAAATTAAGACAAACATTAAGTTTGATTGTGATCTGTTGAAAGACACAATTTTGCCTCTTCAGCTGGAGTTAATTATCTACCTGAGAGAGTTGCTATCCAAGTGATGCTCTGCCTGAGGGCTATGTGAACTATGTTCTAGAACTTTCTGTCTTCGGCTGTTTTTATTTTCTGTGAAAGCTCGGAGAACTTCTAGATTGCATGGGAGACCAAAATTTGAGGTAACAGCTTTCCTCATATGAAATTACTGTGTTGAGTCAACTTCATCATCTGTGCTAGAGCTTTTGTGAAATGTTTCTCTGGGTTTTGGTTTTGATCCTTGCTGCAATCTGATCCTTGCTCTTTTCTTGACTCAGAATAAGACCCTAGAAATGTTTATTATTGAGTGTGTACTGATCTGCTAACATGCTTGTGAAAGTCAGTATAGGATACACAGAGCACACAGAGAGAGAGAGAGAGAGACAGAGAGACAGAGAGAGAGAGAGAGACCTTCTGGGTAAGACAAGGGCTCTGTCTTTATTCTGACAGTGACTTACATAGTAGTAGATATAAGAAGTCAGACCTCTTGGTAACTAGAGAATCAGAATGAGAGAACACAGAATACAATTAATCTTCATCGTAGGATAGAAGTTACAAACACTAATATTCCTTTCCATCTGTATTTCTTCAGAAAACTTTTACTCAAACACCAGCAGTAAGACAGTCTAATTTAACAATACTGTTTTCAAGATCCATGTGGGAAGCTTGGAGACATTCTGCTTATTTACTCTTTTATCTACTTGGACCAGAGAATTGTGTTAGTAGTGGAAATTCACAGGTTTTCACAAAAGTCTGTACTCAGAAAATTCTTGTTTTCCTGGCAAAGATGCCTGAGCCTCACAGTAGCCCTTCTGTCCTGTCATTTTTTGAGGGGCATGGTCTGAAAGAAGTACTGTATAAAAATGCATGGAAAATCTAATTACATCTAATGCACCATTTGAACCCAGATATGGAGCAGCCCTGCTTGAAAGTTGCGTGGGGCTGAGAGTTAGGGAAGGTGCTTATTGTGTAGTAGGGTGAATGATAATGCATATCTAATAAACACAAGACAAGGCAGAAAGAAATGAGTGGGAATGAGTAAATATGGACAAAAAATTACTGTGAGATAGTAGCCAAGGAAGATAGTAACTGAGGATCTTTAGGGGATATTGTATTTCAGTTAGGGTTTAATTGACAGCATGAATTTGAACAAGCAGCTTTGGGAATGAGAAGCAAGGGGATTCCAGACAAGAATGAGAATAAGTCAAGTTACTGAAGTGAGAAAATATGGGCTGCGCTCAGGGATAAGTGAGCAGTTCCATTTGTCTGGAACATATGTCAGATGAAAGGCAGTATTGTGAGACCAGATTAGAAGGCTTTAAATACCAGAAGGTAAACAGCCCCTGTTTTTTGCAGTGAAAATGGAAGTATTATATGGGAATCATGGCTAGTCAACGTTTATAACTGTAGAGAGATTATTGGAGCTTCTAAGAAGTTCACAGCTCCTTTTACCAGTGAGATTTTCACTAACCTCCTTGCAAAGAAGAGCCAAGGCTATATGATTACATGTTTTCATTTCAGATGGAAAAGCAAGAAGATAATCTCAAGCATGGAACATTAGATGTCAGTTAATAGGAGAGCAGGACTTAGCAGAAGCTTTGCAACCTAATGCCAACTGATATTCTGTTCTGAAGGGTAGTTTGGAACTCTTTTTCAACTATTAGTTCACACAGGCAACCACTGCATTCCTAGAGCAATGCTCACACTGTAATTCGAGTCCCATATCTGACTGGTTTTAGCAAAAAGTTTGTGGAATAAAGATACCCTGGCCTAAGAGCTATTGGCAGTAAAGTTAAAAAAGAGCAAACTACTTTGAGAGAGTTTGAGGACAGACCTAATAGTATATGGAGCTATCAATGATGAGAAGGATTGAAAGGGCATACATCACTTCAGGTCCTCCAGGAAACAGAAATCAAGACTGAAGTACAAGATTTATTAGGGGGTAAAGTCTATGAACAATGAAGAAAAGAGGAAACAGAAGTAGGTAGGGGAAGGCTTCAGACTTCTGCTTGTCTGATATCTTTGAGGGGAGAGGAAGAAAGAAGGACATTTGGGTTAGAGAAATCTCGAGTCATGGTAAAATTCCAAGAACATTTTGTCAAACCTACTGGGAGAGCCATGGTCCAAAGTATGTCTGGCAAGGAATGTTATACTAGGCAGGAATGGTGAGATGTATTCATTGATTAGGAGTTTCTAGGAAAGAGAACAGCTTCAGCTCAAATGTTGTAATGGATCTAAAGGCCCTGTAGATAAAAGCTATCAGCTAACTCTCTCCTTGTTCAGGTTCTTGAGAACAGATTTGAAAGAGTCTCTTCTCTGACTGCCTTTAGAAGTGAGAGAATAGAGGCGTCAAAGATGCATCAAAGAATTTTGGATGAGTGATTAGACATTTTCCAACATGGTGAACATGGTTTAAAGAAATAGACTATGGGACATCTGTCCTCTCCAAATGTCTCTAAAATAAACTCTTCTTGGAGGCAGAGAAAGTGACAGGTGGGAAATTTAAATTCTATGATTTAATATACTTCTTTCTTGTGTGCTGCACGGACGTCACTCTATTGCAGTCTATACCCCTAAAACCACTTCCTAAGCCATTTATCAGATTATCCTCTCCATAAAGCTAATCTTAATAAAGCCAAGATTTAAAAGATGATTGATCCAGAGCTGTTTCCTAATAAATGGTGGGGTTGTTTTGCTTTTCAGTTATCTTTTCCACCAATTCCTTTATGTCCTTTTCATATGCTTTCTCATTGGATATTTTAATCCCTACTACAATATTTTCCTTTCTCTTTATTTTAAAAAGTGTTTGCAACTTCATTAAAGTATAATAGATCTATGATAAGGTACGTGTTTTTAATATATAAATGCATGGGCATGTGTATATGTCCTGCAACCATACCACAATTAAGACAAAGGTGCCTACCAACCCAGAAAGCTCCTTCTTGGCAATTTGTAATGGCTTATTCCTAGGACATTATTGATTTACTTTTCACTATTGTCAAATAGTTTGCTTTTTCTAGAACGTCATGAGGTGGAATCATGCAATATGTATTATATTCTTTTAGCCTGGCTTCTTCTTAGATTCAGTATAATTATCTTATATCAACCAAAGATATTGAAAGAATATTCATTTTTATTGTTGAGTAGTGTTTTAATGCATGGATTTGCCACAGTTTATTGACTTTAAACTATCAATAGAGGGGCTGGGAAGGTGGCTCAGTGGTAGAGCACTTGCCTTGCATGCTCGAGGCCCTGGGTTCGATTCCTCAGCACCACATAAGAAAAAAGCCGGAAGTGGTGCTATGGCTCAAGTGGTAGAGTGCTAGCCTTGAGCTGAAGAGCTGAGGGACAGCGCCCAGGCCCAGAGTTCAGGCCCCACGACCGGACCCAAAAAAAAAAACAAACTATCAATAGACATGTAGTTAGATTCAGTTTTTGGCTGTTATCATAAAGACCTTTGTTTTCATTTCTAAGAATAAACATGTAGAATGGCTAAGTTGTTTGCTAGATGCATATTTAACTTTTTAAGAAGTTGGTGAACTATTTTATTTTTTTTTTTGAACTTGGGGCCCGGGAACTGTCTCTGAACCTCTCTGTGCTCAAGGTTAGTGCTCTGACAGTGATGATTATATATATATATATATATATTTTTTTTTTTTTTTTGGTCCAGTCGTGGGGCCTGAACTCTGGGCCTGGGCGCTGTCCCTCAGGTCTTCAGCTCAAGGCTAGCACTCTACCACTTGAGCCACAGAGCCACTTCTGACTTTTTTCTTTTTGCTTATGTGGTTCTAGGGAATCAAACCCAGGGCCTCATGCATGCAAAGCAAGCTCTCTACCACTGAGCCACCTTCCCAGCCCATATTTTTTATTGTAAAGATACTGTACAGAGGGGTTACAGTTATATCAGTAAGGCAATGAGTACATTTCCTATCAAGCATTGTTACCCCCTTCCTCTGTTTTTCCCCACCATACTTTCCTGCCCCACCTCCCCAACTCCTCACTCCCCTCGCCACCCCCACTGCAAAGTTGTAAAGTTCTTTTTCAACATAGTATCTTGTACATCTCATTGTTACAAGGGTCAATCTGTATCCTTATTTAGCATTTTATTATTTCCCGTCCCTTCTCCAAATTAGAAAAATGTATATACAAGATTCAGGGCACCAGAATAAAATACAGTGAAAACGGGTTATACCATGGGGGGAAGAACATAAAAAAGAAACCAAAAGAAATCATGTAGTACATTATAAGTACATTACAAACAACAGCAACAAACATAAAAAAAACCTCTTGTGTCCCTATCTTAGAGTTGATTTTGCTTAGCACCATCTTATATGGTCATATGTGCATAGCTTTTGACTTTTTCAGCTTGTTCTAGACATATACTAGTTATTGCAGATAAGGGAAACCATGGGATCTATGTTTCTTTGGGCTTGGCTCACTTCACTTAATATAATTTTTTCAAGTCTTTCCATTTCCTAACAAACGGGGCAGTGTCATTCTTTCTGATGGAGGCATAGAATTCCATTGTATATCTCCTATGACCCAGCAATCCTACTTTTGGGCATTTACCCAAACAATCACAACAAGGCCATACTAAAGCTACCATCACAACTATGTTTATCACAGCATTATAGCTAAGATGTGTAACCAACTCAGGTGCCCCTCAGTAAATGAATGGATCAAGAAAATATGATATATATCTATGTGTGTGTATATATATATATATATATATATATATATATATGGAATTCTATGCCTCCATCAGAAAGAATGACACCGCCCCATTTGCTAGGAAATGGAAAGACTTGGAAAAAATTATATTAAGTGAAGTAAGCCGAAATATTTTATAAGGCTGTAAAATTTTATATATTTGTACCAGCAGTGGATACTAGTTGCAATTATCTCATATCCATCATAGTAACTGGAATCATTGGTGTTTTTTTTTAATTGAAGTCATTCTGGTTAGTGGGCATTTGTATCTCATTGTGACTTCACCTGCATTTCACTAGTGACCTAATGATCATAGGCTTTTAAAAATATGTTAATGTGCTATTCATGTCTTCTTTGCAGAAGTGCCAATCAAAATCACTTTGCTTGCTCTAAAACAATGTTGTTTATTCTTCCATTATTGAACGGGACCTATTCTTTACATATTTTGAATAAAATTATTATGTATATATATATATATATGTTATGAAAATATTTTCACCTAATCTTTGACTTAACTTTTTTCTTAACAGTGTTTTAAAGAAGAATTTAAAGGGACTGGGAAGGTGGCTCAGTGGTAGAGCATGCCTGAGGCCTCGGGTCCAATTTCTCAGCACCATATAAGCAGAAAAAGCTGGAAGTGGTGCTGTGGCTCAAGTGGTAGAGCACTATCCTTGAACTGAAGAGCTGAGAGACAGGGCCCAGGCCCAGAGTTCAGGCCCCACAACTGACTAAAAGAAGAAGAAGAAGAAGAAGAAGAAGAAGAAGAAGAAGAAGAAGAAGAAGAATTTAAATTGCTTGACAAAATTCAATCCATTTTTCATGACTCATGAGGAGGAGAAGAGGTGAATGTGAAAGGGATAGAATGCATATTCAAGAAGATAATAAAAGATAGTTTTCCAGATGGGGTGGGATCATGCCTGTAATCCTAGCTACTCAGGAGGCTGAGATCTTAAGATCACAGCTTAAGTACCTCCAAGTAACTCCCAAAAAGCCTGAAGTGGAACTGTGGTCCTAAGTAGTAGAGGACTAGCCTTGAGCACAAAAGCTCAGGGATAGTGCCCAGGCCCTGAGTTCAAGCCCCAGGACGGGCACAAGAAAAAAGAAAGAAAGAAAAGATAATTTCCTAAACCTTGAGAGCTAGAATCAGGAAAGTGTGGAAGGCATTTAAGAAAAACAACAGACATAACCATAAAAGAACCACTCTAATACATTAAGTGGCAGGAATGGAAAGGAAAAATGACCAGGATGAATATTACAGAAATAGATGTGTGTCAGTGTTTGTGCATTGTGTGTTACGTGTGTGTATATACAAAGACTGTTAAAAAAGAGAGGAGAGGAGATAAGGGGGGTAAGAAAGAATAATACAGATAAGCTGAATTTGATCGTGGTATAATATATGCACATTGTAAATATCACAATGAATCTCCTTTGTTTAATTAGTTTGTGGTAATAAATTTTTGGAAAAAAAAGTATCTTCCTATCCTGGTTTAGTTATATCTGTTTCTTTACACTCTTTCTTATTTCTGATTAATATTTTATAATTTTCATAGATAGGCCTAGTCCATCATTTGTCAAATTTATCCCTAATTATTTCATATTCTAGATACTTTTGTTTTAAAATTCTATTCCTTGATTGCTTATTGCTTATATAGCAATGTGATTAGTTCTTAATAGCTGTCAGTAATGTTCTTACTATTTTCTGTAAAGAGGGCAAACTTTCTGCTAATAACAGCAATTTAATTTCTTCTTTTCCAAGAAATTTTTCCTACCTTGTTGTAGTGTCTGGAACTTCTAGTGCAGAATGGATTGAAAACGGTACAAAATTTGTTCTTGTCTCTTTTACTCAGTCTTACAGAGAAGGCATTCAACCTTTCCTCCTTAAGTATATTGTTAGCTGTGAGTTTTTCCATAAGCATTTTTTTAGCTCCCTATGGAATTTTTTCTATTTCTAGGTTGTTGGGAGCTTTTAAGTTTTTTTTTTTAAAAAAAGCATGAGTAGATGTTAAATGTTGTCATTATTCTCTATTGAGATAATTATGTAGGTTTTATTTCCCTAGTCTAGAAATATGATAAATTTCATTGATTAATTCTCAAATGTCAAAGAAAACATGTATATTTGTAATACATGTAATCATGATGTTAATTTCTCTCTATTTTATTAAATTCAACTTGCTAAAGTTTTGTTAAGAAATTTTGCACCATCATTTTACAGTAGTTATAAAAACTTATGTTGAAGTTTGGTGCATTCTAATCCCACTTTGTATTCATAATAAACAAATGTGTAGTAGGAGAAAATGTCAGAATAACCATTATTTTAACTCTCTTCATAAAGCTTGGGACTTTAAAGTATCAACAGAGAATGCTAAAGCATATTCTACTTTTCCTTTGGTCAAATGACTTTATGATTTGATTCCTTAATTATATTTTAGATTTGAAATCTTTTAAATGAAGGATTGTTTTTTAGGTATGTAATTAAAACCTAATAGTAAAATAAATATAATTCAGTAATATCATTCAATAACAAAGTTTTATTTACTGGATAAGATACAGTTTATATAATTTAAATATTACCTTATAATTCTTTAAAAAGAATAATTAAACTGTCTTGGGTATTTCCTATACCCTCCAAGATGTGAAAACATTACCCACTTGAGCCACAGCACCAGGCTTTTTCTGTATATGCAGTACTGAGGAACTGAACCCAGGGCCTTATGCGTGCTAGGCAAGCATTCTATCATGTAGCTGCATTCTCAGTCTTATTTTATTCTTAATGAATAAATCTAGAATCCTTACAGTGTTTGTATTTGCCTATGTATTTTATTCAATACATGAATCCATGGAAAATCATGTTTGCACCACTCATAAGGAAATGGAAGACTTGGAACGTGTTATATTAAGTGAAGTAAGCCAGAGAAACAAGGTTGCATGGTCTCTTTCATTTATAATAGCTAGAATATGCCTATAAATCTTTAAGTAAACACGCTGGGTATATGCAAACAGTTCAAATGTATTAACGGATGTATAGATAGACACTACGAAGAGCTGAGATAGTACAATTTTTTTAGAAAGACTAAGTCAAAGATGAGCAAAATAAGCATCTAGAAGTAGGTATTTGCAAGATTGAGGGGAAGGAAAGGGTGAGGGGAAGACAATGAAGGGGAGAATGCAGTCAAGAATTCAGGGTAGGGGGGAGGGTTGGGTGGGGGGTGGAGGGGGGAGGATGGGAAGGGGAAACAAAGGAGGAGGCTACAATGCTTGATAATTAATGTACTCATTATCTTGCCCATGTAATTGTAACCCCTCTGTACAGTATTTTCACAATTAAAAAAAAAAGAATTCAGGGTATATGCCACAAAATTTTTAAATGTAAGGGAAGGAGTAAGGGGGTGACAGATCAAAACACATTGTATTCTTAAACTGCTTTGTTAAATGGCACCTCCCTTATTAAACTACTTAAAGATAATTTTAAAAATTAAATTTAGAAAAAAGAATATGTATGTCTAGATTCAGGAGGGATGTTGGTTTGTACTTCCTTTTAAATATAATGTCTTTGTTTATTTTGAATGGTGAGGTCAATGCTGGCTTCAATGAATGAATTAGGAAGTGTTCCTGCTGCTTTTATTTTCTGGAATGGATTGCAGAAAATTAACATAATTGCCTCCATCAAATAGTCATAGAATCTATCAGCAATTATTGTTTTAATGTGGGCATGTTTAGATTATCTTTGTGAGTCAGAGAGAGCTTTAGTAGTTCATATTTTTTAGGATATTTTTTCATTTCAAATAATATGTGGAATTCATTAACATAAAGTTGTTCATAATATTCTCTGTCTGTCTGTCCATCTGTCTGTCTGTCTGTCTGTCTCTCTCTCTCTCCCTCTCCCTCTCCTTCTCCCTCTCCTTCTCTCTCTCTCTCTCTAGTGATGGTCCTGGGGCTTAAACTCAGGGCCTGAGTACTGTCACTGAGCTTTTTTGCTCAAGGCTAGTGCTCTACCATTTGAGCCACACCTCCACATTGCCACATCTCAGCCTCCTGAACAGCTAGGATTATAGGCATGAGCCACCATATAAGCTCCATATTATTCTCTTTTTATCTATTGTGATGTCCTTTCTTTCATTCCTGACATTGGTTGTTGATTTTTCTCTATATTTGTTTTTTATTTTTTATTTTTACTTCCACTTTGATCTTTATTATTTCTCTCTCTCTCTCTCTTTTTAACACAAGAGGCAATGGCCACCCACCCCCAAATTTTATCCTTTCATTACTGAAGTTCCTTTGCAGTCTCTTTCATGACATGGGGCTTCTGAAAACAGGTCAAACCCAGAAGATTCTTAAATTTGTTCTTTCCTTGATTAATTCACCCCCTCCAATTTTTTAATTGTTTAAGGTGCAAAGGTAATTAAAGCTCTGTAACTCTACAGTGGCACAGAAGAAAGGTTGCACTAGGGTCATAACTTCTGCCCTCACTCTCTTTTCAATAACCTGGCTTTTTATCAGTAACTATATAGCCTAAGTTGAAAGCATTAGATATGCTGGAGTGCCGACAGCAGCATTCTGCTGTATCTAGGAGGCTGATGAGATTAGGTTCACACGAAAAACTAGAGAAGTAAATAAGAATCTTAATTTAGAGATCGAACTCAATAATGGCCCCCTTATCTATAGAATTCTTTTTCTTCTTATGGTGGTTTTGAAGCATCTTAGAATCAGTGGGTACAAGCTCTTAGAGAGGTGGATTTTAGCCTGTCCCCAACATTGTATCCACTGTGAGAGCCTGACCTAGTTATTGTTTCTGAGTTATTTTTTCTGAGCATAGTATCTAGTGTAGAGTGTGCAGTCTATAAATTTTACTATTGTTGTTGTTATTGTTATTTTATTATTATTATTACTTACATCATGCTTACACATACTTAGGAGGGGAGCACAGGCCACTTAGTGAAAACCCATTATCTCATGGATGGGAAGGGCTAAACAAGGGGAAGTGTCTTGCCCAAAGTCACAGTCTGATCATTGGAAAGCCACATAAGACACTCAAAAGGCAAGAAACTCCATTTTAGAGGCTGGCTTTTCCACTGGTGTACTGTGTGGTTTTGAAGTTGTTTCTTTTTTGCAGGTCTGCTTCTCCTCATCTATAAAATGAGGACATTGCAATACTTCTAAAGGCCTTTCTTAAGCTGCTGTGTTCTGTTTTGAACAGGGAATTTAAGCGGACATGGGAAGAATTGTTGCATTTAAATTGTTTTTCCCTATGCAGGCACTTCAATTTCTTTGCCCACAGTAATTAAAAAACACGTTTTGTTTCATGTTCTCTTTTCAAAAGGGACTCTATCATTCATTTCTAATTTCATTTGTTTGCAGCTGTGCTGAGTTAAATTCAACAGCACTAAGGCGGCAACCAGCTTCCCAGGAAAGCAAAGGAAGCTTGCTGTTTTGTTTTCCTTATCTCCCTTCCTGGTGCTGATAAAACACGGTGCCTCAGCCAGACTCTGCTCCTGTCATCAGCTTAGAGATACCTCCGCCTGTCTCTGTCCCTGTCATTAGCTCTGAGATAGCAGAGACGGCACTATTCCCATTCCTGGGACCCTCACCACCAACTTAGAGATAATTAATCACGATAGCTGTTCCTGGAGAGCTGGGAGCTAGCTCTTCTTGTCCAATGAGTTCATGACTGCATTTTTCCAGAAAAGAAAAGTGATGTTCTGAAAAGACACGTTAATGAATACTCCTGCCTCATAACTTTCTTAGCTACCGAAATGTTTCCTTTTTTTTGTAGTGCTTGTTTGGCCAGGTTTCCTTTGTTGTCCCTTTGACTAGGTACCCACTCACTGTGCTCAGTGCTCTGCTAAGACATGAGTGCCTGCCATCACGTGGCTAACAGGTCAAGACTTGGGAAAAATAAATCCAGATCAGTATGTTAATATAGTTATCAGTATGTTAATATATAGAGAATATAGTGTCCTGGACAGATTAGCTCTGCCTGGGACTCAGGAAAGGCTGCCTGAAAGTGGAGAGCTTGGGAAGATAGGTAAAATGTGGCAAGCAGAAGGGACAATTTGTGCAACTAATCTCTTGAACAAATGTCATAATTAATATCATTTAAAAATTACCTTAACGACATGTTCTAAGCTAAGTAGCTGGTTTACTGTTTATAAAGAAGATGAAATCTGGTAGTCTAAGAGAATCATAGCTGGGTGATGCATACCTGTAATCCCAAAACATGGTAGGCTGAAACAGGATTGTGAGTTGGAGGCCAGTGTGGACTCAAAAAAGAGGGAAGGAAGGAAGGAAGGAAGGAAGGAGGGAGGGAGGGAGAGGGAGGGAGGGAAGGAAGGAAGGAAGGAAGAAAGGAAGAAAGAAAGGAAGGCAGGAAGGAAGGAAGGGAGGGAGACAAAAAACAAAGGCCCTAAAACATTAAAACAAAAAGCAAGCACTAAACACATCTTTTTTGGTTTGGATGGAGATACACTGAATTTTTCAGAGAGGGAAACTGAGGCTAGCTAAGAAAGCTGGCTTATGACAGGTTTTCTTATGTCCCAGAGGAAATAAGGAATTCAAAAGGGGTATCCTCCTTTCTGCCACCAGGCTTGGAGTTTATAACTTAGCCATGTGGATCTGTTCAGTAAGATAATCATTTGTTGTGGGGCTATCCTGTACTGGTCTGTGCAGGGTAGAATGGTGAGGAAGAGCCCTGGCATCTACCCACTGACTACCCACTTGTGATAAATTAATATGACAAAATGTCCCCTAGAGGGCAAATCACCGATGGTTGAAAACCAATGTGAGTGTAACTTGATTTGTTGGTAAAATCATATAAGCTGGAACCAGAACAGCTCTGACCTTGTTTCTAACAAGTTGTTTCAATTTTGGACTTCCTTATCTTTATTTTAAAGGATCGCTCACTGTTTACTCACTCATGGTTTATTCATTCATCAACTTTTTGTTGAGTTTTATTGTGTCAGACACTTTCCTAGACTAGGGATAGAGCAATGAACAGGGTAGCAGAGTCATAGCAATCATGATAATTACATTCCAATGGTGGGGAAGACAATAAATAAGAAGACATGTATAAATTAGTAAACAATGGCAAGTTCTAGGAAGGAGATAGAAAAAACAGTACCTTTCACAAGTACTTTTGAATAGAAGGATAATCACAGAGAAATTATGAGATGACATCTGAGTTCAAATCCTAAATGATGGAAGGAGTAACCTGTGTGACACTCAGAGAAAAGACTGATCCAAACAGCAAGAGCAGAAAGTGCAGGTGCTCTGAAGTAGGGCAGGCTTGCTCTACCTTGAGGGTAATGCTTGGCAACGAAGAATGAGGGGAAATGCTGGGAGATGAAGTCTGAGGACAGTTCCTGTAAGGGCTGGACTGTATCCCACGTACAAGAGATTTTTGACACTGACACAACAGGGTTTGTTTTTGATAAAGATTATTCTCATTCCTTTGGGGAGAATAGGTTTTAAGAGGTAAAAGAATGTGAGTAGTCAATAGCTATGTGCATATGACCATGAGGCTAATCAAAATGAACTACAAGATATGGAAACAAGAGGTATTTTTTGTTTTTTTTTTTTTGTTTTTAATGTACTGTGTGAATTTATTTCTTTACTTTCTTTGCTTTTTTTTTTTTTTTGTCAGTCATGGGGCCTGAACTCTGGGCCTGGGTGCTGTCCCTCAACTCTTTAGCTCAAGGCTAGCATTCTACCATTTAAGCCACAGTGCCCTTCTGGCTTTTTCTGCTTATGTGGTGCTGAGGAATCAAACCCAGGGCCTCATGCATGTGAGGCAAGCACTCTACCACTGAGCCACCTTCCCAGCCCCCTTTTCTTTCATTTTTTCCCCCCATTGGTTTATCCTCTGTTGTCACTGTTCTTGATTTTGATAGCCTGTGTCTTGTATATACGTTTATGTGATTTGGGAAGAGAAGAATAACAAAATGGTGAGACAAAGGACAAAGGGTGAACCAATGCAACAGTGATATTCACAAGACAATATGTTGGAAATGAACTTTACAGCTTGGCGGGGAGGGAGAGTGGGAGAAAAATGAGGGAAGGGGTAACACTGTTTGACAAGAAATGTACTCATTACCTTACTCATATAATTGTAACCCCTCTGTATATCACCTCTACAATCAAATTAAATTAAATTTAAAAATGAAAGAATGTGAGCAGGAAGTGTAGCTGTGGCTCAAGTGACAAGAGCACTAGCCTTGAACAAAAGAAGCTCAGGGACAGAGCCCAGGCCCTGAGCGCAAGCCCCAGGACAGGAAAAAATAAAAAGAACACAAGCAGAAAAGTAGGTAAGGGGAGAGGTAGTGATGGCGTAGCCTACACATACTAGGCATACAGAGAGAAGAGGATAGAGTTAAAATGTCTTTTTTTTTCTTTTGCCAGTCCTGGGGCTTGAACTCAGGGCCTGGGCACTGTCCCTAAGCTTCTTTATGTTCAAGGCTAGCATTCTACCACTTGAGCCACAGCACCACTTCAGGCCTTTTCTGAGTAGTTTATTGGAGATTAGAGTCTCATGAACTTTCCTGCCCAGACTAGCTCTGAAACTCGATCCTCAGATGTCAGCCTCCTGAGTAGCTAGGATTACAAGCATGAGCCACTGGCACCTGACTAGACTGCCTTTTGTAAATAGAGATTACTAGATCTGCTGATATCACTGGATGTGAAAGCTGAGTAATAGAGGAGAATCAAGGATGATGCCTAGACTTCAGGACTAAAGAACTGAATAAGTTGTTTTGCCAGTTACTATCACAGAAAAGCAGATCTGGGAGTAAAAGAAAATAGCTCATAGTTGGTCAAAAATAATTCCTTGGTGAATGCTATCATTATATTCAATGTACACGTGTCAAGTCACATACTCTGGAAACTTGAGGGTATAGATGGGGTTAGGAAAGATCGGGGAGAAAGATGGGAAGGGGTGAGATTGATCAAAATGCATTACACCTATAAACTGATTTGTTGAAGTGAAAAAAAAGTCTAAAATTAAGTAGGATGAAGTACTATTTGTTTTATTTTATCCAGAAACACTAAGCTACTCCTTCTGTTCTGTGGCACACATACATCACAATAAAATCTAGGACAAAAAATAAAGCATGAGAACAATGTCATAGCAGGAAATGAGAGCAGTCTCCAATCTATTCCATGCGTGGAGAGATAATCCTGTGCTTGACAAGCAATAGGGACTTTGGAAAATCGTGTTAGATGAGATCTTGTCAATGGGAGGTTTTGCTATCAAGAAATCTAATGAGGCTTAAAGAAAACTGATAATTCATTAGCATTTTTGAGCATGCTCTCACTTGACTGCATGGTAATTATTGAGTAGCTACAGCCCAGCTCAAAAATATAGTGACAAGACAGACTGTTCCATCCATCAAATCCCTACAGCTATAATCATCTAATGAATGCTACATGAATCAAACAGTGGAAAATAATAATAATGTCTTCGCTTCCCCCTGAGCCTTTCAACAAGGTTTCAAAAGCCGACAGTGAATAGATTTACTAGGAAGTTTGGCTCCCCCTAGGGAATGAGGCTACCGTTGTCTAATGGCAACAGGACAGTGGTGTTTCTTAGATCCAAGGTAGAAGGGGGTGAAAGGAAAGGTCATCTTTTAGCTGAGGAGAAAGGAATCTTTCAGTTTAATCCTAGTGGGAAAGTAAGAACTTGAGAGCAGTAATGGTTCCCACAGGAGGCTTAGGGTTTTCTAGATTCTAGAAGAAGAAATTTTCTCTGGGGATAGCCAAGGGCAGACATTCCTGAAACACTGGACCATTCCTCTGAGCACTCAGCACCATTCACATAGAAAGTTGGCAAACCCAGTATCAGTGCTCAGAAGAGATAGCAGCATGTCTCAATTCAAACTCTTCTTACATAACTACTGACAAGTCACTTACATTGTCTGAAGCCTTTATTTTATTGCTGTAAAATTGGGATATGAAAATATATTGTAGCTGGATGCTGGTGACTCATGCCTATATTCCTAGCTACACAGGAGGCTGAGATCTAAAGATCAAGGTTCGAAGCCAGACTGGGGCAAGAAAGTCTATGAGACTCTTATCTCCCATTAAGTGGTGAAAAGCCAGAAGTGGAGCTGTGGCTCAAGTGGTAAAGCTCCACCCTTGCTGTGTGAAAGGCCTTGAGTTCAAGCTCTAGTATGAACACACACATAGACACACACACGCACACACACACTATAATTCTGAGTTGCTGTAATCATGAAACTGTATAATGCTTTAGATGTTTCAGTTCTAGAAGAAAATGAATTTACATTTATCTGATTGAAGGAATGGAAAGGGAATAAAAAAATGACAAAGGACAAAGAGTGAACCGATGCAATAGTGCTACTCAAAGACATTATGTTGGAAATGAACTTTACCATTTGAGGGGGAAGGGAAGAAGTGAGGAAGGAAAGTAGTATAAAACAAGGAAGGAGGTAACAATGTTTTGACAAGAAATGTACTCGTTACCTTACTTAGGTAGCTATAACCCCTCTGACATCACCCTTCCAATAAAATAAAAGTTTAAAAAACAAGAAGTTGTTATAATGACTACTTTCTGAATGATAGCAGTCGTAGAGAAGGTTGTACACCTGAATCACAATAATCTCTTGAAAAAAAATCACGTATTATTTTATTCTTTACCAACTAAGTGCTGAAGCCCAAAATTTACATCACCCTAGAAAAGTATATGAGTCCCAGCTGTAGGAACGATATCTTTGTAACCTTGGTTAAGTCCTTATTATAAACGAATGGTTGCAACACTTTGGCATGATTGCAGCCACTTCTGCTTTGGCAGAGGTGGGTTTCTCACAGCACCTGGCAGCCCACCCAATGGAGTAGGATGGAAGGAGGCCCAGACAACATCCCAGAGGAATGACATCCCTTTAGCCAAAGATGAACCACTAAAGCCACAGTACAGATGAATGAGCCAGGGGCCTTACAAATGAGACTTTCAGCCCCTACCTTCTGAACTGTTTTCTGGGTAAGCTTTAAGCCCCTATCCTCTTGTTTTTGAGTCAAGCCTGGAGATCTTGCCCATTCATAAGAAATTTACAATTTTTTTTTGCTTTTTTGGATTGGGAGTCATTGAGCCTGGATAGGCACTTCCTAGCACATTCTCTCAGGTTGCATACTTACTTTCTCCCTGATCTGTTTGCTAACCAAAATAAGTAGACATGAATCTCCAAGTTTTCTGCTGAGACTGTAGTGTTTATAAATATTGGCTGTTTCGACTGGGCTTACAAACTGTGATTGTATCCCTCCTCTTGGATCACCAGATCCTATTTCTTCTATCCACTATCACATGTCCTCCTCCAGGTAGTCCTAAAATCTTGTTCTAGCAAGGTGTTCACTTAGGTCAAGTCACGATGATGCTGTACATGCTAGGTCCACAACACCATTGAATAGACACTATTACTTCATTCCCTCTGGGCCATTTTAGAATTTTGTCCCTCTATATCCCATCACTTGAATTCTTACATTCCTCTGGACCTGCAGTTGGTAGTGACTGCTCTCATACACAGATTCAAGTCAGAAAAGTCCGGACCCAACTGTGTCCCCCTCCACCATTTGCTCTTTGAAATCCCCCTTTTCATGGTGTTTCAAATGATCTTGCTCCAATCTGGCTTGGGGAGAGTCATTTTGACTTTCGCAACTTTTTCTGAAACACTACTTACAGAACTTCCATGCACACAGATTGTTCTCAATACTCTAGAGATACGTCTTCTAGGATGAAGATAAAGTGTCTTGCTTTTCCCAGGCCACATCCTCCCTTTGCACTTCTCTATAAGCATGGGAGAGTCTGAATCTGAAGGGCAACTCAATGCACGATCGATTCTGAGATGCTGAGACATGCAGTCATCATTGCTCAACAAGCTCGCATTCATTGTATTTAAAGGAGTTGATGAAATGCTAATTTGATTTTAGTCAATCCTTTTATTGGATAGAGCTGAGCAACTTCACTGAGTTTCACACTATTAAAAATATTCTTCAAAGCATTAGATAATAACAAAGGCATCACTGAGATTACAGAGAATTATAGCACCATTTTAACTAATGCCTTTGAGATGAAGGGCTTTCCTGCGGAGCATTCAACTAGAAGATGTGCCAAGTGAGTGTGGCAACAAACACAGCTTAAATCTCCATGGGGAGCAGGTGGTACGGCAATTCAGATGTCAGTTATTCATCCTTTTGTGTGGGATTCTACAATCCAAAAGTCTATTTAATTTTTCTCGTTGCTACACAAGATGATTATAACAGTTCAGTGATGCCCTGTGACTAAGTAACTATACAGCCCTTCACCCTTTCTCTACTTCAGTTCACTCAGACATAAAATGAAGGCTTTAGACATTGTGAGCTCTCAATGTCCCAGTCTGAGATTTTTCTTTTCTCTTTTTCTTGCTTTTTTTTTTTAATGTTTTACTTTTTGTGCCTATTCTGGGGCATTAGTTCTCAACCATTTGAGCCATACCCCTACTTCCAACTTTTTGCTGGTGAATTGCAGATAAGAGTCTCATGGACTTTCGAGCCTGGGCTGGCTTGGAACCAAGATCCACATATTTCAGACTCCTGAGTTGCTAGGATTATAGGGGTGAGCCACCAAGTTTTGTTTAGTTTTGATTGAACTTTTGGCCATGACACATCCTTAAAAGCTTAAATCCAAGTCAGTGTTGATGTCTAAATTAAATGACATAGATCCTCAGAGTACACTTATTTACAAGTTTCCTAAATTTGTTTCTTTAAAATTATCAGATTTCTGCTAGGAGCCAATGGCTCACACCTATAATCCTACCTACTCAGGAGGCTGAGATCTGAGGATCATGGTTCAAAGCCACCAAGGGAAGACAAGTTTGTGATACTTATCTCCAATTGAGGAAGTTGGAAGTAGAGCTTTGGTTCAAGTGGTAGTGTGCTGGTCTTGATCCAAAAAGCTCAGAAACAGTGCCCAGGCCCTGAGTTCAATCCTCAGGATCAGTACTTAGAAATTTTTTTTTCAGATTCCTAAAATATATGACACAAAATGTGTTGCATTTGTGAGATGACTGTGGACTTGAATATAATTTTTATCTGCTCTCTGGGGAGAAGACTTCAGAGAAGACTTCAGACTTGAAGACAGTTCTCCTGTCTTTCCAGAAAGAAGCTGAAGGAGCAAGGGAGACAGTTCCATCCAAAACTCCAGCTTGTGCTCTTGGATTTACATTTGTTTTAGAGCTGAAGGTGACTTTTGAAGTCCTATGATCCATTATACCTCCTATAATACAGTCCCATAATACATCCCATTTAGTTATAGTAAAGAAACCAAGGCTCAGAAGAAAAAAAAAAATGAGGCTGTGGGACACAGCTTGAACCACACAGCTTGAACCACACAGATCTGGGTGTGGGGACTAGCTGTAGCATTTATCAACGGTCTGAACTGTTAAGCCATTAAAATACCTTATGCCTTGTTTTCTTCATTTATAAATGATGATAGTAAGTCTCAACTTCACACAACTTTGCAAGATTGGGTGAGAAAATGGAAACAACCCTGTGGTAGCATTCTTTGTGAGTGTCAAACACTCGATAAAGGTCAAGTATATTTATGGCAGTGTTTTGGGAACAAACATTCACCTCTGCTCTCTTTGATTGCACAGTGAGGGGACTTTCTTTCATGGATCCAAAATGAAAAGCTAGGAGAAAAATGCCAGTTTCTTGAGTGTCAGAGATGGATGCTTCTCTTGAGCTAAAACACCTAAAAATAAGGTGCAACTGATCACTGCAATTGGATATAAATAGTCAGAGCAAGAAGTCTATTGACAAATGACTTGTAATTGCAGGAGTTGCTACAGGAGATATCAGGATGATTTTAGAGAAACAGTTGCAGAGAACATGAACACTGAAATGAATGGAGCATAGGATGTGCAGGGTACAGAGACAGATGGATGTTCTGGCTTATCACCTAGGAAAGAAAGCGGTAAAAGAGTGGGTCTGAGACAAGACAGGTCATGGTGTTAGCATCGGTCATCAGTTGTCAGGATCCCGAATGTAGAGTTGAGGATGGGTTAGAGAGAGCAGGCAGGCACAGTTTTAATCTTAAAGGAAAGCAAGGCTTCAAGGACTTGTTTAGAAGTTCCAGTGTGGAAATACCCATTTCTCGTTGATGAACAAGTACCTGTTTCTGTGGAGGACATACTCCCTGTTCCAGCACTAGAAGGACATACCAAGGAAGAAAGCAGAAAAAGTATCATTAACTTGAGCAGTGCAAAGTGTCCAGTGAACCCTGATCTTAGATGGGGACTCAGATTTTGCAGTCAAGTCCCCTTCCTCATCCCCAACAGAAAGAAATCAGTGTACTTTCCAAAAAGACTCAGCAGGAGCCAAGACCCAGGCTAGTTTTACTGGACCATACAGCATTTGGAATCCTGTGTTCTGCCCCATACTTGATGACCTCACCTTCAATGGAGACACAAGCACCAAATAGACTGAAGGATGGATGGCCCCAGTGCCTTGGGCATAACAGCTGTCACTATGAATTGGGGGGACCTGCACATGTTACAGGCTGTGAATACTTCCATCTTATGAATTGTTCCAGCCCATCAGGTTGCTATGAGAGGTTTGTCTCCCGGGTCCTGTCCCACCCAACTTCTTTTCCTTATCAGGCTCTGCCTGTGTGAGTGCAGGAATAATTCCAAGAGCTCAGAGAAGAGAACATCTTCAGTGCACTGCCGCTGGAACATGTAATGCAGGTCACAGAGGATTTCAATGTAGGGAATGAGGTGCAACTAGCCTGGCCCTAAGTTCACTTTAAAATCTTTGCTTCTGTTGGCTTACTTCATGCAAGGAGTAGTTGAGGGTCAAACTTGAGATGCTAGTGAGTAAAAGTGTTTCATAAACTACAGTTCATGATGTGAGTCTACCTACGTTATATCCCTCTTTTCAAATATTGCTGTTTATCATTTACTCTTTTTTTGACAATTACAGCAAAAAAATCAGTATGATTTACCAATTTCTAGGCCTTGTTTATAGTGTTCGTTTGAACACTTACAATAAGACCACTCACCTGAAAACAATGCAGGTACACATACAGACACATACACAAACACACTTTTGAAACTTCGATACTCCCTGTCCAAAATTAAATTGCCCTTGCCCATGAATGTTTCTTCTGGCCTGCCATGTATTGCACTTTATCGGCTGAGCTGGAAATTTGAGTTATACCTTAAGAGGATTAGAAAGACTTTTTGACTCTGCTTCAGACTTGAATGTTGAAATCTGCACAGTTTTTAAAACACTAAACCTACAGCAATCTTTTGGGGGTCACCAGCCTGGTTTTCTGGGGGTTCTCTATTCAACGTGGAGTCTGATTGTACTCAGAATAGTAGTTGGTGCCTCTCCTGGTTTGTATTTCTAGGAGAAATGAAAATAATTCAAGGCTTAAGGGCCCAAGATTGAACAATAAATAAATATGTGATTGCAGGAGTGCTGGTGTGAGCCAAGCCTTAATCTGTGATGTGATTAGACTAGATAACCCAACCCACAGGTCTCATCTAAGTACAACCATTCCTTAGATAAGTTACATGTACTTCCTCAGCCTCAGCTTCTTTATCTTTGAAATGGAAGTAATAGTGTCAGCTACATAAATCGGGTTTGTCATGACTGCATATAAGACCTTGTTGTTTTTAATCAGACCCTATAGACAATTCCAAAGGTTAGAGAAACATTCATATTTGCTAATAGGGACAGTGACTGCTTTGAAAACTATCCTACTTGAAGCTGAGCATCACGCTGTACTCCCAGCCACCCCCAAGTTAGAGGCAAGAGGGTAGAAAGTCATGGCCATAGCAGGCAAAGTTAGAAAACTGTATCAAAATGCAGTAAATACAAAAATCTTGGGTGCGTAGCTCAAGGAATGAGGTAACCTTGGTTCAATCTATAGTAGCACAAAGAAGAGGAAATGATGGAAGAGAAAGAAGAGGAGGGAAAGAGAGAAGGAGAAAAGGAAGAGGAAGGAGAAGAAGGAGAAAGAAAATTAAAAGAATTAAAGAGCAATTAGAATTAGAAGAGGAAGAGGAAGAGATGGTAGAGTGTTTCACAGAGGAAGTGAGCCTGTTCAATAATAAACCACTATCGCTTTCCTGGCAGATTGTCTTGGATTCTTTTAATAACCTCTGTGTGTGTGTGTGTGTGTGTGTGTGTGTGTGTGCAAAGACTGAGGCTTGTGTTCAGGGCCTGTCACCCTCCCTTGGCATTTTTGCTCAAGGATGGCATTCTATGACTGGAGTTACACTTCTGCTTCAGGCATTTTGCTGGCTTATTGTAGATAAGAGGATGTTGGATTTGTCTATCTGGGCTGGATTTAAACTTCAGTCCTTAGATCTCAGCCTTCTGAGTAGCTAGGATTAAAGTTGTGAGCCTTCACACAAGTAAAGTTGTGAAGCAGCACCTAAACTCTTTTAATAAGTTCTTTCTACCTTCCCTGCCTCAGTCCCAAAGCAGGCTCCAGAAGGAGAATCTAGCTGGATGGGCAGTACACTTTTGAAGCCAAAAGAACTGTTTGAATTCTGGCTTTATACATTACCAAATCTGTGACCACGCACAGAGTTCCTTTGAGTTCTCTAAGTTTCAAATCCTTCACCCACAAAATGTCAATTGTAATGAGTAAATATGAATACAAAGTAAAACTCCTGGCCCATGATAGGAACCCAATAAAGCTTAAAACAACGAACTCGTGATCTTGCTGAATGCCATCACTGAGAGTCCAACAACCCTTTCCATATACAGAAATAACAGGAGAGCAGCTCACCCACCAGCCTGAAGAGGTAGATGGATGCGTGTGTCAGCCCTTTGCAAACAAACTGATCGATGGAGCCAGTGATCAGGAAAATTGAATTCTGTTGAATACACACCTCCACCCGCTCAGCGGCAGCATCTTTCTATGAAGCAAAATTGTAAATAGTGGGAGGCGTTTCTGATGAGCTCTGTGTTTGTATATAGGAGATTTTGAAATGTCATTTCTGAGCTCAAATTAATCCAATTTTGAATAACAAAGTTTGGAGAAACCAACTCAATAGCATCTAAGTAGTTATTGAACAAGAATTTAGTCAGAGCTACAGAATAGCCACAGACAATGAGGTCTGGGTGTTTCCTTTGACCTTAGGAAAAAAGCCCATGTGATATTCTTTCTTGTATTGTTCACTCTCCAAATATCTATCAAAGGCATCACATATGTAAAGAATTTTGCTAGACACTAGGAAACCTCAGATGCCTGGAGGTGAGTTTTGCCATCCAAGAAATTCATAGTTAGTTGGCACAGAGGGTCCTTAATGGAATCCAGAGCTAAAATGAAGTCCTGTTTCATAGATGCCTGGTTAACCTGGCTTCCAGCCACTTCACACAACCCATGATGTCCCTTAAGCTCCATAAGATTTCTCTTCAATCCATCTGCTTACTCCTTGTCTCCCTGGACATGCTTTGTGTCACCTTTCTCTGCCTTATCCTGGATACAGACTCTAGCTGTGCCCTGGCCCCCTGTTCATCTATTGATTTTCTATGTTGTACCAATACTGGGGCTTGAACTCAGGGCCTCATTCTCTCACCTGGTTTTTAACTCACGGTTGGCACTCTACCTCTTGTGCCACAGCTCCATTTCTGGCTGTTTGTTGGTTAATTGGAGAAAAGAACCTCACATATTTTCCTACCTGGGTTATCTTTTTTTTTTTTTTTTTGGTCAGTTGTGGGGCTTGAACTCTGCTTGGGCGCTGTCCCTGTACTCTTCAGCTCAAGGCGAGTGCTCTACCGCTTGAGCCACTTCCAGTTTTCTAGTGGTTTATTGAAGATAAGAGTCTCACGGACTTTCCTGCCCTGGCTGGCTTTGAACCGTGATCCTCAGATCTCAGCCTTCTGAGTAGCTAGGATTACAGGTGTGAGCCACCAGCGTACCTGGACTATCTTTGAACCATGATCCTCAGATCTTAGCTTCCTAAGTAGATAGGATTGCAAGTGTGAGTCAGAAGTGCCTGCCAATACTTATCTATTCTTGTCAAATATTTTATAAGGACTTTATAGACTTTATTCAAGGGAATCATAGTGTGGGCATATTAGGGTAGATGACCTTCTCTCTGGAGCAATAAATAATTTCTTTCTCATTTTAAGCAAAGTGGTTTGTGACTTAGTTTTCATCCCCTTTTGGTTCTTCTAATATAAACTTTATCCAAAATACTCATAATTGTTCTAAATAAGTATAGTTCCCTTTCCACAAGAAATATGGATGGTCCCTTTGACTTCCTGTCCCTCATCCAGTACATCTTGAGACAAATGTCAGAGGAAGTAATGTTAGTGTTGTTAGAGAAACAAGGACTCAAGGTTTGTGTGTGATGAAACTGCCTCACGGAGCAGGAGACATTTGCTGGAATTTAGGAAAAACAAAGATGGAAAGTTGAGGAAAGGGTCCAGCAGGGGACAATAGCAAAAATATAAAAACAATGGCTTGTTTCTATCTACTTTCTTCTCCTGGACAAAATGGAGCTGTCCCAGAGTTACTCTGTGGTGTCACAGAATAAAATGCAGCTGGAACTTTTTGCTTGGACTGGCCTCAAACCACTGTCCTCTCAATCTCTGCCTCTTAAGAAGTTGATATTACATGTATGAGCAGTCATTTCTGGGTGAGCTACAAATCTTCAGGATATAAGCCTAATTTGGAGAGTTTTGAAAGTCATAGACTAGGAAAAAGTCATATTTTTATTTAGAATATACTTCTTTCTTTCATACAAGAGTTGCCATTTAACAAAGCAGCATATGAGCACAACATATATTTTTCAGAATATAATCATTGACTTGAAGTGCTTATTAAAATGCATATTTCAGAGCTACCTCTCAGAAACTTTTTGAGGTGCATGGGTATGTCTGAGAACCCATAGTCAAAAAACTCTATAGGAACCTGGGCAGCAGTGGTTCATGCCTGAAATCCTCGCTACTCAGGAGGCTGAGACCTGGGGAACCTGGGCAGCAGCAGTTCATGCCTGAAATCCTCGCTAGTAAGGAGGCTGAGATCTGGGGATCATGGCTGAAAGCCAGACTAGGCAAGAAAGTCTGTGAGACTCTCATCTCAATAATCTACAAAAGGCCAGAGGTGGCACTGTGGCTCAAGTGGTACAGCACTAGCCTTGAGCAGAAGCAGCTCAGGGACAGTGCCCAGGCCCTGAGTTCAAGACCCAGGACTAGAACAAAGCAAAAACAAAAACAAACAAAACAACAACAACAAAACCCTCTATAGAAGAGTCTTATTCACATTACAGGATAGTAGTCACTTTTTGTAGTAGGTTAGGTTTATATTATGTAGAATAATAAATAGTACCAATCAGACTAATGCTGTTTGTACTATCTATATCCAGATGCTACAGGCACAGATTATTTAATCTTAACCTTTAAAAATAGATATTGTTATCTTTGCTTTACAGATGAGAAAATTAAAAATCAGGGAAGATGAATAACTTACCCAGAATTGTAGAGCTATTTAGTGACTAAACCAGCCTTTGGCCATGCATAGTGGCAGAGGCCCATAATCTCAGTACTCAGGAAGCTGAGGTGGTAGAAGCATAATTTCAAGGGCAATCTGTGTGTGTTTCAAATAAGAAAATAACAGCAAAAAAACAAAAACAAAAACAAAACAGCCTTTAAACTGTCATCTGACTTCATAAAGCCCAGTATTTTATGCAAGGTCTTTATCAAGTTTCTCAGTAAGAACCCAGTAAGCACAGACTAGTTTTTGGTGAGTAAACATATTGATGCGCTAGCGGTGAGTGGTAAATCCTGATTCCACTTTTATGTATGATCTGCCTATAATAGCCATTCCTTTATGATCTTATTACTGTATAAGCTATGTCCACATCTACTCTCTGGAACAGTCTAGACAGCAGAAATAATTATTGAGTGTCCACTGAAGATACAGCTAGGCAGAGGTTTCTAAGCCATTTAGATTTTCTGAAAGGATGCATCTCTGCCCACAGCTAAGAACAGTCATTACTATTTTCAATGAGAACAATGACGTTTTCATGAATGCAGGTAGCTTCCCAGGACATAACAGCTCTGAGTTCAGTTACTCTGAAGCTTGACTACTGTTGGAGAAACTAGGCCCAAAATGGGCTGGCTGCAAGAGCCTGTAGTCTGTCACTGGCCCAGTAGTTGCTTCTTGCCTTGGTATGTAATCAAACCATACCTTGCCAGGTGCTAGTAGCTCATGCCTGTAATCCTAGCTAGTTAGGAGGCTGAGGTCTGAGGATTCCTGTGCGTAGCCAGCCCAAACAGATAAATCCAAGAGACTCTTATCTCCAACTAACCAGAATTTTAAAAAAAGCTGGAAGTGGAGCCAGCCTTGAGTGAAAATGCCAAGCCAGAGCAAGAGGCTCGAGATTCAAGCCTCAATACTAGCACAAGAATTTAAAGATTAAAAAACATAAAGCCCTATTTGGTCCTCATTTCTGATCTGTGCATTTCTGGGTCTTCCTAAAAAGCCATGCTTGCCTCTTACCTATCTCTGTTCAGGATCTTGATGTGCTTTTCCATCTCCTTCTGGCCTGCCTTCTCCTCAAGCACCTGGATCCCATCTTTGATGTTGAGTCTTTTCCCACTTGCCTGGCCCATTTGCTATGGCCCTGCTTCTGCCAGTTGCCTAGATGGTGCCCTTTACCCTGTAAAGGGCTGTAGTGAAATAGAGCAACTAGACTTGAAGTCAGAGGATTTATTTGTGTGCTACTGCAGTGTTGTTTGGGGTAAACCACCTTGTTCATCCCATCTGGACATTTATTCAGAAATGACAATAAATATTCATCTTCTCCTGATACAGGCTTGCCTGCTTTCCTCCCCCCCCCCACTTTTTTTTCTTACATAACCTGAAATGAAGTTGATTCTACTTTCCCTCCTAGAAATCTGTCCCCTTCATTGGCAATGGTTCACATTCAGGTTCCTGGCAGCGTGGACAATGGTCCTGTTCCCCACCCCCCACCCCCATGAACTCCTTCAGGCTGCATCAGGTCAGTTAATCTTCCTGCCTGGATGGGGTGGAGGGTGGGGAACATTATTTCCAGATATTTCCACCTCTCTGTTTTTGTGGACCTTGAACTCAGGGCCTGGGTACTCCCTCTTAGCTTTTGTTGCTCAAGACTGGTGCTCTGCTACTTGAATCACAGCTCCACTTCTGACATTTTGGTGATTAATTGAACATGAGTTTCACAGACTTTCCTGCACTGGGTGGTTTTGAACTGAAATCCTTAGATCTCAGCCTCCTGATTAGGATTACAGGAACAAGTCACCAGGGCTGACCTCACTTCTACCTCCCTCAAACAAGGAAATTTAAAAACTATCCAGAGTAGAAGATCCAAGAAGCCCAGTTTGCTTGTAGCATGATTCACTGTACTTTGTTCAAATAGCAGTCCTATGTCAGATTCTCTTCTTTTTTCCTAAAACCTAGACAAATCCTGACTCTAAGTCAGACTGGTCAGCTTTGCTGATCTTCAGCTTTCACTCATGGCTGATTAAATTAGTTGAAGGTCCTTTTGAGGCCCTGTTCTCTTTCTTTCTCTCTCCATGGTTATTTCTAAATGTATGAGTCCCAAGATAGAGATTTGGTGCTTACTAAGGCAGTTAATAGGCCTAAATCATATTCTCCAAATCAGCTTTATCCAGACAGCCCTTATCAGAGGTTTTCAGACCCTGGCCTTGGAGGCAAGTGGCAGTTTTATTCCCGGGGTGCTAGAATTTATGATGTGTACAGCAACACTTAAGAATCCTGGGCTGAAAACAAGAGTCTGATCTTGGGCATGGGGGGAAATGATGTTATACAGAAACTTTTCTCCCTTCTTTCTTCCTTCCTTCCTTCTCTTTCTCTTTCCTTCCTTCCTTTTGTCTTTCCTTTCAGTCTTCTTTCCTTCTCTCTCTCTCCCCCCCTCTCTCTCTCAATACTAAGGTTAAATTCAGGGCTTCATGCTTGTTAAGCAAGCATTCCACCACTTGAACATCACCAGACCTTCATGAGTTTACTTTGATTTTTAGATAGACGCACACTTGTACTCATACTGTGATCTTGCCTTCTACTCCTGAGTAACTAACTTGTATTATGGGTGTGCATTGGTATACCTGGTCCAAAACTTCCTTCTTTACTTCTAACTATGCCCAGGTATTTCTACCCACCAAGCCCACAGGACCCACTGTTGCTGCAAGATAGTATTGCATAGATGTTATTCTAGATTTAATGTTCTCCATTTCTAACATCCAAGTCATTACCAAGTACAAAGCAGGGGCTCAATGAAACACACACTCACACACACACACGCACACACACACACACACACACACACACCATTAAAGAACAAAAAAAAATGATGCTATAAGAATTCAGTCCTCATGCTGTCATTTCTTAACTGACTGATTTGGGATAATTAAAATCATGAGGAGTCCAAAAGTGGAAGAATTCATCATGTTTGACGTTGGCACATTTCAACCAATTTAAAAAAATTGCTTCTGCATCAGCAACATGGCCAATTTACATGTACTTAGATAATGAGGAAGGAAAGATGCAGACACTAAACGTGAGAAGAAGAATAACCATTAGAGAAATGAGAGGGTATTTCACCTATATGTTGCAACAATCTCTACATCCATAGTTTTAGTAAAATGTTCCTGGGTTATGATACATTAGCAGCACACAGGGCAAGCAACAGGAAGGGGTTATGATACCTTAGTAGCACACAAGAAAAGCAACAGGAAGGCTTTCTCTGAGTAGCAGAATATTCCACAACACATACCATCTCTTATCTCTGAGTTTTCATTGAAAATGTGCTCATACTCAAAACTCACAGAAGAAAAATGTGAGTAAATAGAAACAATAAGCAGGTAGGGTTGTATGCCAAGTATAAGATAACGATATCTAAGGGAAATGGTAACATAAATGCTTAAAGGATGTTAAATTAATAATGAAGCCATGGCAGGGGGAAGAGGGAATAGTACTACATGAAAAAGAATAGTGTGATTTGAGAAAGAGCCTAATGACACTTCAAAAGAGGTAGAACTAACTTGTTAACACTTTAGGATTTAAGTACTGGAAAAATAACAACAACAAAAAAGGATAGTATCTAAAACAAGGATTAAAAGACATAATTCCAAAGCCAGTAGAAAAAAAAACAGGGTGAAAGAAAAAGATAAAAAGGAGTGAAACTCAATGAAAAAAAAGAATACTTTAGATACATAAAAATATAAAAACCTAGAGATAATATACTCAAACCTCAGGGCAGCAGACATTTATCAGGATGGCTGTTTGGTGGTTCTGGATTCTACTGGATTTTAATGTTATGTTAGGGAGAGAAAGACAGAAAGAGAAACACAATCAGACAGACAGGCAGGCAGGCAGGCAGGCAGATAGGCAGAGAGATAGATAGACACAGCAAGAATATGACCCCAAACTAATACACTATCTAGATAGAGGTTCGATGGGACCCTCAGGGTCTGATATATGATTTTCTAGGCTGATGGTATAGCTCAGTGGTAGGGTACTTACCTAGAATGTGCCAGGCACACACATGTGCGTACATGCATGTGTACACACACAATTTTTAAATAAGAAGGAATACCATAGCACTAGATTATGAAGTATGGATCACGTTCAGGGTCATGGATCAAGCTCAAGCTCTGCCCCGGCTCTCCCCTGCTATAGCGATCTTCATGGTTGACCTATGTGGTCACATTGTACTCTATAGTAGGAGTCATGTATTAGGGTGATCAATTTCCTGACTCTCCAGCCATCTTTCCATTTTGATTTGTTCACTGAACACTGAGCAGAAAAGAAACACAGGGGTCATCTAATCAAAACCTCCTCTTCCCTAAGGTGCAACGGAAGCCTGAGAAAACCATGGTTTTCCCAGAGCCACTGTGGGAGTCCAAGCAAACAGAGACTTGGGGCTCTGAGTCCCCCATTCCAGCTGTTTCTTATAGACTAGGCTCTCTCTGCCTCTCAGTGGTGGTCTGAGGACAAAGGATGAAGAGCATGCACAGTGGGGAAGGTACCAGAATAGCTAAGGACAAACTATTTGCACTAAGCTTCAGCTGAATAAGACCTAATATCATCCTTTATTAAGTCAAGCTGAGAAGCTGAATGCATGGAGTGTGTTAAGTGTCAGCCTTGTGGCAATTATGAATGGACTGACTAATAAATACGCAAACAAACACGAGGAAATCAGGCCTATTTTAACGCTTCAAATTCACAGTTATACCCTGTTAACATGAACGTCAAGTATTAACACTAATAACTACACTAATCAGAGGGATGAAAACTACAAATTAATTCAAATGCTGCTCATTAGACCATAGCTGCGTCATCCGCTAGTGACTTTCCTATCTACTCAGATCTCCATGCAGTAATTAAATCCATTAATATGTAAAAGTGGCTTTTGTTCTGAAGGAGAAATAGGAGAAAGCAAGCCACCTAACACCCACTGTGCTAAACAGTGACTTCTCAGAATTTGCATCAGGTTCACATTCTTGCCCTTCTTTCCTTCCTTGCTTCCTTCCTTGCTTGCTTCCTTCCTTGCTTCCGTCCTTCCTTCTTCCTCTTCTTCCTTCCTTTCTTTTCTTTGTTTTCTTTTTTTTCTTCCTCCTTTCTCTCTCCTTTCTTCCCTTATTCCCTCCTCCCTCCCTTCTTTCCTTCCTTCCTTCTCTTCCTCCTCCTCTTTCTTCTTCCTTCTTTCCTTTCCTTTATTTTCTTTCCTCCTTCCTTTCCTTCCTTCTTCCTTTTATCCTTTCTTTCTCCTTTTCTTTCCCTTCTCTCCCTCCCTTCTTTCTTCTCTTCCCCCTCCCTCCATTCCTTCTCTTCTTCTCCTCTTTCTTCTTTCCTTCCTTCTTTTCTTTCCTTCCCTTTTTTCCTTTCTTTCTCTTTCCCTTCCCTCCCTCCCTTTTTTCTTCCCTCCCTCTTTCTGTCCTTTTTTCCTCCCTCCCTCCCTCCCTCCCTCCCTTCCTTCCTTCCTCTCTTTGTCCCTCCCTCCTTTTCTCCTTCCGTCCCTCCCTTCCTTCCCTTCTTCCCTTCCTTTCTTCATTTTGTAAGAAATGAGAGGCCAGTGACAGACATGGGCTCAAGACTTTATTGCGGGATAGACCTTCTAGGCAACTCTAAGCAGGAACAGAGGCAGCAGAAGTCAACAGGTGTGGGTGGAATTAAAACAAATTTTTAGGGGAAAGTCACATGGGCCACATGGGTCACATTACCTGGACCTTGGGAATTTGGGAGAGAGAATCAGTTCTTAGAAAGTGTTACATGGACTGCAGGAATGGGGGGAGAGTCACATTCCAAGAAGGAGTGTGAGGAGATGGTTGCAACTGGGGCTGGAATTTGTATATACAGTTACAAGGAGAAAACAGTTCAACACCAGGGAAACAGAAGCATAACAGATTTTTGAAAACAGATAGGGACACAAAGTGGGGACTTAATTGGCAAGCTGATTCAGATACTCCAGACTTTTCTTCCTTTTGTTTCTCACTGTAAGTTTTGAAGCTTGAGGAAATAGGTAGGCATTGATCTTAGAAGCCAAAGACTAAGACTGAAGTCATGGATATAGTCTTGGTTTTGTAATGATTGAAGTCATGAATATAGTCTTGGTTTTGTAATGACATTTTTCCTCTGCCCTTCATTTTTCTCATTTGTGAAATTTGCTCTTTCTTCCTTGCTCTCACCATAAAGGAATACTCGCATTTACTATTATTTGACCATTCATCTAACTAGAAAGAATCATGGAGTTGCTTTGTCTCAGGAGAAAAAAATGAAGAATATTTATACATGTAATGGTAAATGCATAATGTTTGTTAATTTTGTGTCAACTTGGAGGACGTTTGGAGTGAGCATTTGGATCAGTGAAGTTTGGGTAAAATAGATTTCCCTTTATAGTGCTGGTGGATTTCATCCAAATAGCATAAGATCTGAGAACACCAAAATGACTAGTCTCCTGAGCAAGAGGAATCCTTCCGCAGATTACTTTTATCTTTTTGTCTGTGCCATCAACTCTCTTGGATCTTCAGGCTACCAGCCTTCAGATGAAAGCTAGAATATTAATTCTCTGCATCTCTGTCTTCTAGTCTTCGGAATAGAACTGTGCCCAGCTGTTCTGTTTCTCTAGTCTTCTACCTTATATTGCAGATACTCTAAATTCACTAGCTTGCATAAAAATGTCAGTCAATTCCTTAAAATAAAATTTCCTATGCATATAGACAGAGAGCCTATTGGTTCTGTTTATGTTTTTGTTTTTTTTTCTAGAGAAAAATAGTATGCACACCTTACCTAATTCAGAGTCACAACAGATCCAGTTGTGAGTAGTTTCGACTCCACTCTGGCCACTCTGTGGAAGGATGTTATTTCTTAATGAAGACCTGAGAACCTTGATTTGTAAGAGGGAAAAAGGCCTGGTAGTGGCCTCATAGTAACAGACATTTTTGGATCTACTGACAAGTGATCTATAAAGAAGTGCCAGGCATTTTGAGACCTAAGGAACAAGGTAAAGGACAGGAGATACTCAAGATGTAAAAATCCTAGATGAAGAAATGGACGATGCCTGAGATGAGGATTAGTACTGATCTGTGCTGAGATCAGAACAAAAATGTTCTAACATCACAGAAATCACAATGATGTCACTTTTGGAGCTCTGCTCATGTGCCAGGGATTGTGCCCAGTACATTTGATATTACCTGGTATAGTTTCTTCATACCTAAGAAATAAACTTTAAGGGAGGGATTGTTTATTTTGACTCAAAGTTTCAGAGATTTCAGTCTGTAGTCCTTGAATCTTCTGATTGTAGGCCCATGATGATGCAGATCATCAGGGCAGTGGGAGTATGTGATAGAGAAGTCTGTTCACTTCATGATTGATGGAAAATAGAGTAAAACACAGATGATAGGCCAGATATAATCTTCAAAGATGTGACCCAGTAGTGGTAAAGGTGGTGGTAGTTTTGATGTGATAGTGGTAATGATGCAAAGTGGTAGAAGGGTAGGAAGAAAAATCATTCAGGCAGACATTATCTCACCTGAGGGTGGCTTGGATGGAAGTTGCATCTCTATCTGTCCTCCCTAGAGATTAATTACTGCGCATTTGAAAATTGGTGGCCACTTGGAACACGTTCCTTCCTCCTAATTAAACCTTCTCAAAGTCAGCCAAGGAAAAAGTTATGGTTAACAAGATGCAGCTCTTGTGGATCTAGTCAGTTCTAACATCATCCAAAAGCAGAACAGTTTACTGGCTATTAATAGCTTTAATTTGATTATGGTCATGCTCCGTTTCAGAGTCTGGGAGTTTTATGTCTCATTGTCAAGGCCACTTATGCCAAGGCCAATTGCCATTTACCAAGACTTCTTGAAGGAGCTCCTTGGATGTGGTAATGAATCATAAGACAGGAGTTCTTTGAAACAGTGGTTGATGTCAAGAAAGGAAGAGGTCTAGATGTCAAGAAAGTGGGTCATAGAAAGAAAGGTAAGTCTGCTACCTCAAAGCCTGGATAAGTGGTTTCATTTTTTGAGCTTTGGAAGATAAATATGTTACCACAGACCTATCATGAGTACCAACTGAATGTGTATCTTAAAGGACTTATCAGCAAACTTTTTCTTAAAAGGACAGATAAATAATATCATGAGCTTTGCAAGATATACAATCTCTTGGAACTATTCCATGTGCTGTTGTAATGTGGAAGTAAGTGGCACAAGACAGTAATCCTGCAGACCAATAGTCCTTCTAACATAGCTTTTAGTTCTTAAGAGTAACTAGATAAGTTGGAAATGCATTATATTCCTTTATTTATTTTGTTGTAGGTTACTTTTTTTGAGATAAGAGAATTGATACATAATCCACATTGACTTGTGATTCTCCTACCTCAGCTTTCTGGGTGCCAAGATTAGAGGTATGGGCCCTAGCCATCAGCATGATGCAACATCCTGAGATGAGGATGGACTACTATCTTGGGCTCTGTTTTACATGCAGTGTTAGTCCTATAAGCTCTTAGGCAACACTAGGCCCATTTGGTAAAGGCAGTAATCAGCCTCTACCCCCCTTTACCTTAAGATGGCACTCCTTTGGGGCAGTGACAACCATATAAGACAACAAGATCTCCTTAAAGTGACCTACAAGTCTGGACAGCTGCAAGACCCCTTATCTGCCACTTAGGCAGCAGACATAAATCCTTACCCACCATGATGAAGTCCCCGGCTCACATGTCCACACCTAAGTCCCTGCCTCCTAGCCCCTGTAGGTTATATAAGTCACCTTGGACACTAGTGGGCACTTCTCTCATGTGAGAAGGGGTCTTGCCAGTCCCTTTGCTGGAAATAAACTTTTTCTTGGTTCTTTGTGCTTGGATGTCTGTATAGTTTTCATGCAGACACAAACTTCTCCTTCACCCCACACATACAAAAGCAGGATGAAGCTAGTGGCTCATCCTCCCTGGGGTATAAGAATACTAGATAGGCTACTTTTGGAAGTCTAGCTATGGTGAAAGTTGGACACCTGCAGAGAAGACCTCATCTACTTTGGTAGATTTCCAGACCTTTGGAAGACTGGTGTGCATTGTAGGTTTCTATTACCCCTTGGTACCTGTCACACACTCTGCTAATAGATAGACCTACACAATTCTTTATACTAACCATTGTTTTACATGCCATTATCTATCATGCCTAATGAGTTCACTTCATGTAACTTGCTGTGTGAATGCAATTAGTCTCACCAGACCCATATAAATTGTTAACCAATGAAGAATGGAGCTGTTCACAAACCAAAATGGCTATATTCCAATAAAACCTCATTTATGGTTGTTGAAATGTGAATTTCATATTATTTTCACACTTTATGGAATATTCTTCTTTTTCCAACTATTTGATATTCAGACAACATTCTTAACTTTAGACCGTACAGAAAGAAAAAGTAGACCACATTTGGCTACTGGGCCAATCTCTGCCCTAAAGTACTGTATAAATGTTTAAAACACAGTAGAGAAAAAAGTTTTAGCAAATGATAAAGAAGACTAGAATTCTCTCTCTTGATGTGAAACCTTCAAATATCAAGTAAATATTAAGCTTTGAGCTCTTAACATGAACGAATAGCAGTCTGACTCTAAAATGTACTGTCAGACTAAGTAGCATTGAACATAATTACTATAAATGAAAGATTTTTGTCAAATTTTCCATCTTTTGAGAACAAATGAATGAAATAATTGAATATAATAAAAAATTAAATCACATCCAACTTTTCCCCCGATTTCTTCTGTAACTGCCAACGTTTATTTTCCACTAAGATGACTGTCAAAATATTAGGTGTTCAGAATAGTCTGCCTCTGAAGAGACTGTCTCCTTTACCTTTTGAACAGCCAGAAAAAAACATTATTAAGAACAGAGAAAGATTGAATTTCCTCATCTTTCTAAATCTTTGCACACTTCATGTAAGAAGGACAGGAATATTTCAACACTGCAAACTGGAATTTTCTGGAGACAGGCAATGTTCAAGACAACTACCCATATGGTATAAGACCATACATAAGAAGAACCCTATTTCCTTTCGGTGGATATGTTATATAACTAAGAAATAGTTCTTTGTTGTTTCAAAGAACTAGAATTCCTTAAAGTTAATTTCTTTGACTTGATCATTGTAATATATAAAATATGATACATTTCTTTTTTACTACTACTACTACTGTTATTACTATCTTTAAGAAGTTTTACAAAAATGTTGCCATTTAACAAAGGAATTCAAGAATACAATATATCTTGATCAATGTAAAAAAAAAGAATAGCAGTCTGGGGAAAGAAAGGCACGTGTAGGCAGAGGTCACAAGGAAGAACTCATAGAAATTAGGGCATTTGGTTTGAGATGGAAAATGGAATTGGATCTCAATAAAGGATTCAAAGTAGAAGCCCGGGCATGTAAGAAGGGAAGAAGGGCTGTATACTGGTGGCACATGCCTGTGAAAGTAGATACTCAGAAGGCTGAAATCTTGGAATAACTCCCTGAATCCAGCAGGAGCAGGAAAGTCTGCAAGAGTTTTTAATCTCCAATTAACCACCCAAAAAACCCCAAAAAATCCAGAAGTGGATTTGTACCAGTGGCACAATGCTAGCCTTGAGCAAAATAACTAATGGACCTCATCACCAAGGCTCTGAGCTCAAGCCTCCGTACTGGCATTTTCTAAAAAGTGAAAGAAGAGAGGAAAGAGGAATAAAGACTCAGAGGAGAAAAGGGACCCCCTAATGGGAAATAACAACCAGACAGAGGAATGTAACTATATGAACAGTGTCTGTGCTGCAGCCTGAAAGATCTCCCATATTTAGTGACCTGACCGATTTTGTGGATAGATAGGAGAATCTAGAAGTGTCCAAGAATTTATCCACACATTGGAATATATGAAGTCATCCTAGGGGCGGTTCTTTAAATACCTTCAACAATCAATATTAGGTAAGAAACATTCTGCAGGCATTAACAGAGTTAGAACTCAAAATAACCTTTAAAAGAAGGACTGATTGTTCTGATTATTCTTAGTTGACAAATGAGGAAACTAAGACAGGGTGAAAGGATTTCCTCCCTATACTCTGACTAACCTTAACAACAAACATTCATGTGTTGTTTTCCAAAGACTCACAGAGGGGATGGAGAGCAACATGTGCAGTTATAATTCAAGGACCACGGTTGTGTGGCCTTGACAGCAAATGGAGCATGTTAAGGAGGGGAAGAGGGATGTGATCAGAGTGGGTACACTGTGCTGGTCTCACAGTTTATGACTCAAGCCCAGCCTGAGTATTTGGAGCAGTCCCAGACTTCCTTCACCTATTAGCAAAAGTAGAGCAGTTCCTAAAAACCTTACTATTGCCTTTCTTGGAAACGTGTGTTTTAGGAGTCATAGTAGCAGCAGTGTAGGGGTTAGGAGAAATTAAATAACACTTCATCTTTCCTGGGAGCCATTGGACTGAAACAAAGAAACAGGTGAGAAGAGGAAATTGAGGACTATTTGCGCTTTGCTAATGAGACTTTAATCAACAGATCCCCACCCTTCTACAAACAGCAACCGCCCCCTGCAATCTGTGGAGACTGTCTACTCACAAAGCACCCATTCAAGATCTTGGAAACCAGCACAATGAAGCAATCAGACAGGCCTGGCTTCTCCCTGGTGCGACACCTGCACCTGCCACCAGGCAGGAACTTCTGTGACAGCCTTTTGAAACTTAAAAAATGAAGGAGTATGTCTTTCATCAATTCTCTCTCAGCCTTTTGCAGCAAAGATGTATAAAACAACACAAAAGGCTAAGCATCTCTTAGCCTTGAACGTATGGTATATGGCGGTGGGGCGGGGACCTGAACAACCACAGGTTTTACCATGTGATATCAGTGTGACCAAGATCGTTGGACTATGTACCAACTCTCCCAGGGTGGAGGTAAGGGTGATGTTGGTGACTTTAGCTGGGACCAGGGGGATGGGAGCTGCATTAGCATCCCCCTTCCCTGAGGGAGCATGAATGCCTGAGCTGGCATGTCAGGTGCGGAAGGAAGCTGAATGCTTTTTTGATTGCTCTAATTGCGGCAAATTGGATGCTTGAGGGTGCCTGTTTAACCAGAAGAATCCCGTGGATGAGATTTAGGGAAGTCGCCCCTCTTCAGATCCCTCTTCTTTGTCCCGTGTGTATGAGATAATTCTCTAGCCATCATGGGCTGTGAATAGGCAGCTAATTTTAGTTGTGCCAGCCAAACAAAGACTCTGGTTGGTAGATCAGGAAGGTGATTCATCCGATGTGATGTTTGCATGACAAAAGCTAATGGTCTTGACAGGAGCCCCTGATTCTTTCCAACTTTCCCTATAAAGAGTCAGATAAATATATATATATATATTATATAATATATATATATATATATATTTTTTTTTTTTGCCAGTCCTATAGCTTGAACTCAGGGCCTGGGCACTATCCTTGAGCTTCTTTTGCTCAAAGCTAGCACTCTACCACTTGAACCACAGCACCACTTCTGGCTTTTTCTGTGTATGTGAGTACTGAGGAATCAAACCCAGGCCTTCATGCATGCTAAGGCAAGCACTCTACCACTAAGCCACATTCCCAGCCCGAGTCAGATGATCTCTTAAGTGCACATTTCAGCAGTGGTAGTCAAACCTGGTCTCTTGCTTAAGGTTTTTCTTCCATGTTGGTACTAGGTCTTAAACTTAGGGCACAGATGCTGTCCCTTAGCTGTTTCACTTGAGACTGGCACTCTGCCACTTGAGCCATGCCACCACTTCTAGCTTTTTGTGGTTAATTGGAGATAAGAATCTAAAAGACCTTTGTGACTCAGATTCCACCCTCCCAAGTAGCTAGAATAATAGATATGAACCACTGGCTCCTGGCACAGTACTGGATGCTATCTTTCTCTGACTAGTCTTAAGTGTGAAAACTCAGGAAGTCAGCTGTGAATGTCAGGGAAAGATCTAAAATCAAAATCCATAGAGGCCCACTATAAACCAAGCTCTAAGGTCTTTATAGAGACCTACTATAATCTGAGCTCTATGGTCTTTGATATCTCTGTGTAAAACAGACAAGCATGAGGAAGGTTTCAGAACTTAATTGAAAATAGAAGCTCAGAAACTGTTACAGTAAGTTGAGGATACCCAGGTTCTTTTACTGGTTTGCTCATAAATGCAAATTGGGCTTACTGAGCTAGAAATTGCAGGGTTAATGTGCTTTTTAACAATCTTGTCATAACAGCCTAGAGAATTATTACATTAACCCCAAAACTGGCTTCTCACTTACTGTGTGCCTGCACATAGCAGATTATCTACTTTCTTGAACCTTAGGGTGGCCATTGTGTCTCAGTTTGCCAGTCTTTCCCCCTTCCTAAAACTAGAAGCCTTGCCTTATGGAACACCCATCCGTTCTGTACAAACTGGGATGGTTGGTTACCTCCTGGTCCCTGTGAGTTGCACTGGGGTTGAGATTGGCTAGATTATTTCTTAGGGCTCTTCCAGCATGGTATTCTGAGTGCCACATCTTTTCTTTCCCAACATGCTTCAAAACTTCATATCATCATGAATCAGGCCTAACATGTTCTGCTATGTTTTCTTTCTCTTTTCTCACACTATTCTTTTTTTCCTGGTTTATTCCCACCTCTCCAATATATTTTAACAGTTTAAATAGGATAGAGTTGTTAATTGATTTATCTAAGGTTACTTGATTGAAAAATAAAAAGTAAAATTTGACTCAGATGGTCTAGCTTCACAAAACTTTGTGTTCCTTTCTTCTTTTTTCCTTTCTTTCTCCCTCCTTGCCTTCCTTGCTTGCTTCCTTGCCTGCTTCCCTCCTTTTATTAGTTTATTTGGATCTTGAAAAATCTCTGGTAGGTAGTTATCTCCAGTTTATAACATGTCCATTTTATAGATGAGAAAACTTGATGGAGTTAATCCAGGCTTTTAACTCTGGTAGTTGCCCATCCACTCTCTCATATGTAGAATGAAAGGCTATTTTAATTGTAATTCTAATCTAATCTTTTAACTCTAGGAGACAGGTTCTGCATTTAATTTTAACATTTATACTAACATATTCCCAAGCATGATCTGAGAATCATCGACATCAGATTCACCCAGAAAATTGTTCCAACACAGATTCTCTCTCACCTGCAGATATTGAATGGGTGCCACAGGTTTCTATTTTTCCCAAGTAAATTTGATTTGCACTGAAACTTAAGGATTATTCACTGACTTCCAAAAAAGACAGGGAAAGAGAAAAAGAGAACAGAAGACTGAGAAAGGAAGGAAGAAAGGAAGGAAGAAAGGAAGGAAAGAAGGAAGGAAGGAAGGGAGGGAAGGAGGGAGGGAGGAGAGGGAGAGAAAGAAAGAAAGAAAGAAGGAAAGAAAGAAAGAAAGAAAGGAAGAAAGAAAGGAAGAAAGAAAGAAAGGAAGAAAGAAAGAAATGTTGGGAGCCAAAAGTTGAGTCTCTCAACATAATTGGCTTAACTATCTCACTGGAACATCTTGAGGCTGAGTTTACAGAATCCCACCTTTTCACCCTGCCCTAAGCAAACACCCTGCAGCTACTAATGACCACCTTTTCGCCATGCCCTAAGTCCAAGCATATAAATACCCTTGTGTGAAAAATAAAAATTGGCAGCTTGATCAGAATCCTTGTCTTGCTGTCCTTCTTCGTGTCTCTTGTCCCTTCCTTCTCGCTTAGGTTCACTGCCCTCGTTGAAGTCTTGCGGGTTGGGACAAAGAAAGAAAGAAAGAAAGAAAGAAAGAAAGAAAGAAAGAAAGAAAGAAGAGAGAGATGAAGGAAGGGAAAGGAAGGGAAGGGAGAAGGAAAGGAAAGGGGAAGGAAAGGAGGAAAGAAACATAGTGTGTGTGTGTGTGTGTGTGTGTGTGTGTGTGTGTAATGAAAGAACAAATATGCACATGGCTCTTCCTCCAGATCTACATTGGGAGCAGAGGGCTGAGCTACAGCCTCAGGACTGTATTCAAGATGCCCATGGTGGCATACTGGTATCAGAAAACTCTGACAGGATTTGCTCTTGCTCCTCCCAGAAGTGCCTCTGGAAACAGCTTTAGAGATGTCTTCAGTGAGACAGGTTGTCATCAACCTGTCCCATGACGGTTCCAGGAAGCAATTAGAATGGCAGAAGCTGAAGAAGCAGCACATCATTTGCATCCTACTTCCTGACCAGCTTGTTGTCATCAGGCCCCAGATTGTTAATTAAAAGTGTCTCTCCCCACTCTCCCTGGGTTTATCATTCATTTATTTTCTCTTGGGAAGGCAGAACCACATGGCATGCATATGCTTTCACTGATGACCTTGTCTATTAACAGCCTCTGGGGCAGCTTCTGGAAGCACATCAGCCCTCAGGCTGCTCAAATTGGACTGGAAGAGGGTGAGGCATGATGATGAAAGCCTCTTCAAGGTGGCCAGAGGGCATCATTAGCTGGCACACAGGGCTGTTAATGAAGCCTCTTCCCTATAGTGATGCTTGCCCTGGGGTATCAGTGTTGCAGTCTGAAGAGAAACATTCCCTGCAGGCTATGACGACCCCTTTACATACCCAAGGCACAGAAGAGTTTACAAAGGCCTTTCCTAGACCCTATCTTCTCAGAACTTCTTCCTACTAATCTTGGAATGAATGACCCAAGAAGCTTAGAGCCTGACTGAAGAAATGTTAACAACTAGCAATTTCTTCCCATTTTTCACACCAAATTCTCTCTCAGAATGGGTCATCTCTTTAAACTATCTACTTTTCTAGATGTAATGTTATGAGTTTTAGGTGCCAGTCAGGTGCCAGAACCTCTTCAGGTGAATGATTTGATGAGACCATTTAATCCTCATAATACTTTAAAAAAAGAATTCCATCAGTTTAATTGCATGGATGTGGAAACTGGGGCTCCTGCTAGATTTCTCAGCAATGATCTTAGACTTTGAGAAAGGCCTGGCATATCTATATCATGCAGCAGTAGGCACAAACTAATGAAAAATGCTGATTCCTTAGAGGAGTTTTTGTGCCAACTTCCTGAAAGGGGCCTTTTGAAGGCCAGGCTTTGGTCCTAACGTTTCTTCTTACCTTGACTTACTTACATTGCCCAATCTGTGGCAAAGGAAACCAGTGTCAAGCTGGTTCAAATCTGTAAACAGGCTAAACTTGGAAAGCAGATCTCCTCTGCTGTAGAAAAAGCTCTCAGTTCTTACATTCCGGATCAGATCAAGTTCCTCAAAGTGAGTTAACTTTATACACACTGATATTGCTATAGAAGAAAAAAAACTCTCCCCACTTCTTTGACTCCTTTCCAAACCAATCTTAGTAGAAAGTTCCTTCAGGGGCTCAGATGCATATCCAACTGTCTTTTTTTTTTTCTTTGTCGGTCGTGGGGCTTGAACTCTGGGCCTGGGTGCTGTCCCTCAGCTCTTCAGCTCAAGGCAAGCGCTCTACCATTTGAGCTACAGCGCCTCTTCTGGTTTTCTGGTGGTATATTGGAGATAGGAGTCTCACGGTCTTTCTTGCCCGGGCTGGCTTTGAACCGCGATCTTCAGATCTCAGCCTCCTGAGTAGCTAGGATTACAGGCGTGAGCCACCAGCGCCTGGCTTCCAACTGTCTTTTGGTCTCCACAGTGGATTGGTTCCGGGACTTTCTGTTGGTACCAGAATCCTTGGGTACTCAGGTCCCTTATATGGAATATCATACTTTCATATGACCTATACATCCTCCTATACAATTTATATAATTCTCTAGATTATTTATAATACTTAATACAATGGAAATGGTAGTACTGCATTGGTTCAGAGAAAGGAATAAGAAACTTTCCACATTTTATTCTTTATTAGAATATTTTCTATCTGCTCTGGGTTGAATTTGTGGATTCATAATCCATGTATGCAGCAGTAGCCAGTAGCTATAAACATGAATTTTGCACACATATATTCTAATGTCAGAAGCTATATCACTACACAAATAAGTCAGAATTTTTCTTGGTGCAACAATTACCTCCAAGATCACAAACAATCAGGTGCCTTTTCCCTTTCAGGACGTCTTGAAATCTGTAATATCTCATTATCTTGAAACACTGAAACATTGGACAACAATATTAAAATTAGGCATTTGGGAGAGAGATGATAAGTTATCTGAAGAAATGAATTGTGACTGCTTTGTTTACTTCTTACTTCTAGAATCAGAAGCTGACAGCTAAGCATATGGTAAGACTTCTCTACATAATTGTTGATTAAATAAACAAGTAAATAGGTGGGTAAATAAATAAATGAGTGGGAAAATTCCACAGATCTCCAGAAAACCTCCTTATCATTTATTCATTACTGTGAAAAGTTTTCTCTGGTTTATCTCTGCTTCCTGAGTTGCCACCCAAAGCCAAGATAAAATAATGCCTTAATGTTCCTATCACACTATATTTTTTTAGATCAGGTGACTGTTCCGCTAAAGTATTCATTGTCTCTGTCTTGTTGGAGTTGGGATGAAGGAAAGATTAAGAATAATGTGGTTGGACCTGGTTGTAGTGACTCACATCTGTAATTCTAACTGCTTGAGAGGTAAATATGGAAAGGATAAAGTTTGAGGCCATTCTAGACAAAATGTTCTCAAGGTTCCTCTTAAACAATAAAAAGCTAGACACAGTGGTGCATGCCTATCATCTCAGCTACACGGAAGAATAAATAGGATTGAGATCCAAGCAAGGCTGGGAAAAAAAGTAAGAAAAATTTTGAAAAAAATGGAAAAAATGGGAAAGAAATATGAAAGCAAACAGAAACAGGTTAAAGGGAAACTAGGGATTTGGTAAAACATCTGCCTAGCAAATCTGAGCCTTAGCATCATCCAGAAAAAGAAAAAAGAAAAAGAAAACAAGGAAAGAATAATAAAGTCTTAGACAAAAGAGTCTTTACTATATATTTCTAGGATCTCCCAAGAAAAGTAGCTTTGGATAGCATGTAAACAAGTCTTACCATCCCACCTCCAACTAAGCAAGTCAAAAATTTACTATCTGTTCTCAAGTCAAAGTCTTAACTCCATAGCTTCTCTTGTCAATGTGAGGAAAGACCTGCCCACATGGGCCTAGTAAGAGTAACAAAACAAAACAAAGACAAAAACAGGATTTGCTTGGGACAGACTTATCTATTCCTCTGGAGATGTGTAGTCAACCTGTGCTTTTTCCATCAATGGTTACATTCATATTGTTCAAGGTTCTTGTTATTAACCTATTATCCACTGGTATCACAATATACCTAAGGTCCAGTAGTTTATAAAGAAGTTTACACAGCTCACAGTTATGGAAGCAGAGAGTGTAAGAGTGAGTGGCCCCATTGATTCTAATGAGGACTTCATGGCAGATGGCATCAAGGCAAGTGTGTGTAAGCAGGAGAGCACTAGTGAGAAGAGATTCCAGAAACCAGGAAGAGGCCAATCTTGCTCTTTTGTATAAAGAGGAAATTGCTGTGCCGTAATAATTACACTAAATCTCTGAGGATGGTTGCTCCAATGAAGCAATCTCCTAGGACGAGTCTCCACTTTGAGGGGGCGTGGCTTGAACTCAGAGCCTCATCTTCTTTTTTGGCTCTTTTCACTCTTGGTGTGACTTACTTACCACTTGAGCCACAGCTCGGTTCTGGCTGTTTGCTGGTTCATTGGAGATAAAGATCTCAAATTTGTCTGTCGGGGCTAGCATTGAACTATTATCCTCAGATCATAGCATCCTGAGGAGCTAGGATTGAAGGCTTGAACCACTGGCAATGGTCTAGTTTCTAATTAAAAAAAAAAAAAAATCTACCACCACTCAATGCTATCAGCAGATTGGAGTCTCACAACGTTTTGGGATATTCACTTGAACTATACTCAAATCATAGCAGTTCTCCATAGTTCAACCATACCAGAGACTATATAAAACTAACACCATATTCCAAAATATCCTCACGACACTCCTCCTCCATCCAGCCTTACTAGCCTACTGAGTATCTGCTGGGTTTCCCAAAACACTCTTCTCGCTGTATTTTGGCTCTTATGTCTTGTTTGTTATCTCCTTGCATCTCCTCAGCTCACAGTTTTTACAAGACCAGTTCAGTGCTCCCTTTTCCCCAAGTCAAGCCCTGACTGCTTCTCCACACATCTAGAAAGATACACATATAGGGAAAGATACAAAGGCAGGGATCTCTTGTGCAGTCTCTTTCCCACAGTGCCAGTGAGACCACTCAGGATATATGTGCAACTGAACCGAGTGGGAAGTAACTGAGTTTAGAGACCGAATCTCTGGGATGCTTCTACATTGTCTAAGTGGAAAATGTTGTCCCATTCAACATCCTCAAATTCCAATTTGCCTGTTGAGAAAATTGGGATGATACCTACTTCACAGCACTCAATCAGTTAAATGATGTCACCCAAAAGGCTTTTATTAAGGGTTTTCTAAGGGAAAATGCATGGTGACTGATATATGGTCGGACTGAATAGCTGTTATGCAATGTTATTATGCTATTAAGTGCATTTTAAATGTATTTATAGGACTATTTCAGTTAGGAAAAATAATAATTAGATTAAGCATAGAATTTGTTCTCACGGTCTTTTTTCCTTTTTTGTACAGTGTGCTGAGCACAAGTAAACAAAAACAGAAATAATGATTTAATATCCTTTGTTCCACATCCCATTCTTCATCTATGTTCTATGTCCAACCATTCAATTTCTGCTAGATGTACTTTTGAAATATTAAGACTAAAAATAATAGGCATAAAGATAATTTCTTACCCTCTTTTGTATCAATCAAGTAACATGTCTTAGGCAACATTTTATTAATCCAGCTTCAATGTTTTAGCAAAGAGAATAGACTTGTGAAGGATATGACAATTATCTTGAAAAGCACAAAAGTTTCTCATAGAATGATGAATTAGACTTTTGTCCATGTGTCCTCAGCAGAAAATGAGTAGACATCAGTGGAGGTTATCACCCTTCAGAGGGGTGGTTCTATGTGATTGGAATTGTGGCTACAGAATTAACTGTTTCAGACACAAGATTTCAGGATTTGACTGAGAACTAAAGGAAGTAGGGAAGAAACAAGACTTTTCTTATTTAATAATGAGAATCTATTTTATTTATTAATTTTTGTGCCAGTACTAGGACTTGAACTCAAGGCCTCTTTCTCTCTCTCTCTCTTTTTTTTTTGGTCGGTCATGGGGCCTGAACTCTGGGCCTGGGCACTGTCCCTCAGCTCTTCAGCTCAAGGCTAGCGCTCTACCACTTGAGCCACAGCACCACTTCTGGTTTTCTGAGTGGTTTATTGGAGATAAGAGTTTCACGGACTTTCGTGCCCAGGCTGGATTTGAACTGTTATCCTCAGATCTCAGCCTCCTGAGTAGCTAGGATTACAGATGTGAGTCACGGGTGCCTGGCAAGGCCTCTTTCTCTTGTTCATCCTTTCTGCTTACAGATGACGCTCTACATTTAAGCCATGCATCTACATTTGGTTTTTTGGAGATATGACACCCTTAGATTTGTCTACCCAGGCTGATTTTGGACTGAGACTCAGCCTCGTGAGTAGACTAAGTAGAATTATAACTGTGAGTTATTTTCACCAAGCTCACTGATTCCATTTTTAACTGATAAATTGATTCCATTCTAAATTGAGAAAAATGGAGCTGGGCACTAGTGGCTTATGCCTGTAATCAGGAGGCTGGGATTTGGAAGATTGTGATTCAAAGCAACCAAGGGCAAAAATGTTTGTGAAACTCCATCTCCAATTAGTCAGCAAAATGCTGGACTGGAGGTTGGAAGCACAAGACCCTGAGATCAATTAATAAATAAGTGGAGAGAAATGTGTTTTACCCAACCCCACAATATATGCACACAATTGCACATGTGCTTGCATGCACATATACACACATGTGTGCTTGCATGCACATATATGTGTGCATGAGCACATGCAGGTATGTGCATACAATTGATGTTTGTTTCTAGAGGTTTATTTTGTTTCAGTCAATCCCTGAAAGCAGAAGAGGTAGGTCTCAGCCTTCACGGGGCCATATCAGAAAGAAAATTTCCAAAGGGAGCCCCATGCTTGCTCTACACCATGGATCTTGTCTCCCCAGCCTATACTTGCCTATGAAGTTGGAATCATGACAGGGAGGTCTTGGCAGGACGCTAAAACCATGATCTTTATTTTATATGTAGAAAGAATGAAGAATCCTTTGTAAAGATAGAAGGTTCCCTAGAAGAAAATGAAGGGAAAAATTTTGGATCAAAGGCCTAAACACAGAGGCACTTAATAAAGGGGTGGAAGAAATTATTGGACCTGATGACAGAGATCCAGAATGAAAAGAGAAAGGGAACACATATTTTAATAAGATTGTACATTCTTTACTTCTGAGATTCAAGGTCACAACTACACGCACTTTCCTTTCCATTAAATTTTCTTATTAAATTATTGATAAATAAATAAATAAATTTCCATATTAAATTATTGATAAATTTTACAGGGGGGAGGGGTGTCTTAAAACCATAGGCCTAGAGATGCACCTATCTCCTCAGCACGAATTTGGGCTAGCATTGAGACTGGCTTCAATCAATAAAATAACATGCCATTTTCAAGAACACAGATATAACATGTCATTTTTTTTAAAAAAACTTCCTCTGCACCCCTTCTTATGGGCCATCTTGGGAAAAGTAAGAATAACAACTTAGCCTGGGGATTAAAAAGCAATCACTTGGAAGAGAATGGAAAGGTCCCAGACAATTGTCAGCTCCAACAGCCAGAAATGAGAATAAGACCACTTTGGTCTTTCTAATCCCACTATACTTTCCAGCTGACTACGGCCCCATGAGAAGGGGCCCCTGGGTGAAGTCAGTGGAATAAGTTCACCTCCAATACTCACAGTCACAGCAAATAATGAAGCATTAAGATACTAAATTTGGGGGTGGATTAATAAGCAACAGCCCATTTACTGAAGCACAAGCTTCAGATGATGCTTGGGAGAAGCAAAGGACAACTATAGAAAAGCCAAAAGCAAGCCCTGAGCAAAGATGGAAGGAATTTCTTCCTGTTTGTCACAGAAAAGAGAATCTTCCTATCTGCAAAAAGAAAATTGGGAGCCCAGCAGTACCTGAGGACGATAAGGAAAAGAACTTTGTTGCAGAATTCTCCTCAGAACACAATTCAAGACAAACTGACTACCCCAACATCAGGGATACTCCGGCAGAGGTGGGAGGCGTGAACGAAAGACATTGAGTGCTATGTAGTTGGATCTCTGAGGCTACTTCACCTAGTAGGCATTAGATTAAGTTTTGTAAGTCTTATTTGAGAGGATAGTGGCCTAAGTATACTTAAGTCAAACCTGTTACATTGCCTAGAGATTTATCAAAATGAGAAGTAAGGTGAAGCCCTGCATGTGCATAGCTGACAGATGCTGAAGTAGCCAGGCTGGCCACAGCACATAGACATTCTCCACAAGCCCCAGAGGACTGTGAGAATGGATTAGCAGGCTCAAAAATGAGGCCTCTGGGCAGAGATTATGCATTCTTTTCAGTTTGCTTTTGGGGCCAGGCCTGTTATTACCATTAAGCAAATGTGCAACATGATCATAATAACGACAACAGCAATAATAATAACTTTAATAAGCAACATTCCAACTCCCTATTTCCCTCTCCCTGCCTGCAACAGATCTGTCATGAGGATGAGCTGTCGCTCCCTTTCCTTCAGAGAGGATTTGTGAAATGCCAAAGGGTGTGTTTGGCTTTGTAGCAAAATGCTACTTCCTTCCAGAAGCAGATGACCATCTTAAAATTTCCTTTAAGCTACAGATATTATGCTCATTACACTGATTTTCAATGTTCTAAGAGGTAGGTTATTGTTTTTCAAAAGAATGCAGTAGCCTGGTGTCAGAGGTTTATGTCTGCCATTCTAGCTACTCAGGAGGCTGAAATCTGAGGATCATGGTTCAAAGCCAGCCCAATCAGAGAAGTCTATGAGACTGTTATCTGAAATTAACCTGCAAAAAGGTAGAGGTGAAGGTATGGCTCAAATGGTAGAGCACTAGCCTGGAGTGAAAAAGCTATGGTAGAGATACCTAGGACCCCAATTTGCAAGACCAAAACCAGCAGTAAATAAATAAATGGAATGCAATAAAGCTTTTAAGGCCGACTCTACTTATTCTGAATTTCACAGCAACATTACCTCACCAGAATAAAGAGATTCCTGAAGCAGAAAACAATTAGAAGAGGTAACTCCAAATTGCATCAGCAAATTCTTTGGGTTTTACTACATTCACGAGGACAACATTTCAACCAGATGTGTTATACACCATATTTTAATGCAAAGAAAAAGAAATTGAGCAAAATTTATTTCAAGGGAAAACAATGAGTATCTGGTAAAGATCATAACACTCAACCCCTTCAGTGGGCAGAATCCTCAGGGGTATATAAATCTCAGGTCTTCTCTGCATAAACAAGAGCTCAACTATCAGGCAAGATCTCTCTTCCTTCCACCAGAATGTCACAAAATAGAAACTGGAAACTAGACGGATTGTTCCTCACCTTGAAATGTGTCAGAGAAAGGAGAGACACAAATGGATTTCTACAAAGACAGTTCTAGTGTTGCCATTCACTCATTGACTTTCAGCACATCACTTTCTTTCTCAGAACCTCAGATTATTTTTCTGTGAAGTGACAAGGTTCCTTCCAGATTTAGGAGTTGGTGAAATCTGTTCATCATCTTTTCAGCTTTGTTTTGCATTGCCAAGTGTTCAAAGGGAATAAATCCAGTTTTGTGACTGTAGCTGAGCCCCTTGGAGGAAGAGGTTTGTCAGAGGAGGTTGCCTGCTTTCCCACAAGCCTTGAGACATCTCACCAGAAAACATGTGGAACTTAACTATCACTTGCTGTTTCTGCCTCTATTGCCATCTTGAAACAGCTCTTCTGTTCCATATTGCAAACTGGGACATAGAGAAACGACGAAAGAATGTCTTAAGTCTTAAGAATCATGAGCGAACTGAGCTATAATGCTTCAGTAAGGGGGTGTCCAAACCTGAAACATTACAAATAACTACAGTACATCAAAATCAGATGAACTATTCAAGGAGGCAACTGAGCTGTGACTAAGAAATCATCATTTAGCCAGGCACCAGAATTTACACCAGTAATCCTAGCTACTCAGGAGGCTGACATCTGAAGATCACTATTTGAAGGCAGCCTACGCAGGAAAGTCCACAAGATTCTTGTCTCCAGTTAGGTAGTAAAAAATAAAAGCCAAAAGTGAAGTTGTGGCTCAGGTATTAGAGCACTAGCCTGGCACACAAAAGCTCAGAGACAGCACTGTACCTCCAGGTCCTAGGACCAGAAAAAAAAATATCATCATCATTATTTAACATTTGGGTTTCTCATCTGAGAAAACTATATGGACTATTGATGATCAAGCAGAGCCTTTGTCCCTGTTGTAGAAAGAATACAGCTAGCAGTTAGGCCTTCAATTAAAAAAAAACAACTATATATTAAAAAGGGACACACTGAGCTAGGAATTTGAACTGGTAAGGAAAAATATAGCACAGGCCATTGTACTAATGATGTTGGTTAGTTTGTTCCAATAAAAGACAATTCTCTGCCTGTTAGAAACAGAAAAGAGTTTACCAAAATGAGATTCTCTCACACATAGCAATTATTTTGACAACATATTTTTCTTTATCCATGATAATGCATTTGTTTTCAACCAAGGCATAATTCAGCTTTCAAAAAAGAAAAAAAGAAAAGAAAATTTTATGCCTCTCTTGCTATAGACAAAACCAGGTGAGTGTAAATAGTTGGGAAAACAGGCATCTCTTAAAGCCATTTCCCAATTTTGTCTTTTTTCCTTCCTGCTTACCCAAACTTCCCATACACAGCTTCTTACACAAATGTGGTCACAATTGTCAACCACAATCAAAAATTAAGCTTTGAATGGAGAAAAAGATTGACGAAATTGAAGCTAGAAATGCGTCTACAGGTTTATCCCATTTCCTTTCTGTTGACTCGTGCAGAAAGCCCTGCTGTGTGTGGTTTGAGATAGCACAGATCTCCAGCAGTGTGGAAAATACGTGTGAGGCTCTACAAATGGGTATGGACTGTATAAATGATTGAGGTTCTATAAGCAAATACAGTCAGTGTCTTCTCCAAATAAATTCTAACATTTGGCATAAATACTTCAAACTTTGTTTCTATTTAAATACCAATACCCTTTGCTATGAAACCTAGGAAATTTTAACCCATTTAAAAAAAATTCTTGTCACCAACTGAATTATTTGCAATTTGCTTGTGCATTTTGCATTCATATCTTTAAATTTCAAATTGAATTTTCCCAACTGACAAATACACAAAGACCTGTAAGGTGTTTCCCCAAAGGTGAGATAAGATACTTAGTGTTTGTTGATTAAAAACTGGAAAGTGATAGCTTGTTTTATATTTTCAAACTGATGAGGACAAAGGGCTTCAAACAAGGTTAATTAGGGAATCTATGAGCCTAATTAAACCTAAAGAATGTACTCCAGAAAAAGGTATAGTATGTGTAAATTTTATTATAGTCCTAGAGATTTCATCAACTTTAGCCTCAAGAACCTTTGTCCCATTATAACTATTCCATGTGGAGCATAAGCTAACTGGGTCTAATTTAGAATCAGTCACTGGTTTTTGTAAGCTTGCCATATGCCAGACACTGAGCTAGGCCCTTCTACTTGTACTTCAGCCTAGGAATAGAGAACGCCCATTTTATAAACTAGAAATCTTCCTGTTTCTTATTTTCCTCACAACAGCGCTTAAATATTCTAATATTTGAATATTCTTCCAATGACTACATTTTGAGACATAATCTAGTCCAAATTCTTCTTTCTTTCTTTTTTTTCCTTTCTTTCTTTCTATATTTCATTCTTTTTTTCATGCTGGTACTGGGGCTTGAACTCAGGGCCTTATGATCTTGTTCAGCTTTTTCTGCTCAAGTCTGTAACTCTATCATTTGAGCCATACCTTCACTTCCTAAATCTTTGGTTTTGTTTGTTGGTTGGTTGGTTGGTCATGGGGACTGAACTCTGGGCCTCGGTGCTGTCCCTCAGCTCTTCAGCTCAATGCTAGCACTCAACCATTTGAGCCACAGCGCCACTTCTGGTTTTTTCTGCTAAGGAATTGAACCCAGGGCCTCATGCATGTGAGGCAAACACTCTACCACTGAGCCATCTTCCCAGCCCCCTAAATCTTTGTTTTAAATGTAAGAAATCTTAAGCAGAGAGAGAGAGATACAGATAGACAGACAGACAGACACAGACACAGACACAGACACAGAGACACAGAGACTATGCCTAAGGTTAGTGGTATGTTGATGCAGTTTGGAATTAGAGCACAATACTGTCCCCAAGCTTTGGCTCTTCAACTACATTCCTTTACCATGAGAAGGCTAGAGTCCTTTCATTGAGTTACCATAGAAGCTGATCTTGAGAAAAGGCAAGAATAGCACCAGTTTGGAGGTAAAAAAAAAAAACAAAAAAACACTGATATATGAAAGAGAAAATGGAACAGGAAAACCAGTCAATATAAGGTTCTTTATCAAATTGGTTTCTACTATGGATTATTAGAGCTTACTCCCACTGCTTTGGGGAGCAATGTTAAACACAGATTTTACGATTGTCCCACACAAGTGATAGAGGATCTGGGCTATTTATATACAAACTACAGTCCATTGTAGTGTAAGGGAGAGAAGGACATATAGTAATTTCATCACTTCCAGTATCAGGAAGGCCTTCAGTGGTTGAAGAAGACTCTTATGCTGAAGAATGCAGATATGGGAAACCCCAGGTCCCTTGACATATGAAATATGACAATGCAGGAATATAGTCCAGCCCACTGATAATGTACACTGCATGTATCTGTAGCTGTTCATGTACATGATCAGATCTGTGGGCTGGTGAGAATTGGGAAACTGTCTCCTTATTAGTATGTTTAGGTTCTGTTTGGAAATGCAAATCAGACACCATTTGTACATCCAAGGGATATGGAGTATTTCTGGAACCAGCAGCCAAGCAAATGATGGATTTGTGAAACAAAGTAGAGTGATGGTTTAGGTTTATTTAGCCTGCAGAAGAGAAAGTTGAAACAGCTTCACTATAATCCATTGACTGCAAATACTATCCAAATTCTGTTAATCCTATATTTACAAAGACTTTTTTTCTTTTCCACTCCTTAAGCTTTTGCCTAGACTCTCGGTATTTATCATCTAACCAGTCATCCTCAGTACTGTTAGATTTAATGCTTTTCCTTTGCTGGAAAAAGGAGGAGGAGGAGGAGGAGGAAGAACCAAAAAATAAAAACCCATTTTGTGATGCCTTATTTATTACCTAGAAGTGAAAGTCATAGATAATATAGCCCACCAACATGTATCATTTCACCTAAAACAATAAAGTTCCCTGAATTAAGTACATGGAGAAATAATAACATATTTTAGTGATATAATCTATACCAGAGAACACAAATAACCAAATGCTTGTACCTGCCTTAGAATTACTCTGAATGCTATAGTTACAAATGTACATCAGCACTAATGTATTATAATGGTATTCACTTGCCATAAGGACTCTCCCTCTCTCTCTCTCTATATGTGTGTGTGTATGTGTGTGTGTATACACATATATATGTGTGTTTGTGTATGTGTATGTGAAATAGAGTTAAATTCTAGTCTCAGACTTTTACTAAAAAGTTGTATCCACCTTGCATTCACCTTTAACATGGAATGTACAATGCAAAATGTCTATCATATCCTGTCCACTCATACCAGTGACAAACCAGTAACTACACAAAATGCAAGAAGTACCCTACAAGCACTATTGTCCCCAGTGAGAAACAGTGCCTCCATAAAATAAAATCCTTGTTGCATTGCAATACATTTTCTAATTATCTCTTTCCTCTATTCTCCACATTGCCATTTCAGTCAACTTCCTAAACCACAGTTCCTTCTGCCCAAATTTCTTTTCCTGGTAGGGACATCAAAGTTGGTCCACCTAGAGTTTCAAAACGCTAGAGCCAGAACCACACCATCATTGTTTTGCAAGTTTTCATTGCTCAATTTCAGTGAGGTAGGAATTCTTAAATCTTCTAATAGAGCTAATATATGATGTTGAAAACAAAGAAGCATATCGATAAAAATCTCGCTATAAAGATTCTACAAAGCTGGCTACTAGTGGTTCACACTTGTAATCCTAGCTACTCAGAAGCCTAGTTCTGAGATCATGGTTCAAAGCCAGCTTGGGTAGAAAGTCCAAGCGACACTTATCTCCAATTAACCAGTAAAGAAACAGAAGTGAAGCTGTGTTTCAAGTGTTAGAGGGCAAACCTTGAGTAAAAAGCTACAAGGCAGCACCCATGCCTTTAGTGTAAGCTCCAGTACCAAAATATACACAGTAACAAAAGTCTATATACAAAGCAGAGCTGAGGCTCCAACTTCTGAGAAACCCTACTTTTTTTTGGGGGGGGCTTACTCACAGTATGGAAACACTACTATGACCACTTTACAGTTTATTCTTTCCTTCCCATAATTCATACTGAAGCTGAATTTGGATCTACCTTGTCCACATGTTTGTTCTTCCCCCCCCTCTCTCTCACTCTCTTTCTCTCTCTCTCTCTTCCACTCTCTCTCCCCCCTCAAATGCTCTGTTTGTCTGTCTCTCTCCCCACCCCCATCCCCACCTGTACAAGGAGCTGTGGGTTGTTCATGGCTTGATGCTGTCAAAAGTGACAGAAGATGGATGGAAAGAACATGAAGGATGATAGAGTGAATTGTCAAATCACAGAGCTGACAACTTCCTCTTCTGGGAAGAATCCCAAGCAACAACCCCCCAGGTCCCTCAGGGAAAAGGGATGCCAAGAAAAGCCTAAGAGCATCTGGCACCAGAATCGTCTCCCAGAGTTCTCAGCACCTGTCAGTATATACCTGCCATCAGTCCTTGTCAAACATATCCAAGCAGGTTCCCTGATGGCCAAGGAGGAGAAATAAAGACTTGTTACACAAGGAGGGAGTATGTGGGGAATGGAAGGGGATATGAAGGGAGGGCTAGAAATTTAAAGTAGCATATCATAAACAAAACTTCTTTTGAAATTTTAATTTAAAATTTTAATTAAAAATTAAACTATTTTTATATTCCATAATATATCAGTGTTTTCGTTTACATACTTGGAGGTTTATGTGGGTATGTCTTGGTTCTCTCTCTCTCTATGTGTATATATATATATATACACACACACACATATACACATGTATATATATACACACACATATACACATGTATATATATACACACACACATATACACATGTATATATATACACACATCAATATTTATATGTAATTATATATAATATACATATGAATCTCTCTTAATGAAAGCAGTTTATTTTGGGGGGGGGCGGTTGTGGGGCCTGAACTCTGGGCTTGGGCGCTGTCCCTCAGCTCTTCAGCTCAAGGCTAGCGCTCTACCACTTGAGCCACAGCACCACTTCCGGCTTTTTTCTTTTTGCTTATGTGGTGCTGAGGAATTGAACCCGGGGCATCATGCAGGCAAGGCAAGCGCTCTACTACTGAGCCACCTTCCCAGCCCCAATGAAAGCAGTTTAGAGAAAAACTAACCACTGAAGAATAGTTATCATCTTTCTCCTGTGACTTTAAGTCATCACCAGTAAGTATGAATGTCTCGGCTTAAAAAGTATTAAGTTATTTAGAGAGCCATTGGCTATTTGTGTCCCTTTCCTGGTACAAGAAGTATTGGAGCAATGCTGGTGCTTGGGATAGAGCAGAAGATACAACACTTTGTGGATGATGCCCCTTCCCCCCCAAAAATAAAGAATATCATGTATCATGTGCTTGACAGGGCAAATCTGGAGTGGCTACTTACTGAATCCTCACTTAATATTGCTAAATTCTGATGAGAGCTGAGGAATGAGGAGATGAGAAGTTCTAATCTACTCCCTTGAAAATGGTTGAGCTATGATATTGTACATATTATACAACATTGAAGCCACGTTTTGAGAGGTCAAATTGGGAGTCTTTATTAAAAGGCCAGTGAATGCAGGTGGACTCTTGTGGCCAAGACCTGCAGCCCCATGAATACATGTAACACTATCAGAACACTGTGCCAGGAGAGCCAAACAGGAAAGAAAAAGCAGAAAAACAATACCCAAACCAGATCAGCTCCAGTAGAAAGCTGAAGTGCAATACCATGGTGACCATGGAAGAGCCAGGAGACAGGACATGAACAAGGAGATATGTGGCATGGCATAATGACACCTGAGCAGGTCTAGACCTAACTAGAGTCAGGGCAGGGTGACGGGAAGCTTGAGAGTTCATGACTCTCAAGGTCCCATAATCAATGGTCAAGTACCTGCCCTGCCTATTGAGTTTCAGGCATGCTCATGACCTGGGAGGTGGGATTTCCCTGAGACTAAATAGTACAATGCATGTACATTTCCTCTTTGGGTCTAAACAACATGGTGTATCTACCATTCAAAAGATGGCTTGTCTCACCTCTAGGGATTGGAAGCTGGATGGACAGCCCTTGACACCTGTTTATACTCCAGGATGGCTGTGGAAACAAGGTGGCTTATTTTGGCCTAGTCGTTCCCTTACTACAATGATAAGAGAGCTGATGGGCCAGAAGAGATGGTGTCTCCATGGACAGAGTGGAGGCCATCGCTGAAAACTAGACAGAGGAGACTGGGTCCACTGTGAAGTGCTTTCATAAATGGATGCAGAAGTCTGCAGTTTCTCAGGGGTAGGCTTGACAATAGTCCTGTTGATGTCAAGACTACCTCTGACCCTAATTAGCATACACAGTGAAGATAATTGCCTGTAGCCAATCAGTGTATGACAGATTACAGTAGCCTCACAGCCACTGAGCAGACCTCCTTATTGAGTTACTTTTACCTCTGTGCTCCTAGACAAAGCATATGCCTGTAGCCCACAGAGAATAGTTACATTTTTCATTTAGATTTATTCATTCTAAACTCTATTAAAACATTCTGAAAAGTCATTATAAATTCCACCCTACAGAATATCAGTCTTTATTTTATTCTATTCATTTAGTGCCAATACTGGGGCTTGAAAACCCAGGACCTTAAACTCTTGCTTAGCTTTTTGCCTCAAGGCTGGCATTCTACCACTTGAGCCACAGCTCTACTTCCAGGGATGTTGTTGTTGCTTGTTTGTGTTTCTGGTTAATTAGAGATCAATCTCAGGAATTTTTCTGTCTGGGCTGGCTTTGAGCCTCAATCTTCAGATCTCAGCCTCCTGAGTAGCTAGGATTACAGGCATGAGCCACTGGTTCCTGGCAAGTTTTTATTTTACTTGGCTTAGCAGAATTTGATACTACCAACCACTTCGTGGCTCCTGATCGTGGTTTCTTTTACACCTAGCATCCTGTTTTCCTTGTTTTATCAGTTGTACTTCTCGGTGGCTTCTACTTGCTCATTCTCTTCTGAGGAGGAGAGAGGCAGGTTGAACCCAGGGTGTTCTCTAGGTAGGCACGATAATTCTGGCATCATATTCTAAGCCCTTTTGGTTTTAAGTTATTTTTCATATAAGGCTTGTGGGGTTTTTTCCTGGGCTAACATGGACCATAATATTCCCACCTATGTTTCCTAAATATGTAGGATTACAGACATGCGCCATCATTCCAGCTTATCTTTTTTTTGTGGAAATGGAAATTTCACTAATTTTTTTGCCAAGTCTTAAATCCTATCAATCTACCCTTGAGTGGCTTGGACTGTAGGTGGGAGCCATCATGTCTGTACCTGCTTAGTTCATTTTCTATTGCTATAACAAAATACTCAAAGATGAGTAACATAGAAAATAGGAGTTTTGTTTGGTTATAGTTCTGTGAAATTGTGAAGCATGGCATTGCATGTGGTAAGGACCTCTGTGCATAGTAGAAGGTGAGAGAGAACAAGTGTGCTAACTTGTCTATTCTTCAAATGACTACTAATGCCATCACTGGGCCCTTATCATCACAACTTCTCTTCATTCTAATTATCTAACAAAAGCTTTACCTTCCAATGCCATTAATATATGATTTGGGGATTAGGCTCCCAACACCTGAACTTTATAGAAAGGCACCCAAACCCAAACCACAGCAAAGATATAACCTAGGTCTCCTTTGTTCATTACTTAAGATAGTTTCTTAAAACAAGAATTTCTTAAAATATGTTGACTATTTGTTTTTAATTTTGCATTTAAATGTTTGTAATCAGGGGACTTGGTCTTGATTTGTCTTTTAATATTTACTGCTGTTCATCAGTTGTTAGATTTATCTTGTTTATCCTCTGATTTATAATTTGGGGTGTTAGTATTATGCTGAACTTTGGTCCTCAGCTCCACCCAGGCCTGGACCGCCTCCCTTTTTTAGAGTTCCCACCATTCTGCTGGCCCCTCCCTCTCTCTGCCCAGACCCACCTGAACTCCTATCTACCTCACTTCCTATCCCCCAGACCCTCCTGCTACCTGGATGGGGACAGAGGCCATGTGCTCCCTCTTAGGGGAAATATGGCTCCTCTAATAAACTTTGTAATAATCTTTTTCCTGTGCCTGCCTGCCTCCTCATGGTCCCCTGGGATGGATGTGTGGGACCATTCATTGGTGGCCCATACGGGGATAACTCCCCAGTGGATTTTCTCCTCCCTCTACTTCAGAAGGGGGCCCGGCCAGCAGCTCCAGGACCTATCCTGAGATTCTACACTTTAGTCGCCAGAGGACCACTAAAGTAACTTTCTCCTGATGGAGTGCTCTACCTATTTTTCATCCAACACTGCTAATTAAGTCCTACCCAGGTTAGTTACCAGTACTGGGTTCTGGGTTTCCAATTTCTGTAGTTCTGTATGTAAGGCCACCTGGGCCTTCGTGGGCTAACCAAACCCCACTGACTGAAATCTTGGCCAAGTGCCCAGAGCTTGCTGTTAGGGCCTACTGTGACCAAGGGCCCCCGTGAAGAAAATGTGATGATGTTTCTCACTGGTGGGCCCCCATTATGATGAGCCAAATAGCAGCACAGGGGACGCTCTGTGGCCAGTGCTTGGCTCTTGGTCACTATACCATGGTAAGGACACTAAATTTCTTTACATTAAGGCCATCGAGGCCTTGAAAGGCTGCTGAGCCCCCATCAGAGTCAAATATAGCCCCAAATTTAAAACTCCACTTCTGTGAGCCCTCAGGCAGGTAAAAGTCTCTCCTTACCTCCCTCTCTTTCTCTTTCCCCCTCCCCTTAAACTCTGACACTTGCTGGTCCAAAATTAGCTTCTGGTAAACTCTCCCCTCTTCCAACTAAAGGAATTCACAAGTGTTTCATATGTTAAATGCCTTGGTTAAGCCCTGGAAGAATGTAGCCAGCAATAGCTTGTTTATATTCCTTGAGATAAAAAAAAAAAAATGGATGAGCTTAAGTCTACACTGCCTCCCTCCCCCCACCAAAAAAAAGGTCAACAAGTTTGGATATTACCAGAAGTGTATTAAATTCTGTTAAATCTTCTCTTTAGCATTGAGCATGTGGTGGATGCACCATCTTGGCATCATGGTGATTCAGCTGCCATTTCGCACCAACTCAACTTGATTCTGTGACCCTTCCCTCCCGACCTGACCAGTGGCACCATTATGCTATGCCACGTGTCTGTTCATGTCTTGTCTCCTGTTTACTAAAAGTTTCTTGTTGTTGGCAAAATTTTGTATTTTAAACTGACCACGTGGTTCCATCATAATTAGGCAAAGTAATACCACTAAAATTCCATAACTTTAAACAGTTGATTTTAAAATCTAACCCAGCATAAAAAAAGGCACTCCGATGTTAAACATCCAGAGGCAATTACAAGCAATTGCTTGGATGACAAAAATGGTGTCAGATCCTGAGTTACTTGAGCTTGGCCCTCCAAAAAAATTGATCAAAGCCAGGAGGTCATGGAAAGATAGTTTGTAAATATGCTTAACACCCATGTTGGTCTAACTGGGGAAACTTACCAGTCATCTGTGATAGTGCACAGTAAAAGCTAAGGTTGTAAAATGTAAAAAAATAATTTAAATTCCAAACCCACTATATCTGCTCAAAATCATAATTGGCAGTAACTTTTGAGCTGGTTGAATTCATCCGTTGAAAAGCTTGTAGAGCTGAGATTATGTCCCTATTGAAGTAGGCAATGTTGGGGGCAACAGGAATCAGGTTCTTCTGCCAGCCAAAAACGCTTTTACAAACCAGGGTGTTAAATAGGCTATGCTGCTGTAGCCCTGTACATTTGTTAAAGGTTAAATGTTGTATATAAGCCACTTTAAACAGGCTGCCCAGAGGCAGTGGGCAGTACTTAGAGAGCCAATCAGTCACAGGTTAAAAATATCTACTGGGTTTTATTTTTTAAAAACTGTGACTAGTAATTTTTCATCAATTGTTAACAAATTAAAGATAACCTCTACCTCGTTGATCTCCTTGTTGCTTTAATTGAATCAGATCTGGGAGATCAAGAGAAATAGTTGCTTGCCTACCGAATGCCCATACCTATCTACCTTCTAACTGGACAGAAAAGTTAACAGTCTTGCCTTTATTACCTGCTATTTGTATTTATAATAGCTTCTGACTGGTACTCCCAACCAGTCCACTATGCTCTCCCCTACCCAGTTGCCAAAAGACCCTAGACATCTCCTTTCTGCCTTCCTGCCCTGAGCCCAGTTATTCTTCCTTCCCTGTAATGGGCTGCAATTGGGCTTATATTCCCAAATGGAACATTTCTGGCCCATGGCCAATGTGTGTTCTCCTATGTCATTCATGTTAACTGACCTGGTCACCTTGTCAGTTTTTTGCTTGATCTTTTTTGCCTGATCTTTCTAAAAGTCTTTTACAACAGGATAACATCCCCTGCCCAGGATACCACTTGGAAACAAGTCAAGGTCATCCTGTTACTACAGGCTACTAAAGACATCACTTACACTGCCCTGGCTTGCCCTGGACCCTAAAAACACCAGCTCCAGGGATTCCTTGTTATCCCCAGACCAGCAAAAAGTAGCCAAAGAGCCCATGACACCCATTGGCTCTGCTACCACCTTTAAATATCTCTGCTACCCCCTCCTCAGATTACTGTGATCCTAAAGCAGAAAAATCTTACTCCCTCTCCTCCAGGATGCCAGGAATCAGGTACCATGCTATGTCTCCAATCCGAGACAGAAAAGACAATTTCAGGTCTTTGATACCCCCTTCTGGGGTATCCCTCCATGGCATATTCTTCTCTTGGGGTACTAACAACAATTTTTGTCTTTTATTAATTACATTTTGCATTTTAGATAACTATTGCCCTAAATAAAGGAGACCTTTACCAACCAAACTGTCAGATGTTTCTTAGGCAGTAGCTGGCCAAGCAACAAAGCAGAGACCCCTGACTACTTTGCCCCTTTACAGCAAGAAGTAGCTCCAGAATAAACGACCTCCACCCCGACCCCTGGCCTGGTACCTCCTATTTTTATTAAACAACAGAGCGGGGAATGTTAGTATTATGCTCACCTTTGGTCCTCAGCTCCAACCAGACCTGGGCCCCCCTCCCATCCTGGAGTTCCCACCATACAGCTGGCTCCTCCCTCTCTCTGCCCAGACCCACCTGAACTCCCATCTACCTCACTTCCTATCTCTCAGGCTCTCCTGCTACCTGGATGAAGATGGAGGCCATGGCTCCCTCTTAGGGGAAATATGGCTCCTTTAATAAACCTTGTAATAATCTTTTTCCTGTGCTTGCCTGCCTCTGCATGGTCCCCTGGAATGGATGTGTGGGACCCTTCATGGGGGTAGCTATGTCCAATGTCTTAAAGCACCCAGTTTTCTACTGGTATAGAGTGAAAGCCATGTTCTGCCACTTCCTTGTGACGCCAAAGCTGCCTTTGGTGATGTGGCTCACGGTGATTAATTTCCTGAATCCTCTGTCCACCTTTAGGTTTCACCATGGATGCCATATTATCTTAAAGGCATCTTCTGTATGCTGTTTTCCATGATTTTTTTCCTCTTTTTTTATTTCCCGGATTGCATAATATTTATTTCTGGGTAGTATGTATCTCACAAATCTTTGTTGGATTTAATACTCACTTTTTCATTTGCTTTCCATATTTTAGATATTAGGTCATATGCAATTCCTCCTACTTGACCATTTCTTTTTTTTTTTGGTTGGTCGTGGGACTTGAACTCTGGGCTTGGGCGCTGTCCTTGCACTCTTCAGCTCAAGGCGAGTGCTCTACTGCTTGAGCCACAGCGCCACTTCTGGTTTTCTAGTGGTTTATTGGAGATAAGAGTCTCACGTACTTTTCTGCCTGGGCTGGCTTTGAACCTCGATCCTCAGATCTCAGCCTCCTGAGTAGCTAGGATTACAGGTGTGAGCCACTGGTGCCTGGCTTGACCATTTCTCTACATAAAAAGCACTGGCAATTTCTCCTGCTCAGTGTAACATGTACAAAAAGTTATGTATTTACCCATGTACAGAGAAGCAGCGGGGAGCTCAACACAGCCCTCCTCTCTAATGGATCCATGGGAGGTTCCTCCTTTACAGTAATCTGTTCCTCATCTGTTCAGAGTGATTCAACCATACTTTCCACTTCTTGTTATGAGATTGCTATAGGGATCAAACTAACCTGTGTGTTCACTGCTAAGAGATGTCGGGCCCATGGTAGATGCTTCCAGCAGCATCATAGTTGCTGTTCTGTCAGTATTGTTATTGAGGTTTCAGTTCAGCTTTGGCTTTGCAGAATTACAAGCTGTGCCTTACTCTGTTCCTTCCCAGCTCTGCAGTAGCCCTGTAGATCTCAGCTTTTCCTGTTGACCCTTGCTTTCAACTAACCCCAGAGAAAAGGGTTACAGTCTGGGAGTAGAGCTGCCATTGGACTTCAGGTTAGGAAGATCCTACACTTGATCTGTTTATCTCTTCCAGAAACCACTCATACCCTTGACCTACTTCTCTCACTCCTAGGAAGAGGGCTTGCTCTAACCCCCTGAATCACCCTTTTCCTATTTGTTCTTTGGATCTTCTCATTTTTTAGCAATGTTTCATTTTCTGGGCCAGAGTTTCCCAACTCTGGACTTAGGTTTTGACTTTGGGAGCCTGATGACAAGAGTGACAGTCCCAGAGACCTGCCCTAAAGGGGGTTCTTAGGAACCTGAAAGTAGCAGTGAGCCAACTCCTTAATGACAACCTTCAGTTTACCCACAGTGACAAAAGTCCCCACCAAAAAGACTTAACATCACCACATCTCTACTCTGTTTTCTCCTGAGACTCCCATTTCTTCATCTGTTCAGCCCTTTCAGGTTCACAGTCTACTTCTTATGCAGCTGTTTTGAAATGAACTTCAAGAACTACTGCATATCAAAATTTAATTCTTAACTACATTATTCTCCTACAAGACAAGCCAGCCATTTATTAGTGAAAGACTTTTTTGACCTTGAAGTAGTGACAATCTATTCTATAGGCAGAAGAATTATGGATAACTTAAACACAAGAAATAGTTCCTGTTACTAGAGAAACTCAGAGATGGTTCCTCCCTCAGTCAAATTAACCAACCAAAAAGTGGATAAGACCACGTTTCAATAATAACATTCACTATGATGGTTCTTGGCCACCTACCCACACAGAGTACTGTCACTACACAACACTTAAGAGGCACTCTAGAGATTTTTCTGGGATGACTAAACAAGTCAAAATGGCAATAATCACAGGTATATATCTCTGTGGGTTTGCATTAGGCATGGTCCTTTAGAGACAGTGAAAGCTGCTGAGTTGATGGGGAAATTGTAGGTATGTGGGCTCAGGTTCTTTGAGGAGCAATTACAGTCTTGAACACAGAGCTATTGTGGAACGAAGTCAATGGCTGTAATTGAGGACTATAATCTGGTGAGTCAAGAGTGAACAGGAGAAAAAGGAGGATTGCAATGAAGTATCTTGGGTTGATCATTTTTATACTCTATTTTTTTGCCCATAAATAAGGATTCTGGCCAGGAACTAATATAGTAGAAGAAGTAAGGATGGAATATAAATTTGACTTGGATTGTATAAACTGGATAATAAATGATTTTAAGATATAACTGTAACTGTGCTTTCTGTGGATAAGGCTTCCCTGGTAACTAATTAGCTATTTTAGCTTCTGTAACTGCTTCTGCTGTTTTCTGAACAATGTGTGCCCTAACCCAGCTGAACTATCACCACCCTTAGTTCTATTCCCCAGCCTCCCATCAGTAAAACCTTGGTAGGAAATTTAAACTTAAGGTGTGAATTTCTTGAAATAATCATTGACTAAAACCAACACCCAACCTCCCCCTTTCCTGGCCCTAGCCAAAAATGCTTAAAAGCCAGTGTGGGCTGGCACTTGGGGCCATTTCCTAGGATTCCTGACTCAGGTACAGTCAACACTTTTTGCTCAATAAAATCTTTTATATTTTCACAGCAGACTAAGTGGTCTCACTGCACATCCACACTACAGAACCAGTGGCTCACACTTACATTCCTAGCTACTGAGGAGGCTGAGATCTGAAGACCTCACAATTTGAAGTTAGCCAGGGAAGAAAAATCCATGTATGGTTGTGGTGGTAGTGGTTGTTGTGGGGCTTGAACTCAGGCCCTGAACTTTTGTGCTCACAGCTAGTACTTGACCACTTTGAGCCACAGCCACACAGTTTTCTGGTGGCTAATAGGAGATAAGAGTATCATGGATTTTCCTGCCTTGGCTGGTTTTCAATCAGGATCCTCAACTCTCAGCCTCCTAAGTAACTAGAATTATAGATATGAGTTACTGGTGCCTGACCTGTGAGACGCTTATCTACAATTAATCACCAAAAAAAGCTGGAAGTGAAGCTGTGACTCAAGTAGTAAAGTGCTAGCTTTGAACACAAAAGTTCAGGAACAGGGGGCTGGGAAGGTGGCTCAGTGGTAGTGAAAGACCCCCGACTTCGGGTCTCCCCAAATCAGAGCCTCCCTGCCCCAAGCACCAGTCAGACGGCACCAGATGCAAAGGCAAGAGGATTTTATTTGGGCATGCCCAGGTTCCCAGGTGCATGTGACCTCGAGATCCGCAAGGTTCGGGTCAGTGTCTGGGAACCCCGAGCAGTCCCGGGAGTGGTCTTTTTATGGGACCCCTCTGTCCATTACAGGAGTGCCCGCGCTTTTTCAGCCAGTAATTTTAAAGTGTTACAACCTGGTCTGCACGCAGGCAGCCAATCCTTTTAAAACAAATCATATGTTTTAGCCAATTACTGTTCGAGGGGGTCCCTCGGGGTACGTGCTGAGTTGTATGTCTCCGGCCCTTGGTATGAGGAAATGACCTTTACCCGAGATAGCACCTGTGGATGGTTTCGGTCGGGGGAGGCCAGCTTTAGAGTCGGCCAGCAGGATGTGAGCTTATCGATTAACTTGTGAGGTTACTGCTTAATTACTAGGAGAGTAAGGGGTAATGTAATTTTTAGCAAAGCATGTTACAGAAGCCAGAAATTGCTTGGTTAGACATGAAACTCGGCTCCCTGGCAAAGGGGCTAGAGGCCTGGTGGTTTGAGGAGGGGGTCTTTCAGTAGAGTGCTTGCCTTGCATGCATGAGGCCCTGGGTTTGAATCCTCAGCAACACATAAGCAGAAAAGGCTGGAAGTGGCACTGTGGCTCAAGTGGTAGGGTGCTAGCCTTGAGCTGACGAGCTTAAGGACAGCACCCAGGCCCAGAGTTCAGGCCCCACAATCGACAAAAAAAGAAGAAAAAAAGAAAAAAAGTTCAGGGACAGCAACCAGGATATGAGTTCAAGCCCTAGGACCTGTGCCCGTGCGTGCACACACACACACACACACACACACACACACACACACACACACACCACACGATTCTGTAGAATTTAAGATTCTAAACTCAGGATTGAATTCAGACTTTGTCTTATGATATTAGTAGTACCATCTTTTATAAATCTCCTGTCTTCTGTTAGGCTTGGTCTCTTCCTCTGTGTAAACCAGGATGGCAATACTTTGTGAAATCATTGCAAGGAGTTAACAAATTGTGATAGTTAAAAGCAGCTGGTGATGACATTGCAAGTCAAAACAAATATTTTCTGAATTCTTATTATGCACCAGGCACAGTACTAGTCATAAAACAGATACAGATAAAAATTACATAATTCTTGCCTCTCAGGAGAATAGAGGCAACTGAATAAGGATACACAATTACTCAAGAAAATATGCCTTAAGAAAATCCAATTGACTTAAAAATATGTTATGAAAATATTTTTGAACATTTGTTTGATCTTATTTTATTATGAAATAGGTTCATTTTCATAATCAAGAAAAGGTAGACTTATTGGTATATTTCATTCAGGGGCATGGTAGTAATCACTCTCAAACTAGCTGATATATTTGTGAAGTATGTTATATAGAATGTCTCTTGATTATCCTAGGGTTTGAAGACATTCATTAAATTTTTTAGTATATTGTAAAAGTGATAAGCAGGGGGTTGTAGTTATAGAAGTAAGGTAATGGGTACATTTATTTTTAAACACTGGTACTTCTTCCCAAATTTTCTCCCACTACCAGGGCTTTTCTATGATGTTTGAGATTCTCACAACATGGTGGACTCAGATTGCTATACTTTCAAATTGGTAGCTGGCTTCCTAATGGGAGGAAGCAAAAGTTACTGGCAAGTTAAGGAAACTTTGCACCTGGAATAGCACATCTATTCTTTTATAAGATGTTGTTGATTAAAGGCAGCACAGAGTTCACCCAGACACAAGCACAGTTGACCTCTTAATGGGCATGTGACAAGGTGGTGTTTTCACAGTAGCATGTGGGTTGAAAAAAATGCAGTCTGCCCTAGATGATGACCTCATCATCAGGGGCCAACACATATTTTTTTTCTGTTTTCTTTGTGTGTGTGTGTGTGTGTGTGTGTGTGTGTTGTGCAAGTACTGGAGCTTGGACTCAGAGCCTTGTGCTTTTGCTTAGCTTTTTCATTCAAGGCTGGCACTCTACTACTTCCTCTTCCCAGCTTTTACTATAATCACTATATAGTATCTTTGTCTGTACAAGTAATATGATCTCTTATAATTGCTCAATACTATTGTTACAGTACAAAAGTAGTCATCAAAGTTATAATAAAACTTTATTTATAAAACCAGGAGCAAGGGGCTGGGAAGGTGGCTCAGTGGTAGAGCACTTGCCTTGCATGCCTAAGGCCCTAGGTTTGATTTCTCAACACCACATAAGCAAAAAGAAAAAAGCCGGAAGTGGTGCTGTGGCTCAAGTGGTAGAGCGCTAGCCTTGAGCTGAAGAGCTGAGGGACAGCGCCCAGGCCCAGAGTTCAGGCCCCACGACTGGACCCCCTCAAAAAAAAAACAAAAACAAAAAAAAACAGGAGCAAGATTTAGTCCATAGACTATAGTTGGCAATTCTCAGACATAACACATGACAAATAACAAATGATCAGCAATTGTAGAAATTATCATTTCCTTCATTATTAAGAGCCTTTGGGAGTCATCTGATGTATCCTTCAGCTTCCTCTTCTCTTACAGGAGTAGCCTGGTTGATCCAGAGTTTAGTTTGATGCTGCTGACTACCAATATGCACTTTTTTCATTTGATCTCTGATGTTGGGTCCCAGTTAATGCCAAATTCTCTCTACAGTGGACTCTTCCTTTCTTTTTTACTGCTAAGGGACACCAGATGTAATGGCACCTGACATCTATATAAAAGTCTGTTGGGACAGATTTCAAGAATACAAAAATATATAGTTAGGAGTGAAAGAAAATATTAATTTAGAATAAGAAGTCACAATCACTTATAAAGTTTAAAATTCTGAAAAATACCACAAATATCACAAAATCAAAGCACTTGATAAAGCCTAATATGAAACAGCTCTATAATACATTTCCCCTTATTATTTGACCATTTTTTAAATCCTGGAGTATCACCTTCTATAAATTGTATGTGTCTTCTAACTTGGTTAATCAGATTTTTTTTTAGTGTGCCATGTGGGGTTAGAACTCAGGGTCTGGGTGCTTTATTGAAGATTTTTGCTCAAAGAATGTCCTACCACCTAAGTCACAGCTCCACTTTAAGCTCTTTTGTGGTTACTTGGAAATAATTTTATGGACTTTCTTGCCTGGGCTGGCTTTGACCCATGATCCTCAGATCTCATTCTCTTGAGTAGCCTGGAATACAGGTGTGAGCCACTGACATCTGGCCAGATTTTCTTTTTATAGTTTATACCTTTTTATTAAGTGTCACAGACAATGCTAGGATTGTTGTCCAATTATGGAAAATCTCCATAAAGTTTATTTCAATATAAACATTGGGTCTTTATGAATTTCATGTTTCTTAACATGAATTTCATGTTTCTTAACAGTAACAAGTTTGCTAGAATTTTTTGTGGATAAGTTTGTTATTGCTATCTTTGTTATATTAGTATATTATCAATTGTACATTATCTTCATTGGTATTAGCATTCAGGCCACATCTACAAAATATCTTCAAATTTGCCAGTGTGTTTACAGGATGATTCATTTCACTCTTTAATTTGAGTATCAAACAATCCAAGCCTAGCTACTGTTGTTAGGAAAAGTTATCTCTTCCTTTTAATGAATGGCTTCTCTTGGTTATTTTTATTTTGTAACAGTTTGCTTCTCAATATTAGAACAGTTCTATCAATTTCCTAATTGTTATTGTTATATTCATTTAATTTTTAATACAGGCCATGAACTTTTATTATGAAATATCCAAAAGATACAAAATACTTTAAGTGCTATAATGCTTCCAAACTTATTATCTTAAATAGCCACTAATTTTGATGAGTTTTCCTTTCATTCCTCAATAGATCACTTTTAATGATAAAGCAAGGCATTCTTATGTATGTCGAAGTCAGTGGTTAGTAAATTGTCATTTGATTTACTGAGAAAACTCAATGTATCTTTTCCACTAGAATGGTGTATTTAAATGTTACCACCTTCCTACATAAAGTTCTGCATCATGATCAGATACATAAAACACATAAATATACCCCCACTAAACAAGAAAGAATGTATCCCGATTTATCTTGCTCATTTTCTGCATCTCTAAAATGCTTTACTCCTGGCTTATGTCACAACATCTGGCTGAAGATAGATTGAGTGAAATCAAGATAGATTGAGAGTCGAAAAAGGATCTCAACCTTAACCTAGTATAATTTTAAAAGTTGAATTCCATTAAAAATTAATTAATTTTTGAAATTTTACAACAAATGAATAAATTTCTAACTTCTGCCTTCTTCCTGATTTTGTTTGGGTTTTGTTTTTGAGAAGGAGTGAAAAAGACAAGCAATATACTACACTAAGAATTATGGACTAGAGATCAGCAACTTCTTACACTCAGTAGTTTGTGAGACTCTCTGTAAATCTCCTTTCTTCTCCAAATCTGGCACCATGGCCCCATTGCAGTACAAATCCACCAAGCCTCGCTACAGATATAGATGTATAAGGGGTGAAGAGAACCCGGATTCTAAAGACAAAGTGATGAGATACAGTTGGCTGACATGATGCCTTTGGGTTTCCATTCTTTGGGATTATTTTTCTCCAGAATCCTTTGTACTGCATCAAGGGCCAGAAGAATTTTACAATTCCTCATTTTTTGCATCACAGTCATAATCAAAACATACCCTTTAGCTAGAAATACATTATGCCAGATGTAACAGGGTGGTGGAGAAGCTACATATTTTCCCACACAATGACTTCAGAGAACCTTTTGCCACAAATAATTGATATTCACCAAAACACTCATTAATTTTCTTGACACCTTCTCCATGTTTTGGAAGTACAGGGAGTTATTAATATTTGAAAACACTGGGCAGTATTTTCTGGGCCACCTCATTAAAGAGACTCCATTGTCAACTTATAAACAAAGAAGGGTTCTATACCCAAAGTTTAGACTTAAATTTGGACTGATGGCAAGCCAGAGACTCTGCCATTGTGAAGGAAGAGTGAGGTTTGGAAACACTGGAGGCATCTCATCCTATGTGAATAGATATGAAAGCATATGGTAAATTGGTGGGAGAAGATGGAAATTTCAGAACAAATCTTCATGGGTGGAAACCATGAAGAAGGCTGAGATCTGTGTTTTTTTTTTTTTAATGATGAAGTAAAACAATAATCCTTAGCTCCAGAATAGAATTTTAAAGAAGGTACAAAAACATATATTTATCTGTAAAACTATGTATAAATATGAGTGAGTGGTATTGTCTTAAAAATAGCCACTTACAGAATTTTTTAGTTCCCATCACATTCCCTGGGTTTTTAGTTAGAGATGTAAGAAATAAATAAGGAGTTATATTTAAGGAAATGTTAAACCAACTTTCCCAGGCTACCTATCACTCAATAGTGGCATCATTTTACTTTATTTATTTATTGCATTATTTTATATATTGTACTTCTAGAGATCAAATCCAGGACCTGCATGTAGTAGGAAAGTGTTCTATTGAGCCCATAATGTATTTTTAAAAGATATTTTAATATTCAAAAAGGCAGACTATTAGATTTCTACATCTCTCTGCCTCAAATTCCCTAGCTCAAAACAATGATGCATGCTGGGTACAACATTTTATGCCTGTAATCCTACTTACTTGGAAGCAGAGATTGGGAAAATCACATTTCAAGACCAGCCTGGGAATTAAAGAAGTTTGCAAGACTCCATATCAGCCAATAAAAATCTAGGCTTATGTAGTGACCCAGGTCTATCATCTCAGCTACAAGGCAAGTATAAATAGATTGATGGTCCAATCTGGCCTGGGCAAAAATGAAGACCCTATTTAAAAATAATTAAAACAAAATGGGCAAGAGACATGACTCAAGCGGTAAAGCACCTGCCTAGCAAGTGCAGTGCTATGTGTTCAAACCCTAGTACACTAAAACCAACAAATAAAGGAGGGTGTGACTGATTTCTAAGTTTTCTTTTAGCTTAGATATCCCACAATTGCTAGGATCTAACCAGATCAGATTGTTCACATTGCTCTTCACCTCTCCCATCACTTCTGGCAACATCCCCCCAACCAAGACTCTGGCCTTTCTCCTATGAAACCTACCTATAGAGAAGAGTCTTCCCCTGCTCAGAACTCAACTAGAGAGTAATCTAATATGACTAGAAACTTAGGGAGGGATGCACAAAGGACCATCTTACAGATTTCCTTATGAACATCATAATTTCCTCATTAATTGACTTTAACACACTCTCCTGAGTAATGACATTCTTTATTGCTGTAAACAATTCTGGTTTCTTCTTTGGAAGGAAAAATGATGAAACATATTACTTCTTTGTCTTTAAAAAACAAAGTCTTTTAAGTCTTAGAAGATACTCTATGATAGATGTTTTATACAAAAAATAGATTTAAAAATACAAAAACAAATTCTCAAAAAGAATTAGACATGGCCCTAAACATATAGAAAAGACTTCTTAGGCGAGGTGAGCTTTGAGACACCCTAGGAGATGTTATTTGGACTGACACAAAATTTTTTTCAAGGAAGCCCACACTCCAGAGGTTAGAGTAAGGCTGCGGTTCCACTAGGACCTATCAGCTCAGTTGCTTAATAAACAGCCCAAGAAATAATTCTTCATGCCACTAGGAATCTCATATTTTGTGATAGATTATTCTCAGGCATCTCCTGCTTTTCTCTTGTTGCTCCATAGTCCCTTCTACTTCTCTCCCTGGCTCTTTAATGTTTCCATTGGATTATCTGCTTAATTCCTAATTTACTCCTTAACCTTGCATTCTATGTGACTCAAACAGACAAAAAAAAATAGCAGTTCTTGTAACAAAATACAGTTAGGGCAATATATGGTAAAGCAAACCTTAAGATCCACGGCGGCTTTTGGGCCTGACTTCCCTTGAGGTTTCATCGTCTGCTTACTAGTGTTATACCAGAAAACAGAGAAGCCACATTTTGAGAGATTGAATTGGGAGTGTTTATTAGTCTTTATTAGAAAGGTGGACTCCTGTCTCAAAGACATGCAGCCCAGAATACAACTGACACAAAGTTTTAAAGAAAAAAAACACAGGTTTGAGATGGAGATCCAAGCCTTAACAAAAGCATTAAGCATTGAGAGTAATAATCAGGATCTAGCCAATCAAACCATCTAAGGAAACAGTCAGGGGCAAGCATGCTTTGTAGCAAAGCTTTGCTAGGGCTAAACAGCATGAGCTCTGCAATTCAAAGAATGGCCTATCTCATCTATAGGCCTTTAGGAGTTGTGAGGAAAGCCCCCTCATCCAGCAAAGCCCCAGGATTGCTGTGAGAACAAGGTGATGTTACTTAGACCTAGTGTCCTTATCTCACTAGTAAGACAACTGTGGCTCTATATGTAAAGGCAAATTCGGAAATCCTTACCCAAAAGACCACCAGAGACCATCACCAATGTAAAAGCAAAGGAGTCTTTATTGCAAGCTCGAGCTTGGTCCCCACACGTACATGGCAGCAACCAATTACGCGGTGAAGCCCAGATCCCAGGGTTACAGCACTTTTTATGCATTTTTTAGGGAAGGCAGGGACTGTGCATACATTATAGCATCTTGCAACAAATCACTACACACTGCAGGAAAATCATAAAAAAAAAAAACCTCTATAGTATGAATAGCGCATTACAAAGCGGGAAAGGACCAGAAAGAGGTTGTTGGTTAGATCAAGGGGACCTAAGTACTTTAACCGCCCCCCCCCCAGGGGAGGGGTCTCAAGAGGATATGTGCTAAACTGCAAGGTTTCTGATTTAGATAATGATCACTAGACCCTAGGAGGGGCTGTTCTGGAATTTCTGATATCTGGACATCCTGCCTTAAGCAAACACCATCTATGGCTCCAAGAATTGTTTGTGCATGGCTTTCTGTCATAAATTCCTGGCATTGGGGCTAAAGTGGGTCACGAGTTAAGCCGCAGAGCTAAGATGGGGTCTTAAGTAAAATGGAGTTGCTTAGATTCCTCATCTAGATATTGCAGATTTCAAACCTGAGCACAAGGTGACCAGATAAAAGAAGAGCATGCCACTTTGGAATTCTATTTGAAAAGGAAAACAGTACTTTCCCAGAAGTCCTTTGCAAACATCTTCTATTCCATTGACAAGTTTTGGTTCCGTTGCTTATTTATGAATCATTAATCACTGGTCAGAGGGATAGGATCTTCCTTGGACAAATTAGTCTATTTTTGAGGACTAAGGAGTAAGAAATGAGGGAGAGAGGTGGGCATATTAAAAAATTAAGCTCAGTATGGAAGAATGGAAAATTATCCCCCCCACACACACACTTCAACTCAGCTGTGTGAACTTGTGTAAGTTTTCCTCCCTCTCTGAACTTTCATTTCTTGATATGTAAAATATGAATCTCTCCTACTTCCTTTAGCCTAAACTTACTATAAAGGCAAAGGAAATAATTGAAATCTTGGTCCAGCTCTTTAAAAAGTTCCCATTTTCATCTTCTTAAGTTAGGATGATTCTCAATTTTACAAGCCCAAAGGAACTTATTCCTTTAGAATTTTTCTCTTCTTATTTAGAGAATAAAAATAATTCAGAAACAAACCTCAGAACCAAGGTGTGGGGACAGATTTTTTGTTTTCATTATGTTATCTTCTGAATGGTTAATAGTTATTCCTGGGTTAGCTTTTTCCTTATCTATCTAAATTCCATTTCAGACAAATAAGCACAGTGAAGAAGGCCATCAAGGAGAGACCTGACAAAGCTGATGGACTCTGGTAATAAAATTATCCCAATAGATCTGGCAAGAACAAAAGGACAAAAAGAGGTTTGTGCAGAAGCCCTGTCATAGTTGGTAAGCAGCTCAGTGCCATTTGCCTCAGGCTCCCAAATCTATTGGTAAATACTAACTCACTTATCCCCAAGAGCACCCAGAAACAAGGATGTTAGTATTAACCCTGATGAGGAGCTACAATATGTTGAGGAAGAACACAAGTTAGCCACTTAAGGGACAAACAGTTATCAGAAAAACCAGTTTTTGGAAAAGTTCTCAGAAAACCCACAATCAAAATTGCAATTATATCCCTAGCTACTGCCAGTTTCACAAAAGGTTGAAAAACACCACCCCAGTTACTGGAAAATGGACAGGTTGGTCAAATTCCTGGAAAAAGCAGCTGTAGGTCATAAACAGTTAAAAAAAAATATATTGTTGCCTGCATTCCTATGGTTAGTCTTATGTATCCCAACCAATGATCTGCTTGCTATGTATGATTTAACCAATCCTGTAATCACTAAGTTGGAAAGCCCCTACCCTTGAGAAACCTAAGCAACTCCATTTTACTTAAGTCCCCATCTCAGTTCTGTGACTTAACTCGAGACCCACTTTGGCCCCAATGCCAGGAATTTAAGACAGAAAGCCATGCACAAACAATTCTTGGAGCCATAGATGGCGTTTGCTTAAGGCAGGTGTTTGCCCCCGAGTGACTTTGCCCCTGAATGACCTAGGGCTAAGTGTTTCAGTTAAAACCATACAATGTTCGGACCAACCGTTTCTTCAGAGCCCAGTGTGAAACATGCTATGCATACTGTTGGTCCAGATGTGACTCATAATGGTTTGTGGTCAAGCTATGGACCAAGGATATTTTTCTGTAAAGGTCAACCAATCATATTTGCCCAGCTTAGCTTGCTTTAAATGTTAACCAATCATGTAATTTCTTATGTAAAAGTTCCTTAAAGTTGTTTGTTCAATGCTATAAAAACTGTGCTGATTCTATGCTCGGGGCCTCTTGGCCTCACCAGTTACCGGGTGCGCGGAGGACCAAGCTCCAGCTTGCAATAAACGACTCTTGGCTGTTTGCAATGATTGTGCATGGTCTCTCATGGTCTGTGAGGGGGCATCCAAAAATGGGGTACTTCACCCTTACTGGAAATGATTATGCCCCTAACCAATGAACCTACCCTGAAACTTGCCCGTGAAATGCTGACCAATTATGTAGAAGCCCGCAAACCTTAAGCCAATCATGTAACTGCTAGGATGGAAACACCCTCCTCTTGCTGGAAACCCTATAAAAACCCTGCTGATGTGGCCAGGGCTCACAACTCTGACCCCGCTGCATCGGTGACGATTGTGAGTCCAGGCTCGAGCTTGCAATAAATGGCTCTCATGTACATCGGATTCTGCTCCTTGGTGGTCTATGGGTCTGCAGCCTGGCAGAACAAATACAATGACAGCACTGGAGGCATTCTGGGATCCATATGGAAGTCATTCTCTCATTTGGGGGAAATAAACAGTTATGGAATCCTAGAGTGTAAGTACTGAAAGGTCACTCATGCCAACCAAACACATTCAACCCAGTTTGTTAAATATCTCAGTCGTGGGGCTGGGAAGGTGGCTCAGTGGTAGAGTGCTTGCCTTGCATGCATGACGCCCTGGGTTTGATTCCTCAGCACCACATGAACAGAAAAAGCCGCAAGTGGCTCTGTGGCTCAAGTGGTAGAGTGCTAGCCTTGAGCTGAAGATGCTGAGGGACAGTGCCCAGGCCCAGAGTTCAGGCCCCACACCGACAAAAAAATAAATAAATCTCAGTCGTCATGCTGGTGTTCACCTCTAGTGAGGGTTCCGATTGAATATTTAACATTTTTAAATAAATACCTTCAGTTTTTGCAGAATATCATTTGCATTAATATCCCAGTTTCTTGTTTTTAAAGACAATTATCTTTGAATATTACTGGATTAAAGTGGCTGATCCTAAACAATTTCTTGCAAATGCCCTGGTGCTTAGGCAGGAGATGGAGGCTGGGGGGGGCGGGGGTGGTGGTGCAGATTTTCACCCAGCTTCACCCAGCTCCAAGGCCAAGAGGTGAGACAAGCCATTGTTTGAAATGCAGATACCTAGCACAGCCATCCTGGTGATGGGAGCTATTCCACCCAGACCCATGGCCTCGAGGTGAGTCAAGACATCCTTTGAAGTGCAGATGCCTGTCTCAATGGGGTGAGCTAGAAGCTCGCTGCTTTAGAGAAATGCAGACATTATGGCCTAAAGAAAGCTGAATGCTTTGATTCTGCATTGATTAGCTTCCTAAATGGTTTGAATCACCAGCCTATGAGTAGCCTCTAAGCATACCCTGTATGGAAGGTTAAGGCCTGTCTTCTCTAGATGGAAAAGTTTTGCAGGTACCTGAGTATGTCCATTTAAGGTCTGGCTTCTTGTCTTCATGGTGGGAGAGGGTGATGTATCCCTCCCTCCCCCATCTTCTGACCCCCACCCACCCACCCCACCCCCCTCCGCAGTTGATAGGCATTCCTGGATCCCTGGAGACAGAGCACTTGGCTGATAGGTTGCTGAATCTGTCAGCCTTGTGCCTGGGACTGGGAGTGTCCTGTGCCCCTACCCCCCTGCTCAGATTGTATTTGGGCATGGAACAGCATAGGTGTGGGGACCCCATGCCACATGTCTCCGTGATCCTACATCCTGTCTCATGGCTCATCTTTGGTCATCATGGCATTCCAATTCAGCTCTCCTTTAAAAATAAACAGCTTCAGTTTTTGCAGAATATCGTTTGCATTAATATCTTAGTTTCTTGTTTTTAAAAACAATTATCTTAGAGTATTATGGAACTATCCATTTGCTGTAGGTACCTTTATTTGAGATATTCCAGGTCCATGTCAAAATAAAATAAACACATTAATTGTGAGTTTATAGTTAACTAGACTGATAGTCATGACACAGTTTTAAGAACTTGCTTATGGGATTCTGGCATCTCACTTCATATTAAGTATACTCCTTCAGAAAAGTAACTAATGAGATGTTCTCAAATCTTACAAACAACTTATCAAATGTGTTATGAAAAAATGGAAAGAGAAAAAGGCCAGACTCAATTTTCAACAGCCTAAGACTGTTTACTGAGACATAACAGCAAGGGGCAAACCTTCCCTTGGGAATAGAGGTTGTGCCAGGAGGTGAGGTTGGAGTTAAGCTTTTGTGGGAGCTGAGCAAAGAGACAGGGGTTACTTTAGTTCAGTACAGGAGAGGATACTGCAGATGTGGGCAGAGAATAGGGTAGGTATAGTGATAATTGACTCCCTTATCCACAGTTTCAAGCTTTTTAATGTTCAAACAGCTTTACATCTGAAAGTACCCATTTGAGAAGACTACACAGACATAGTCATGTACAGCAAAGAGGTTTATTGTCAGCCAGGCACTTGTCCTTATTCAGGGGCATCCTTATACAGTCGGGACTAGAGGTGGGAGGTAGTCCATGTGCATAGCTGGTCACTTAAGATAGCCACAGGCTGGGCAGAGTTTAGGTCTGGGCAGAATGCAGACTGAGCACAGAGAAACCAGAGGGAGGCCCTAGGGAGAGTTCTCTTTTCTTTGTGAAGGTCAAGGTGGAGTTCAGGTGTAGGTGGAGGGCTTTCCCCGGTGTAAGGTCCACTCCTGGATGGTGAGCAGACTCCACCCTCTTCTCAGCAAAGTCTCTGCCCAGTATCTGTGTTACCTAGGCAACTGGCACACCTGGAAGAGATTTGATGTGGCCACACCTTTCCCTGCCCCTGCCCTAAATAAGGCCTAGCCCACGGCCAGATGACCTCTTTGCCAGACACATGGAGTGCTAACCTGGCCTGGTGCTGGCTGGTCTACTGAATAAACCTACCCCTTACCTGAATAGCACATGCATGGTGTGGTTCTTACTCAGCCACCTCTTTTTAAAAACCTAACACTGATGCAACTGGGAGCTAGAGATAGATGCTGAGGGCCTAGGATGAAGACTGTAAAGCCCCAAATGGCAGAGGACATACTAACATCATCTGTCTTGCCTTGCTGGTTTGACCTTCTCAGGGTCCAGTTCTCAGTCTTTCAAACCTCTTAACCCTTTCCTGGTCTCATAGCTGGGCCCCAGAGTTCCCTATTGGTTAGGCCCATAATGGAATGTTTACAGCCAGGCTTAGGTCGGATTGCCCTATCTACCTGGGGTTTTGTCTAGTGTCCATATGGACCTAGGATAATAGAGTATGGGGTCAATCTTTCAAGATGGTTTCTATGCAATTTATCTAAGACGTCCCAAGGGGTATTGTTTTGCTCTTTCCCTGATTTTTCAGCCATAGATTATCAGCAGAGTTATATGTAGCCCAAAGCCAGGCCCATGGGACTACTGGAACTTTTCAAATTAGAGTTTAACCAAATATTGAATTGTTTTGCATAAGAGAATGGGGTGTGTTGCCAGGTACCAGGAGCTCAAGTCTGTAATCCTACTTACTCAGAAGGCTAAGATCTGAGGATCACAGTTCAAAACCAGGCAGGAAAGTCCGTGAGATTCTTATCTCCAATAAACCACCAGAAAACTGGAAGTGGCACTGTGGGACAATTGAAGGGAAGAGAAAAAGGAAATTTGGACACAAGTGTGAGCAATGTGAGCAACAGTGTGGACAAGATTGGAAGAAAGCAATAAATAAGGAAACAAAAAAGTAATAAAAGATTTTCAGAAGTAAAGGAAGGAAAGAATTTGCAGGAAGATATTCAAGGAAATATGCCACCTGGATTTGAAAAGTAAGAGGACATAGACAAGTTCAATAAGAACAGTGTTTTGGTGAAGTCATATTGATAAAATTTTTGAAATATGAATGTGAAGCCATAAAATTCTGGATCCATGAGTTCAACATATCCTGTTGATTTTAAATGTTGGGAACAAACACTTTCATCCTGACCTTAGAAGAATTATACAGGGGGCATGATAGGATGGGAAGCGGAAACAAAGGAGTAGGCTACAATGCTTGATAAGAAATGTACTCATTATCTTGCCCATGTAATTGTAACCCCTCTGTACAGTATTTTCACAATAAAAAAGAAATGTACTCATTATCTTGCTCATGTAATTGTAACCCCTCTGTACAGTATTTTCACAGTAAAAAGGAATGAAAAAGAAAAAAAAAAGAACTGAGGGAGAGTGCTCAGGCCCAGAGTTCAAGCCCCATGACCGACAACCAAAAAAGGAGATCAGGGTGTCATGGTTCTTATCACCTTACCCATCTGGAAGCCAAACTTCAGAGAAGAAGAAATGAGCTCATAAAGAGATGACAGAGAAACACCAGGACATGCATTAGAGTTATGGGTTCCATCTGCTTTTTAAAAATACCTAGTTCACCTCCTAAATAACCAATTAACACCAATACCTTTTATGAGGGGCTTGACTTTTATGTTTTAGTATCTTTAAGAAGTTGTACAATGGGGTTTCAACGCAACATATCAATTGTGATATGTTTTTATCAATGTGGCCCCTTCTTTCTCCTGTCTCAAATCTACCCAACCCCACTCATTCCCTCAAGTTGCCTGGTTCCATTTTTAACCTAATTACATTGAATATTCTGTTGGTTTTTCTGTAAACCTCCATTTGGATGACCCTTTCTTTCTCAAGTTTGTGGAAGTTTTCTGCTATTACTTTAGAGTAAGTTCTTAATGTCTCTAGTTTATATTTCTTCCCACTTATCTATATCTCATTTGGATTTTTAAGTTTGGTTTTTTTAAGGGATCTAAAAATGTTAGGAAATGTTCGGAATAGGCTGGACTCAATCATCAACAGGTGAGGGCTGTGTATTGAGGAACGGTGAGGGGCACAGACCTTCCGGAAGATTTGGAGGTTGTGCAAGGAAGCTGGAACAGGAACTGGGTTTTTATAGGAGATCTGAGCAAGGAGGTAGAGGTTAATGAAAAAGCCACTAGGTCGAAGAAGGTGGGAGCCTTTCAGTTGGGCCCACGATGGGCTGTTTACAGTGGGGCTTAGGTGGAATCCCCTGCCTGCACTTCAGACAAGTTCATACATACCTGGGATTTTGCCTGGTATCTATATGGGCCTGGGACAATAGGGTGGGGGTCAATCCTTCAAAAAGGGGTTTATGTTTGGTGTCTTTGACTGATCAAATTTCTCTGCTTTATCTTCAATCCCTAAATACTCTATTTTCAACTTGTTCTATTTTATTAGCTAGGCCTCTGATTGAGGTTTTGGTAAGCTTTTTAGTTCTAAGATTTTAACTTCCTTTTAAAAACGCTATATTTTCAAATTCCTCTTTCATATCCTGCACTGCCTTTCAGTCACCTGTTTTAATTCTCTAGTTGTTTGTATTCACCTCAGCTTCATCCAAGTATTTTGAACATCATTTTTATCTTATGAACATTCTTGTTATTGTTTTACTGAGCTCACTTTTGAACCTTTTTCCTTTTAAGTATCACTTAATTCCTTTACTGTAGAGTCATCTAACTTTTCAGGATGGTATGTTGCCTTCTTTATTCATGAATCTACTGATATTTTGGTGGGATTTACACATATGGTCCAAGATCAGGATGAAGTTTCAGTCTCCTATGTCCTTTAGTTGCTAATGTTATAAGGTGAGAATTGAGAAAACACATTTTGAGAGGTCAAATCTTGGAGTCTTTATTACCCAGTTAGGAAATAGGCCACAGAAGAAAGAAAAAAACTAAATATTACTCTACATTGGAGTTTCAATTTCCTATCCCCCAAGTAAAGTAGCTAGATGCTGTCTCTTGACTCTCACTGCTTTTCTTCTATTGTTGTTGTAGTAGGAAGTTACCTACTCAGGCAGGCAAGCCCACCTAGTCATCCCGAGTGACAGAGCCACTGCAACAAAGTTGTTAATAAAGAAGCAACTTTATTGAAAAGGTGCCCTGGCCAGGGCAGCAGCACAGGCTTGGGAGCTGATACTGCACCCCAAACAGCCCCCATTCTTTGGTTTTTAAAGGCAAAATCCTTGAGGTTGAGCCTGGTCACGCACAGGTGACCAATGGGGTCAGCCAGACCACACACAGGTGGCCAATAGGCAAAAGGCAGGGTTTACCGTAAGCACATGGTGTTGCCAGTTGGAGCCAGATTACAACCTATCTGTTTTATGGGTCAGTCCTTAACTGCACAATCAAGGTGGGTTAGGTTGTTAAGGGGAGGGGGACCTAGAGGTATTCTTTCCATTCCAGGAACTGGGCTGGTTGGAGCTGAGGTCTAGTTAACCTTGTTTAAAGTTTTTTTTCTAAAATCCCTAAAACAAAGGCAAAGCCTGGAAAGAAGCTGTACCAGCTCAAGTCTCTCAGGGCCTACTTCAGTTGTAAGGTGAATCATCCTAGAAGCCACATTTTAAAATATAGAATACTGGAGTCTTAAGCCGGGTGCTGGTGGCTCACGCCTGTAATCCTAGCTACTTAGGAGGCTGAGATCTGAGGACTGAGGTTCAAAGCCAGCCCGGGCAGGAAAGTCTGTGAGACTCTTATCTCCAATAAATCACTAGAAAACCGGAAGTGGCGCTGTGGCTTAGGCGGTAGAGTGCTTGCCTTGATCTAAAGAGCTGAGGGATAGCGCCCAAGCCCAGAGTTCAAGCCCCCAACCGAACAAAAAAAAAAAAGAATATTGGAGTCTTTGTTATATGTTTAACAGGCTGCAGGCCGCCAGCACACAAATACACATAACACAGCTAGAAAACATGCTAAAGAGGAAAGAAATAACAAAAACAATACCAACAAGCCAATTCAGCTCCAATGGAGAGCTGAATTGGGACTCCATGATGACTGGAGATGAGCCAGGACACAGGACATGATCACAGGGACACATGTGGCATGATCTTCTGGTGGCTAGACTGGTCTGAGCCTAAATACGTCAATGCAAGGGGCAGATCCTCAGGAAATTCCCAATCCCAGGCACTGGACTGACAGATGCAGTAACCTATCAGCCAAGTGCCTGATGGGGGGCGGGGGAGGGGAGTGTGGAGGTTCCTTTCCCCAGCATGAAGACAACATGCCAGACCCTGCCACCTACCACGTAACCAATATGGCACCGACCAGACCTGACCTCCTTACTTCACTGTTAGGCATCTTTCTCTTCCTCTTTTTTTCACTTCAGAATTTAGTCTCTTCTATGACACCAAATTATTCTTTTTTTTATGTTTTTTATTGTAAAAATACTGTGCAGAGGGGTTACAGTTACATGAGCAAGGTAATGAATACATTTCCTATTGAGCAATGTTGCCTCTTTTGTTTATCTCCTACCATCCCTTCCCTCCCACCTCCCCAACTAACACTCCTGCCCCAGCCGAAGTTGTAAAGTTTGTTTTCAACATAGTGTCTTGTACATCTTATTGCTACAATGGGTCAACCTGTATCCGCATTTAAGCATTTTGTTATTTGCCTTCCCCTCCCAAAATTAGAGAAGTGTATATACAAGATGCAGGACACCAAAATCAAATACAGTGAAAACAGGGGTTATACCATGGGTGAGGAACATATAAGGAGCAACAACAACAACAAAAATCACATGGTATATTATAAATACATTAGAAACAATAGCAAGCAAAAAAAAAACCCACTTATGACCCTATCTTGGAGTTCATTTCACTTAACATCATATTATATGGTCGTTTGTACCTAGTTTTTTACCTTTTCTGCTTGTCCTACACATGTACTAGTTATTGAAAATAAGGAAAACCATGGGACCTGTGTCTCTTTGGGCCTGGCTTACTTCACTTAATATAATTTTTTTCAAGTCTTTTCATTTCTAACAAATGGGGCAATGTCATTCTTTCTGATGGAGGCATAGAATTCCATTGTGTGTGTGTGTGTGTGTGTGTGTGTGTGTGTATCACATTTTCTTGATCCATTCATCTACTGAGGGGCATCTGGGTTGGTTCCATACCTTAGCTATGGTAAATAATGCTGCAATAAACATAGTTGTGCTCGTAGCTTTTTGGTCTTGTTTGTGATCATTTGGGTAAATGACCAAAAGTGGGATTGCTGGGTCATAGGGGAGCTCTGTGTAGAGTCTTTTGAGGAACCTCCATACTACTTTCCAAAGTCATTGAACAAATTTACACTCCCACCAACAATGCAGTAAGGTTCCCTTCTGTCCACATCCCCTCCAGCATCTGTTATTATTAGAGTTCTTGATTATAGACATTCTAACTGGGGTGAGGTGGTATCTCAATGTTATTTTGATTTGCATTTCTTTTATGGCTAGAGAGGTTGAGCATTTCTTCATGTGTCTATTGG
>NW_012267412.1:2139132-2153584 GCF_000151885.1 Dipodomys ordii | reverse complement strand
TGTTGGGGGATTTAATTTTTTGAGTTCCAGGTATATTTTAGATATGAGACCCTTGTCTGTTGTATGGCTAGTGAAGATCTTCTCCCAATCCATGGGCTTTCTCTTGATCTTGCTAGCTATGTCCTTTGCCATGCAGAAGTTCTGCAATTTCATGCAATCCCATTTGTCCAACCTTTCTTTGATTTGTTGACACCAGATTATTCTTATCCAGAGTGAAAATGGCAGATTCTTTTGGTCTGCCATCTTGTCCCACCTCCTAAGCCACTTTTTATATAATTTATAATCCTGCTAAGCTATTAAAATACTTTTGCCTACTTAGTTTTTCAAATGCTCAAGACCAGTTTTAATCTTACTATTTCCTCATTAATTCAAATAAATTCAAATCAAATCTTTGAAACATGCATATTCAAGAGAGGCAATTTTACCTTGCTTATAAATTATATACTTTAACAGGCAACTCAGTTCTTCCTTCAAGGATTAGATTTTCTTATCTTTTGAAAGATGCAGTAGGACTAGAGGTCTCTAAGAGCTTCCTTTAAGGTATCTGAGCCACTAAGCCAACTGACATCTCATCTCTTCAACATCCTAGGGCTTCCAGAGAAAGGACCATTCCATCTTTCTGCAGTAAGAATTAGTGAATGAAATATTGCTTCCTGCATCTCCAGCCCTCTAACCCCAACAACCAAAGAGATAGTCAGATGACATTAGTACTTTAGGCCTTCAGCAACCCTGAGTCGTTTTAGAAGTTCCCAGGAGCCAGGGTACATTGTTTTTTCTCAATTTACTCCCATTTTTCTGATACTTCCTCTTCTAGCTACTCCCTATTTCCCATTACAAATTTGAAAAAAACTGTTTCTTATCTATAGCATTTAGTTTATTCCAGAAACATTGACATTACCCCATGAGTGTTCACCTCTTTGATGCACGTAAGTGGAAATCTGTACCTTTAGGTCCTGGCTAAAACATCAGTTGTCAAATATTATTCACTGTACTGAAGGGGTTGGGTCAGGATTCCTCTCTAGAATCACTTCTGCTGCTGACATCAGATTAATCTGCCCTGCCAGTTTTCTCTCCTTCTGCCCTCTTGGTCTGAGGATGTCTGGGAGCTTTTGCTCTAGGCTAAAATGCCTTGCTCACCAGGGCAAAGCTGGGGACAGAGATCTAAGAGGTGATTTTGGAAGGTCAGCAATCACAGTTTGCATCCTTTGAAATCTTTAGCTGTTGGCCCTGGGCTACACTCAATGACCAACACTGGAATGGGGGGAAATGTTTGCATTTTAGGGGATGACTGATTTTGTTCATAACACATTTTTCCTGAACTTTCTCAGGTCAAACCTTTTGTTATTGTTGTTTGAGTATCAGCTCAGTGCTTACAGTATTCACAAAATAAATATTTTTCTGTTTCTGATCCCAGCTTGCTTGCTTGACCTGATTGCTAATGCGAATTCATGGCTTAGTGTGTGGTACTGAATATCTCACCACCCCTCCCCCTCAGTAGTGTTCCAATCCATTACTTAAGAATAGTAATTCTTTAACATGGGAAAAGAGTGGTGTTTCCTAGACTGACAGCCCAATTTGGTTCTCTCATGAGTCCTGGACTGAAATTCTTGAGAGTTGGTGGCATGTGGTTTTTATCCATTTTATTATGGAGTTAAATTCTCTACCCTTCATTACAATGGAGCCCACCCACCCTTGATATTCACCAACACCTAAAAAGTCTTGGGTTTTAATAGTGTAAATAGTGTGAATCTCATTGTAAATAGTCTGTCTGATTATTTGCAAAGGAAAAAAATACCCTTCTATCTGTAAATTATATACTATAATCATAACATATCACAAAGAAGAATGAGAGACAAGAAAGGACAAGGATTGGTGAGAAGAGAAGGGAGAAGGACATATTAGAGTGATTAACAGGGAGGATATGACAGCTTGAGAGAAATCATGAAATACGAATTATTTTATTTTATTTTATTATTTTTTTCTGGGGGGGTCTAGTTGTGGGGCCTGAACTCTGGGCCTGGGCGCTGTCCCTCAGCTCTTCAGCTCAAGGCTAGTGCTCTACCACTTGCGCCACTTCCAGCTTTTTTGTTTTTGCTTATGTGATGCTGGGGAATCGAACCTAGGGCCTCATGCATGCAAGGCAAGTGCTCTACCACTGAGCCACCTTCCCAGTCCCAACTAATAATTTTAAAAGTAGCATTTTATCTTAATTTTTCAGTTATGTGTACAATTTATGTCTACAAATTTTACAAAATGTAAAAATGTTATGTTTTTTCCAGAAAAAAAGATCAACCTTCTCAGTCCTCCAAGAACTGCCTAAAAAGTTAACTTTTGCTGGATCCATGAATTAACTCAAAGGATAAATGCAGGACAGGCAATCCACAGGCAACTTGCTCCTGCTCACCTCCAATGATTAACTGATGACTTCCCTGGAACCCCTCCAGACATAAAGAATGAGATTTTGATCAACCAGGTCCTAGCTGTGACTGGGAGTTGTTATGTTTTTAAAGAGATGTTGCCGAGTAAGAACCACACCACACACGTGGTATTCAGGTAAGGGGTAAGTTTATTCATCGTTCTGGCTGACACCAGGCCATGTTGGCCCTCTACTTGGCTGGGTAAGGCCTGGGAAAGAGGGTGTCTGGCCCTGGGCTAGGCCTTATATAGGGTAGGGGTGGGGAGATGTGACCTTTTCCAGGTGTGCCAGTTGCCTAGGTAATGCAGGTACTGGGTGGAGACTTTGCTGCCAAGAGGGTGGAGTCTGCTCGCCTTCCAGGACCGGACCTTACAGTTCAGCCTTTTAAAAATCATGAAATAGGGTGGGGAGTCTCTCTGGCTACTTTCTGCTGACAAGGGGCGTCGACATTAGGGGTAAAAGGCTGGAATGTGGTCCCCTCCCAGAGAAGGCAGTGAGCAGCAGCTGTCCCTTGGTGGGCATGAGTCCTTAGATGAAGTCTGGAGGAGGCAAGTCTCTTGAATGAAGTCTGGAGAAGTCTCATGAGGCATTAAGGGACTGGAAAAAAAACACTAGAGAGCAAATAAATGGCAAGAGGAAGGACTTGGGGCTGAAAATGTTGGTAGAAATGTCCCTAGCTATTTCTGACATCTGGCGACTAGATAGAGAAGTCAGGTGACAAAAGCAATAATGTAAATTCTTGTCCAGTTAAAAGGTAGACAGGTATGGACATTAAATGGGCAGGCTTCTACTTCTATTGACCTCCCAGCTCTGGTTAATTTTGAAAGGGCAGGCAAAAAGTGGCTGATATGACATCATCTCTTACTCCTCTCCATGTTCCCTTGTTCCCCAGACTGGTGCTGGGATGGCTTGTCCCAATTAGTATTCATAGAGGTTTGAACTCAAGGCCTGGGCACTGTCCCTGAGCACTTCTGCTGAAGGCTAGTGCTCTACCACTTTGAGTTACAGTACCACTTCCAGTGTTTGGCTGGTTAGAAATAAGTGTCTTGAGCCATGCTTCCAGCCTGGCTCTTTGCAGGTTAGTTAGGAGATGGAGTCTTAGGGATTTTTCATTCCCAGGCTGGCTTTGAATTGCAATATTTGCCACAAAACCCCTTTATTATTTCCAATTAAAGCAACAGGGAGATCAAGTAAAATAAGTAGAGTTTACCTGGTCTTTATCAAGAATTGACCAACAAATATTCTGCAATGACAAAACTTGTTAGATGTGATGAGAATCTTAGTACAGATATGCCCAATATTTTAGAGTCACATAGTCAGTACTAGAATACACAACACAAAACAAAAAAGGCAAAACTCAAAACCTAAAATTTTTGACAACAATGTTTAGACATCTTTGCTAACAAAGCACATCAGATGGTTGGGCCCCAGTTACCAGGGCCTGTGAAAAGAGCAACTTGTTGGCAAGGCACCTTAGAATAAGTGGATGGAGTAGTAAGCTTAGTAAGTTTAGTTGTAAGCCTAACCTTAAGGGTCAGATGAGACCAAACCTTAACCCATCATGTGGTCAAGATGGCAAAGTCAAGATGGCGAATTTCTGAAAAAATGCAAAGAAAGCCTGAAACAATAGATCAGACCTAGATTGGCTAGCCTGTAAGAGGGAACCTAGAGGGGGGTCCTCAGGACCCAGCCTGCATCGCACTCTTCAGGGTACAAGCCAAAAAGTTGTAAAAAAGAAAGGGAGAGATAAAGAAAGTTGGATATGACTAGCAGAAAGCTAAGAGAGCCTGAACGTTAACAGACTTCTGACCATTAACCAATTGCAGAGGCAAAAATAAGTCTGCAGGAGGCAAGTCTCTTGGATGAAGTCTGGAGAAAGTCTTATGAGGCATTGAGGGACTGAAAAAAATACTAGAGAGCGAGGAGGGTGGAGTCTGTTCGCCATCCAGGAGGGGACCTTTCAGGAGTGTTTTAGTCATTAGGTATACTCCCTGCCTCTTGCCTTTAGTTCTCTGTCTATTTAAAGGGAAGCCAAATGTCTGTACTGCTGGAAATGGCCTAAGAAGTACTAAACTAAGTCCTCCCATAGCTGCTATATAAGAAATATTATTTCTTTGCCCTGCAACAAGTGTTTATGTGCATATAGGAATAAGTGGCCATATGGACAAACTGCTGGAGTTTGACTGGGATATAAAACTCCTGTTTCAGTCTCTCTTAATTTCCATTTTTACCCTTCTTAACAGTTAGTTTGCTCTTGTTTGGCCTTTTCCTTCTAGTATTTAGCTTCATTTTTCTGTTTCTTGACTTTTAAAGATTTTTATATTAACCACTGATTTCCCTTCATCCAGATAAGGAAACTCATATATCTTCAGGTCTAGCTTTTTTCTCTTCCCTCATAGGCTTTTTAAAACTTGTGTTTGGTTAAATCAATATTCAATCACAATATTTACTATTAGAATATCACCTATAGCTAATCCATACAGAAAATTGATTGCACTAGCATTCTGATATATCCTTAAAAAACTGTCATTAATATTTTTTTTTTACTTTTTTTTTCTGCTTTCTAAGTTTTGATCTAATTCATCCCCAGATTCCATTAGAAGTATAAAGTCCTCTGGGAGCAGGGAATGTGGCATAGTGGTAGAGTGCTTGCCTAGCATACATGAGGACTTGGGTTCAATTCTTTGGTACATAAACATAAAATGAATAAAAGAAAAAATGACCACCAAAACTATTTAAAAAATAAAAAATATAGCCAGTAAGCTATGGTTTACTTTTTCCCTTAGGGAGAGTTCCTGGACCTTCTCTCAACCTGCTCCTGTCTCCGTGGATTTTTCTCTAAGCTGACTGTACAGCCAGTGTTCTAGGAGCTGGCTTCTCAGTATTCTGAGAACTCCCTTAGTCTCTTCCTCATCTTGGGCCCAAATGCTCACAATCTATGGTTTACTTTCTCATTTTTTTGGATAATGTCCTTTAGTAGCTTCCTGAAAATGGATGCATGGGCAAAAGGAGGAATAATTTTTACTTTTTCAATGTCAGAGTTACTTAAAATTTGAGGGCTGAGGCTTTAGTCCACATTCAGCTTCCAGTGTGTTCCAATCCACTTTTTAGTGTCTCATTTTTTTTTAACTTAAGGAGACAGCCAAGGATTCTTTGATATTTGAGGAAATTCTCTAACATTGACATAGACAAAAAATAACAACAACATAAGAAAAGTGAGAAGAATGAATCAGAAGAGAAAGTCATATACTCTCACACAACAAAAGCATGAATATATCGTCTTTATATCTGTTGTCAGAAATTTCACAGTGATGTGTCTTGGTCTGAATCTTTTGTCTATTCCTTGTGTTTGTGACCTATTGGTGAACTAATCATCAGGAAGTCATGCCCTACAGTGCTAGGAAAGACTTTCAAAAAATTCCTTCCCTAATATCCTTCCCTATTCAACATGGATATGTAGCAGTTGTAAGATGGTGAAAGAACTTACTGAGACAGGACAGTAAGAAAAAGAAAATGTTTATTATGACCCTGGTATTAGGAAGATACTGCAGCTAGCTAGCCAGCCAGAGGGACACGGCTGCAGCTACGGTGGTATTGATGTGGGTGCAGGTGTTGATTGGCTATCTCTCCTTTTGTGAACCTAGTAGGCACAGAGCAGCTCTGCCCATTTTGTGGGATTGACTTACTTCTTTGTTCTACCTGGTCTGTTTCACATGCCATACCTTCCACCTAGATTTTTTCTTTTTCTCCTTCACATTCTTCCCCCTGCCCCAACAGAAAAACAAACCCAATCCTTGTTCCAGTGGGGCAAATGTCTCATCATGTAATTGCTTCAAGCTTAGTGAGATAGTAGAGCTGTCCCTTCCTGTGTTTGTTGTTCTGGAAGAAGGTTATGGAGTGGTCCTTGGGGACACAGTGGGATCTAATTGAACAACAGAATAAAATCATATGGAAGCCATCCATGTCCTGGGACTAAGAGGAACTAGAGGGTTACACAGTAGGGGATGGAAGCTACATTAGAACATCATTTGTAACTTAGGGCCTAGAGGCAAGAGGAAGAAAAATCTGATTAGAAGGATAATAAAGCTGGATGCATTGACAAAGGGAGGTAAAATAGACAATAGAGGTCTAAGGAAGGGGACAGCCAGGATAACTATAACCAGGGCATGACCCATGAAACGTATCCTTGGGTCATTCTCTAAGTTAGAAGGTTTGATAGGTTAATTTATGAATGTTAGTTTGAACTTGCCCTAATTTATTAACCTAAAAGCTGCAGTCTTTCCTGAGGATAACACAAGATCCACCTTAGGCAGCAGTGAACATATTTAAGGCCTTTTTGGGGGGTAAGACTATTGTCCCTAAATAGTCTGTTTGTCTGTATATCAGTGAGGGTGTGGAGTAGGCTGCCTAGTAAATTGGCTAAAAACAGTGGGCTTTTTTCCAACAAAGGTGTTAGGATAATCATGGATGTGTGATAAGAAATGGAGATTGTGACTGTCCAGTTGTCATCCCCAAACCAGAAGCAGTAGTAGAAACTTAGTTCATGACCTATCTCTTGTATGGTTCCTCAGGAAAAAAAAATATTCCTGGAGAATCGTTACCCAGATGTTAATTTTTTGTATAAAGCAAGTATATCTGAATGTGCAAGGTGTGGATTGTAGTACAAGTACAAGGCATTACCTAGATGACTTTCTTTGATGCAAAGGCACTCATTCTTCAAACTTCTGGGAGCCTAATTGCAGGGGTCTGTAGCTGGGACCTCCCAAATGATTTGCCTTGAGCCAAAGGTTTATCTCAGTGCCACATGGGATTTCAACACCATGTGTTGAACTTGGAATTCCGGAATTCTCTGCGTTAACTGATGAATTAGCAAACCAACTCATTGGTAAAATCCACTGTCCCTTCCTCCTTCTACTTTCAGTGTATCTTTTTGGTTTACCTTGAGTTATAATGGAATCCCCATCCTTCACATTTGAGGTGAGTGGGTAGGGTATAATAATGGCTCCTAGATTTGGTTGTAGGCAGTAGGAGTCACATTTTTCATCGTGTAGACTTTCACTGTCTTTTTGCTGCCTAGGTGGCCCTCACTCCCTTAGGGAATTCTCAGAGCTCAGAGTTCCTATGAGCATATGTCTTCAGAGTCATGTCCTCTCCTTGGATTGGGTGCAAAGCAGTTAAAGGATTGTGTCAATGCAATGACCAAGGGAAGTAAAATAGACAATAGAGGTCCTAGGAAGCGGACAGCTAGGATAACCGTAACCAGGGCATGACCCATAAAGCCATCCTTGGGTGGCTCATTCTCTCAGTTGGAAGGTTTGATAGGTTTGATAGGTGTGTGGGATGAAGAGGACAGATACTTGTTGTAAAGGATTTCCAGCAATTCTCCTTCTTCCTGGGCTCTACCTTCAGAGCTGCTGGTTACCCACAATCATAGATTCTTTGTGAGGGCTCCACATATATTTGTATCTTTGTTTCCCCATACTTATACTGCAGATCACTATGATCTACCAGGTCAGTTACTTATCACTAGTGCACGTGTTGTTTGTTGGGGTCCTGCTGCATGACAAGACACAGTGACATGTATGTAGTGAAAAAGCCTCATGGTGGTCACAAGTGGGGGGGAAAGGAGGGAGGGAAAATCAGGGTCTCAACATGTTCTTCAAGGCCATAACCCAATGACCTACTTACTCTAAGCCCCACTTCCTTAACATTTAGACCACCTCCCAACAGGACTATCAGCTGAGTACTCAATTGTTAACACATGAGCCCTTGGGGTAAACGTAAGATTCAAACCTGGATAATACAAAACAATCTACTTACCTCAATATGCTTAAATTTATCACAGCTCCAAAGTCCATTATGCCAAATAAAATAATATTTTGTGGGTCCTAACTATTAAGTCATAGGCATTTCAAGGGTTAGGAGCTTATTCAGTATTATCATATTAAGTTTCGATAGTACTCATTATCTTTAGTTCTTGTGAAGAATATATATATATATATATATAGAGAGAGAGAGAGAGAGAGAGAGAGAGATCCCAAGGTCATATATATATATATATATATATATATATTTCTTGTTAAGATTATTTATATATGTACAAGAAATGAATGAATGAAGACCTTTCAGTGATACAACACATTTATTTATTATTGGGTCCTTTATGTGTTGGTATATTTGAGAATTTCTTCAAGGAATGTTCACTAAAACTAAAAGGGGGGGGAAACAAGTAAACTTAAAAAAATTAAGTTTAGTGTAGTATCTGGCCCAAAATAAGACAAAGCATGACAACACAGAAAAGCATGAGCTTTTCACCTGCTGTTAGGGGTCTTTGGGGTTCAGGGATAATGTCCTCATGTGAACGAGGTGAGGATCGACAGCTCTTCTGAGAGGAAGGTAGAGATAGGGAAGACTTTGTTTGGTGTTTTAATGAGTCCCTTACAGCAAACCCCACAATGTTGCCTCTGTTAGGAGGCTCATCCAAAGGCACCTCCCAGATAACTAGTATCTCCTCAAAATCATATCCATAGTATACATGCAGGATGTACTGGACAAGGTTTTTCAGAATCCGTGTGACACTTTTTGTAGAGAACTCAGGATTTTCAGATCGCCAGCTGGAGCAATTGTTGCACTTCTGAGCAAAAATCCGCATAAGCACCTGGCCCTGGGATTTCCAAGGATCCAAGTAGAAGTGGCACAGAGTGATTATTTGGGCAGAAGTCCAACTTCGGTTGCACAGTGCACACAAAAACCTGCAGGAAGAAGAACAATTCCACTGGGTCCTTAAGCTGATTATTGACCTGAAGGTCAATGGTCTTGACCTCATCTCTAATAGCCCTTTCAATCTGAAAAACTTCATGTGATCTAGACTGTTACAGTCACCACTCAAAACCAGAAACAAAAGGCTTATGTTTTACATAAAAAAAAACTTTTTCCTATGAAACTGAATCCATCCATTTCTGTATACTACAAGGAAACAAATTTCTACTTAATTACTCACTATGGTAACAGAGAACTTTTTACAAAGTATTTTGAGATAGGCATTTTCATAGCCTTACATTATCTCATGTCATCTTTTTTTTCCCAAAAATTTTTATTGGGAGAAAACTACAAAAATCTCATGTCATCTTTAAAGACATTCCTATAACATAGGCATAATGGAAGTCAATACCCATATAAGAAAATGACTCAAGAAGTATAACAAATTGCTCCAGACAAAGTAGGTAAGTGGTAGAGGCATATTTTTCCAACATATGGTCATTTGATACCAACCCTATTTATCTATCATAGCATCTCACCTCCAGTGAGCAGCATGGCTATTCTTAGACCTAGAGAAAAGAACTAGTCTAGAAGCAATGACACTTGGTTGAAAATCCAAGTCCATGGTTTATATCACAGGACCTTAAGGAAAGCACTTCTCCGTACCTCAGCTTTTAAATCAATAAGAAGGAAATGCATCCTTTATGCATGCATGTGCATGCATGCATGCGTGTTTTTGTGTGTATGTGTGTGAAAGAGAGACAGACAGACAGACAGACAGACAGACAAAGAGATGGCAGAGTGCAAACATACACACACATGCAAGCCAGTATTAGGGCTTGAACTAAGGGCCTGGGGGCTGTCCCTTAGTTTTTCCATTCAAGGATGTCACTCTACCACTTGAGCCACATCCCTATTTCTGGCTTTCATGGAGTTAAGAGTCTCCTACACTTTCCTGTCCAGGCTGGCTTCACCCCTCAATTCTCAGATCTCAGTGTCATGAATAGCTAGACATACAGCTGTGAGCCACTAGTGCTGGACTACAAAATGCTGCATAAAACATGCTTTATATTTTCCAAAAGTGTGCTGCTTTCCCCATCTCAAAAGTGTTATTAGAAGGAACACCTGACATTTTAAAAAGCATTAAAGGACATTATGAATTGCTCACAGAGTTCTGGCTAATATGGAAAGGGACACTTACATGGCTCCTTGGCTTCTAGGGCAGAACAAAGGGACTGCCACTATATGGGCTGACAAGTGACTTGAAACCTGTTCTTTAGAGCAAGAAGAGGTTTCATTTAAAACAAAAGGTTCTAAAGACTAGGGGAGGAGAGGTACGGCTCAAGGGGTTGAGGGCTTGCCTAGCAAGCATGAGGCCCTGAGTACAAGGTAACAATGCTCGATAGGAAATGTACTCATTACCTTACTCATATAAATGTAACCCCTCTCTTTACAATTAAAAAATATATTAAAAAAGAAAGTAAAAAAAAAAGATGATGCTCAGCTAAATGAACCTCAAGATAGGGACACAAGAGGTTTTATCTTTGTTGCTGTTTTTTTTAATGTAGTATGTGTTTTTTTTTGTTTGTTTTGAATGTCCCCCCCCCATGGTATAACCCCTGTTTTCACTGTGTTTGATTACATTTTTCTAATTTGGGGAGGGGAAGGGAAATAACAAAATGCTGAATCAAGGATACAGGTTGATTCATTGTAACGATGATATGTACAGGACACTTTGCCAAAAACAAACTTTACAACTTGGGGGGAGAAGGGAGGAGTTGGGAGGGGATGGATGGTAGGGGAAAAACAAAGGAGGGGGTAGCAATGCTTGATAGGAAATGTACTCTTACTCATGTAACAATAAAATATATATAAATAAAAAATTAAAAAGGAAAATTATGGATCTTGCAGTTAACGTAAAAGTATCATTTATATAATATTTTATCCTTTTTGTGCCATACTAGGGCTTGAAGTAAGGGCCTGGGCACTATCCCTTAGTTATTCTGCCCAAGGCTGGCACTCTACCACTTGAGTCACAGCTCCACTTTCTCCACATTACACTTTTTGCTGTCTAATTGGAAATAAGAGTATCATAGACTTTCCTTCTCTGAGCTGGCTTTGAACCATGATCCACTATCTGTTGAAAAAAAGTCCTCGCTTTAAGAGAATCAGATTGGAAATGCCTTAAGCCGAGGCATGGAGCATGCTTTAAGCAAAATGAACTGCAAGGTATGGACACAAGAGGTTTTTCTTTGTTGTTGTTTTTAATGTACCATGTGATTTTTTTTGTTTCTTTTGTATGTTCTTCCCCTTATGGTATATCCCTTGTTGTTACTGTATTTAATTTTGTGCCCTGCATCTTATATATACATTTATCTAATTTGGGGAGGGGAAGGGGAATAACAAAATGTTGAAACAAGGACACAGGATGACCTATTGCAACAATGAGACTCAAAAGACACTATGTTGGACATGATCTTTACAACTTCAATGGGAGGGGGCGTAGTGGAGGAGGTGGGGAAGGGAAGGGGTAATAGAAAAATACAAAGGAGGGGTAAAAATGTTCCACAAGAAATGTACTCATTTCCTTACTCATGTAACTGTAACCTATCTGTACAGCATCTTTACAATAAAATACTTAAAAAAAGAGAGAGACTGCTGTGGAAAAATGCATGGTTTGGCTGATAGTTCATGAGGAATGGAGCAGGCTTGCATGATGTAGGAGATAGGCAGTCAGGGAACAAGATATTCTGAGACAGGATTCAGAGGGCTTGGCTATCTTGGTCATTCTCAGGCTCTTGGTAAGAAAGAAAGGAAGCTGATTCTTATAACCCAGATGCTTTCTGGGCCTTTAAAGAATTAGCCAATGAGGGAGGGACATTCCATAGAAATTTCAGGAACTAGGTTTTAAACTTATTTTTTTTTGGCAACAGTATTTTCTTTCATTCTCAGACTCTATAAGAGAGAGAGAGAGAGAGGCAGAGAGAGAGACAGAGACAGAGAGAGGAGAGAGAGAAAGAGAGAGGGGAAAGGGGAGGGAGGGAGAGGGATAGACAGAGAGAGAAGGGGAAGGGAGGGAGGGAGAGGGAGAGAGAGAGGAGAGAGAAAAGGGAGGGAGCAGGATGGGTGAGAGGAGAGAGCAGAGAAAAGAGAGAGGGAGGGAGAGAGGAGAGAGGAGAGGGGGAGGGAAGGAAAGGGAGAGAGAAAGATAGGAGAGGAGGAGGGAAGGAAGGAGAGGGAGAGGAGGGGAGACCAGGAGAAAGGATGCAGCCTGGTCAGGACTAGAAAGGAGCCTGCAGAAAACTTTAGAGACTTCTTCAACCAAAAGAGTTAGTGAGACAGTACAGAGGCTTCCTCAAAATGAGGATTTATTTAAAAATGGTTGGTTTCAGTTCCAGCTCCCTTCAGGAAATCCTAGATATATTAGGATATATGAGGCAGGACCCAACCCCTGGATCCCTGCCAAGAGAAGGACTTATCCCCCAGCATCCAAGGCTAAATCTGAATATGTATATTTCATTTCTGTCAGTTCTGCTAGGGGAAAACTAGAGACAAGGCAGAATGGCCCAAATTATACATAACTCTGTTTTTTTTTCCTATCATATATATTTTATATAAAATCAGACTGAAGAAGCTGGTGATGATTCGTGGTCTTAATAAGCTTTCTAAGGGATAAATCAGTGCTAGCCCGAGCTTCTTTGTTCAGGGAGACCTCACTCACCTGCCAAATACTCTCTGCTGATACTGCATCCACCCAGGGCGAGGGAAGTCTGGAGTGATGTTTTTATCCAACTTCAGGGTCCACTTAACCCACGGTATTTCCTGTCTCATCTGCTCTTGAAATTTCTGTTCCCATTTGTAGCCATTTTTAACTGGCATGTTCCTCTGAAGCTGCAGTCCAATGTCCAGCTGGTACTTTTCGCTTCCTCTGGTCCCAGCCTGACTCCGATTCAGCTTAGTTTCGATTTCCTGGTTTTAACTTTCGTTTTTGAAGCAGAGCACAACACTTCTTGTGTTGGAAGATAGAGGGCAGCAGAGTTTTTTTACTTTTTAAAATTCACTTTATTTTATTGTAAAGATGCTGTACAGAAGGTTACAGTTACATGAGTAAGGTAATGAGTACATTTCTTGTGGAACATTGTTACCCCCCTACTATCCTTTTCCCTCCCCCATCATACCCCCTCCCCCGCCCCCTAAGTTGTAAAGTTCATTTCCAACATAGTGTCTTGCTAGTCTCATTGTTACACTGGGTCCTCCTGTGTCCTTGTTTCAGCATTTTGTTACTCCCCTTCCCCACCCCAAATAACATAAATGTATATACAAGATGCAGGGCACCAGAATCAAATATAGTTACAATAGGCGTTATACCACAAGGGGAAGGAAGAACATACAAAAGAAACAAACAAAATCACGTAGTACATTAAAAACAACAACAACAAAGAAAACTTCTTGTGTACATATCTTGGGTTCATTTCGCTTAGCATCATCTTATATGGTCATAAGTACATAGCTTTTGAGCTTTTCTGCTTTTCTGATAAGATTGTCTTAGCCATATACTAATTATTGCAAATAAGGGAAACCATGGGACCTATATTTCTTTGGGTCTGGCTTACTTCACTTAATATGATTTTTTCCCAAGTTTTCCATTTCCTAACAAATGAGGCAGTGTCATTCTTCTGATAGAAGCACAGAATTCCATTGTATATGTAACTCTGGCATGAGATATATCCTTAGCTCCTGAATGAGTAGTTCAAGCAACAGAATGTTTGCCTCTCAAATAGAAAGCACTAAGTTTGATCCCTGCTTAGATGTTTTACCTTTATGAGCAGCATTTTTCTCACTTTATAGTAAGCACGACACTATTTTTAGGAGTTCCAGGTTATTTGCATGCCCTCCCAGATGCTCACACCCTACCAGCTCTTGATGGGCTTTTTCTTTCTTTCTTTCTTTTTTTCCTTTTTTTTTTTTTTGTATTTTTCAGCTAATCACAAGGACAGCTTGGTGGGGGGGGTGGTCTTGTGTCTTGCTCCAGGCAGCACATTACTACAGGTGATACTTGAATCCAGTTCTATATGACTCCCAAATTAGCCATGTTTCCAGCCATTTCCTTCCCGGAGAAGCCAGAAATGGTATTTCGGGTCCCCAAGGAGCCATGTTGAAGCCCTGATTTAATGGTTTAATATAGGGGAGATTTCTTCTTCTTCTTCTTCTTCTTCTTCTTCTTCTTCTTCTTCTTCTTCTTCTTCTTCTTCTTCTTCTTCTTCTTCTTCTCCTTCT
>NW_012267412.1:2114579-2136567 GCF_000151885.1 Dipodomys ordii | reverse complement strand
GTCATCTACAAAGAGGGAGAGTTTTACTTCATCTTTCCCAATTCGGATCTCTTTTATGTCTGCATCTTGTCTTATTGCTGTAGCTAAGCATTCTAATACTAAATTGAAGAGAAGTGGAGAGAGTGGACATCCTTGTCTTGTTCCTGAGTTAAGAGGAAATGGCTTTAGGTTTTCACCATTAAGTATAATGCTGGCTATAGGTTTGTCATATACAGACTTTATTGTATTGAGGAATGTTCCTTGGATTCCTAGTTTTTCCAGAACCATCATCATAAAGGGGTGTTGGATCTTGCCAAATGCTTTTTCTGCATCTATTGAGATAACCATGTGGTTCTTATCTTTGCTCCTGTGGATGTGATGAATTATATTAATTGATTTGCGTATATTGAACCAGCTTTGCGTTTCTGAAATAAATCCTGTTTGATCGTGGTGTATGATTTTTTGGATGAATTGTTGAAGTCGATTGGCCAAAATTTTGTTGAGAAGTTTCACATCAATGTTCATCAAAGAAATGGGTCTTTCTTTGATGAGTTCCTGCCTGGTTTTTGGATGAGGGTTATGATGGCTTCATAGAATGAGTTCGGTAATGAATTTTCTCTTTCAATTTCATTGAAGAGTTGGAGGAGTATTGGTGTGAGCTCTGCTTTGAAGGCCTTGTAGAATTCTGCTGTAAATCTCTCTGGTCCTGGGATTTTCTTAGATGGGAGGTCTGTTTCTATTTCAGTGCTTGATATGGGCCTGTTAAGCTGGTATAACTCATCTTGGTTTAGTGTCGGCATGTCAATATTTGCTAGGAAAAAATGCATTTCTGCTAAGTTCTCAAACTTATTAGCATAAAGGTTTGAGAAGTATTCCCTTATAATGTTCTGAATCTTGGTTTTTTTCTCTGGTGATGTTTCCATTCTCATCTCTGAGTTTATTTATTTGGGTGTGTTCTCTTCTTTTTCTGATAAGATTTGCTAAGGGTCTGTCAATTTTTGTTAATTTTTTCACAGAACCATCTCTTTGTTTTGTTGATTCTTTCTATGGTTTTTTGGATTCTAATTCATTTAATTCTGATTTAATTTTAATTATTTCTTCCAGTCTACTGGATTGGGGTTTATCTTGCTGCTCTTTTTCAAGGAGGTTCAGATGTCTCAACAATTGTTGGTTTCAGATCTCTCCAATTTGCTGATGTAGGAACTCAGAGCTATGAACTTGCCTCTGAGTACTTCCTTTGCTGTGTCCCAGAGGAGCTGGTAATTTGTGTGTTCATTTTTGTTGAATATCATGAACATTTAAATTTCCCTTCTAATTTCTTCCATGATCCACTGGTGATTCAACAGTGTCTTGTTTGGCCTCCATGTGTTACAAGACTTTCTTTGGTGGCTTTTGGTGTTAAGTTCAATTTTTATTCCCTTGTGGTCTGAGAGAATGCAAGGTATAACTTCAATGTTTTTGAATTTGGACAAGTTTGTTTTGTGACCTAAAATGTGGTCTATTTTGGAAAATGTTCCATGTGCTGCTGAGAAAAACTTGTATTCTGATGCTGCTGGGTGAAATATTCAGTAGATATCTGTTGAATCTAGTTGCTCTATGCAATTGTATAGATCTGAGTTTTCTCTGTTTAATTTTTGCCGAGTTGATCCATCTAGTGGGGATAGTGGTGTGTTAAAGTCCCCGACAATTAATGTCTTTGGAGCTATGTGAGATTTGAGGGAAAATATTGTTTCTTGGATAAATTTGGGTGCTCTGTTGTTTGGCAAATAAATATTTAGAACTGTAATATCCTCCTGAAGGAGAGATCCCTTAATTAGTATGTATCGGCCTTCTTTATCTCCTCTCACTAATTTTAATTTGAAGTTTATTTTATCAGATATTAGGATTACAACTCCCACCTGTTTATGGGGGCCATTTGCTCGGTAGATTTTATTCCAGCCTTTCACTTTCAAAACATGTTTGTTTTTATGGGCAAGGTGTGACTCCTGAAGGCAGCAGATAGAAGGATCTTGCTTTTAATCCAACTAGACAGTCTATGTCTCATTGGAGAGTTAAGTCCGTTAATGTTGAGGAATAGGACTGAGAGGTGTTTGGTAGTTCCTGAAATGTTATCCACCTACTTGGGGGCTGCGACAATTGGGTTCTTCCTATGGTTCTTGGATTCTCAGTTTAGGTGTGGTTTCTTGGCATTTATTGTGGTCTTGTTTGTTTTCTATATGTAGGACATCTTTAAGTATCTTTTGTAGGTCTGGTTTGGTGGAGATATATTGTTTCAATTTTTCTTTGCTATGGAAGGTTTTTATTTGACCTTCAGTTATGAAGGAGAGTTTATCTGGGTACAGTATTTTTGGTTGATAGTTGTTCGTCTTTAGGGCATGGCATACATCATTCCAGGCTCTTCTTGCTTTGATTGTCTCTGCTGAGAAATCTGAGGTGATTATAATTGTTTTCCCTTTATAGGTGAGTGATCTTTTCTCCTTGACAGCTTTAAGGATCTTTTCCTTGGCCTGAATTGATCCTGTGCAGATTATGTGACAGTGGGATGTCCTGTTCTGGTCTGGTTTATTTGGGGTTCTAAAAGCTTCTTGTATCCTTGGCCTGAATTGATCCTGTGCAGATTATGTGACAGTGGGATGTCCTGTTCTGGTCTGGTTTATTTGGGGTTCTAAAAGCTTCTTGTATCTGAATAGGTCGATCTTTTTGCACTTTTGGGAAGTTTTCTGCTAGGATCCTGTTAAATTTCCGAGACCATTAACTTCTGTCTGTAGGTGCTCTTCTACACCCATTATCCTCAGATTAGGCCTTCTGATGGTGTATTCCAAATGCTGAATAGATCTATCATATTTCTTGGATTTGTCTTGGATAGTTGTATGTTATTTCTCTATAATAGCTAGGCTGTCTTCAATCCCCGAGATATGATTTTCTGCATTGTCTAACCTATTGTCAAGACTTTCTATTTTGTTTTTTATTTCTTTTCCTTCTAATTGGTTAGCTTTGATGGCTTCAAATTCTTTGTTAGAGCTTTGTTTTAGGTCTTGTATGAACTTCTTTACTTCCTTAATTTGGTGTTCAGTGTTTATTCTCAAATCACTTAGTTGATTGGTTATGGTTTCCTTGGACTCCCATTCCGTCTGTCGGGCTCCATTCAGCATTCCCTTTGTGGTCTCCCTGAATTCTTTCAGCTGTCTGTTTATGGATTCCATGAATGCTTCTATTGATCTTTGTCTATTCTCATCTTGCTCTCACAATTCCTATATTATTCTTTGATTAGCTTCCTCACATTCACGCAATTAGGGGAGATTTTTTTTACACCTTGGGCACCAGATTAGAGACCAGGTTACCAAAAAACACTATTTCACTGTACTTTCACTTGTATGTTAATGGGCAGGGCAATACTCACGCAGGTTTGGGAGATATCTTTCAGTAGGACAATAGAAAGAATTCCTCAGCTGGGTGTCAGTGGCACACACCTGTAACTCTAACTATCCTAGCTGAGAGCTGAGGATCACAGTTTGAGACCAGCCAGGGCAGGAAAGTCCATGAGACTCTCCTCTCTAATTAACCACCAGGAAACCAGAAGTGGCAATGTAGCTTAAAGTGGTAGGGCACTTAGCATCCAAGTTCTGAGTTAAAGCCCTATAATCAATGCTCTCCCCACAAATTCTCTTTGGGGAATAAAGACTAGAAAAAAAAGACATATCTAGCTGAAGGAATCTGAAATTGTTCACTTGGAGTTTAAAGTCAAATGGGGGAGGTAAGAGAAGCAGATCACTTTTTTCTTGGAAGTCCCACTACTGAATCTGTGTCTGATACAGGATCAGCCTTTTGGGGGCCTTTAATGTGACCTCTTTGGGAACCAGAGCTACCCTGCCAGCACACTCTAATATTCTGTTCATTGAAAATGCTCTGCTTTATAAATTTGCAAACTAAGGGCACTTCTGTCTGTAGGTAGAGATTGTAGGAAACTAGAAACCTGCAATTCAATTCATCCTGTACAAAACACTAGACCCATAAAGCGCATTGAAATTAACTTGCTCTCTTTTCCCCTCCAATTTTATTTTATTTTATTTTATTGTGCTGGGGCTTAAACACAGGGCCTTAGCTCTATCCCTTAGTCATTTTACTCAAGGCTCTACCAATTGAGCCACAGCTCAACTTCTGGCTTTTTGGTGGTTAATTGGCAGACTTTTCTGCCCAGACTGACTTCAATCTGTGGTCCTCAGATCTCAGACTCCACAGTAGTTAACATTACAAGTGTGAGCCACCAATGCCTGGTTTCCAAGTTTAATTTATTTTAAAAACTGAGACCTACATGAATGAGATCTCTTGTCCAGGATCACATAGCAATATAATATCAACACAGAGCCTGACTATATTCCTATCCTGCCCATACATAGAACCTTTCCTTATCCTTTCTATAGGACACCAAATTCATTTGTTCCATCTGTAATTTTCAGGGCATGCCTTCAGAGAGTTCTCTGACTGATGGCTCCTCACATCATCTTGTTTTTCCTCAGAATTTAGCTTGAGGGGTCAAGTGCAATTCTTCATGATATCTTACCTCTGTCTCTGCCTTTTCTAAGTGTATTACTTCTGTCACACACAACAGCTCCAGATCAGTGTGGTCTGATGGCATGGGGACTGAGAAAAGAGAAGTGAGGAAGGGAAAGAAGGAAAAGAGGAAACCACAGCCTTTTATGCAACCATGTAATGTACTTAGTAGTTGAAAGAGATTTTAAATAGCATTGTGATGACAGCCTCTCCTCTCCCTCTATTTCATTGAGGGAAAATAATTTAAACAAATCATATAATTTGATGATAGAAATTTTTCAGCTTTCATCAAGAGTTGATCAAAGAATTGCTGAGAGACAGCTAGAAGAGGAAAGGTTCCAAAGAAAGAAAATGAGATCTCTTCTAAAATAAAAGGAAACAATAGGAAAATTTCAATTCTCAGTAGTTAGAACTAGAATGACTCTAGGGGAGTCCCTAATCCTGAGATGACAAGCAATGTCACTCTCTTTCCTTGCCCAAGACAGACATTACCAATAAATGCCTGCACCTCTCTTGGGAGGTCTGAGTGTGACTTCAGAATGCCTCTTAGTAGTGCCCCATGTAGCCATAACCAGCCAACTGGTAGATAAAACATTCCTGCCATGCTTGTAGCAGTCCAACTCCTCTTACAAGCAGCAAAAATTAAAACCAAGATACATCTAGTTCAACTAAGGTTTCAGTTCTTGTAATCTTAGACATGCACTTATTTTTGGATTGTCACTAATCTACCATAAAGAAGGCTAGCAAAAAAATTTAACACATTGTAAGATGGCAAATGTCTGCTTGGGAAGAAAGAAGACTGGACATTAGCAACAAGGACTCAGGAGAATTAAACCTACAGAGGCCTTACCTGTAGCACTTAGCCACTTGATCTTTTATTATTGAAGGCACTCTTGCTTGAGATTAGAAAGGGATGAAAAGACCAGATTTGGTGATGACAGAGTAATAAGAAATGATAGAAATAGTTCCTAGAGTTAGTAATAATATAACTTATATATTTTAAACCTCTTTGACTACATGGCATACACTCTGAAAGTCTTTACAGAACAAATGCAGGGAAACAATTTCAGGTAAGTACATGGGAATATGCTTCCACAAGAGTAAAGGGAATGAACTCTGCACTGGGGCAGTCTTTGCTTTGTTCATAATGCCAAATATAAATCACTACCACCTTGACCCTGAGAGTTATCTGATAGGAAGCTAAAGCTTAAAAATATGCATGTTTCTAAAGAGGAAATGAGTTGTCAGTGTTTGAGGAACTGGCAGGAGGCACGGAAAGCTATCCTGGAGAATCTGAGAGAGGATCTTCACACTGATTCTTTAAGGACTGCATTCTTGACCTGGGCACATCCTAAGGTTTGGCCATTACTCCAGTTTGGAAGAGCTCTTAGCAAAAGCTCAGGCCAGAGAGGAAAAGAGGTGTTGATATCATACCATCCCACAATGAAATTGAAGGAACTGAATTTACTCTTTATCACTGCCTTCACACTTAACCTTAGGGACAGTCACAACTAGGTACAAGGAACTAGAGAAATAAAGGAAATGCAGAATTAAATTTTATTTATTAATTTTATTTATTTATTAGTTTTATTTTTATTAAAAATAAAAAAATTTAAAAAGACAAAATACCTACACTCTTTCAGCCCCAGTGCCCTTACCCTCAGACAGGGTAGTTTTGTCTAGCAGAAACAACAGACTTGATCCAGTGGCCTCATTCCACATGGAGCTACTGAGAAACAATATTTCTGTACCATCCTTTTTCAGACTTGATCTGTAGCTTTCTTCCTTTGGAGATCCTTCCTTTTTTCCAATCCCCCGCTCTCCAGCTTTTTATCTCCTCACCAGAATACACATCCAACCTCTGTACTGACAGCCATCCACCCCGTGAAAGGTGAACAAAAACCAAAAACAAGAGCTGGGCACTTATAATCACTCCTGTAATCCTAAAAACTCAGGAGGCTAAGATCTGAGGTTCACAATTCAAAGCCAACCCAGGCAGAAAAGCCTCTTATCTCCAATGAACCACCCAAAAAAAAAAACCCAGAAGTGGAACAGAATACAAGCCTTGACAAAAAAAAAAAAAAAAGGTTAGAGACAACACCAAGGCCCTGAGTTAAAGCCTAGGACTAGAACAACAACAAAATAAAACAGTGAAACAAGATGTGATATCCATAGCTAACTATGCTAAGAATATCATCCAAGAGAGCAAAGATCACACTAAAATAAACCTCAGTTAAGAATTAAGGCCAAAATTTGCAAGTCTTTCAAAAAGATGGTTTGTTTCATATCGCTCAGTTTCTATAGAACATGGTGGGCTTCAGCCCTCTCTCAAGGTCGACATGGATAGAGGTGGTAGCCTCTATCTATTGATAGACACCCAGATCGTTTTTTTTTTTTTAACAAAACTAAACTCCATGAAGGAAAGGTGACCAATAGAAGGCTGTCCAGCTCACCAAGGCCACTATAAATACAGTCTAGATTTCTATTCATGGCAACTATTTCCAGTTTTTCAGCATAGGTGATCTTAAAGATAGAAACAGAACTATTAGTGCTGCTGCAAAACTGAGGCAAACATGTACAACCTTCATGAGCATAGACAGCCAACATGAGCATGTACATGAGTATGTACAACCTATGTGAGCATGCACATGAGTGTTTATAACCGACATGAGCATGCATGCAAGTGAGTACAACCTGTGTGAGCAGGACTTGTATCTATTCCCACTCCAGGCAGTATCAAGAAAGTAGCAGGTCAAAGGCCATGCTTTTATGAGCTTTCTCCTGCTCCTGACTTGTCTTCCCAATTCCCTCACTCCTACCCCCAGGATCAGCTCTCAAATTATCTACTTATGCCCAAATTCCTCAGGTCTCAGACTGCTGTTATGGGTTTTTTTTTATTATTTTGTTTTGTTTTATTTTGCCTGTACTGGGTTTGAACTCATAACTATGGGCTAGCTTGGCTTGCTTGCTCATGGCTGTCACTCTACCATTTAAGCCTCCAGTTCCACTTTTTGTTGATTATTTTGGAGAGTGGGTGATAGAGTTTTCCACCCAGGATGGATCCAAACTTAGATCCTCCAGATTTCAGGTTTTTGGGGAGCCAGGATTAGAGGTATGAGCCATCATCAGTGCCTAACTTCCAACTCTGCTTTTCAAAGAAACTTAATAAAGACAAAGAATGATTTATTTCATTTTTCTTCATTTCCTTCTCATCTGTGAAAAAGGCAGTTTCCAGTCCAAAATTTGGAAGTCCTCACTCTCCTTACAACAGAGAAAAGTGGGACACACTGAAAATTAATAACTCTTTTTAGACACATCAGAGAATTGAGGTTACAGAAAACAATGTTGCACTGAAGATGGAGAGAGACAGGTGGATACAGAGAATCACAGTGTATTGGGACCAGAGCCCACGAAGTGATCTTGGCACTGGTAAGGTGAACATTCTTAAGCTATAGTTGGTAAATTGCTGAAGGCTCCGTAAAGACAGTGTTAAGAGTTTAAAAGTTGGGGAGAGGACACTTCCATGAGTTTCACCTTCAGGAGCCCCCACCAAGTTTTCATAATGAAGATGGAAAGAAAATCTTGTGTTTCTAGTAGGGGAGGAGAAGTATAACAATTTCAAAAAAGCACCCAGAACTCTCTGCTGCCCTTAACCTGTGAGTCCACAGGAACTTTATTTCTTCAGAGCATGACAGACAGAAGAATTACCCAGTTCTAACCTGGGGACAGAAAATATTCACTGTCATCCACTTCCAGCCTTCAACATGGTTGAGGGGACGTTATCACTCTTTCCTGTGTGTGATGGCTGTCTTCATTGTAATGAGAACAAGTTTGGATAAGCTCAAGGACACAGAGCCACCTGTGTGCTTTACTCTGGGACAAGAGCCAGCTCCCACACAGGTTAGATTAATTCTCTGCTTACCTCATAATAGATCTGAGGGAGAGAAAAATCAATCAGCCATCAGAATTTCTTCTGCTCCTTACTCCCCACCCCTTCCCCTCCTGCTGGTCCTGGGGCTTGAACTCTGCACACTGTCGCTGAGCTTCTTTTGCTCAAGGCTAACACTCTACCACTTGAACCACAGCACCACTTCCAGCTTTTTCTGGGTAGTTAATTGGAGATAAGAGTCTTACATACATTTCTGCCCAGGCTGGCTTCAACTATTTTCCTCAGATCTCAGCCTCCTGAGTAGCTAAGATTACAGGTGTGAGCCACTGATGCCCAGCTCTTCTGCTCTGTGTGTGTGTGTGTGTGTGTGTGTGTGTGTGTGTGTGTGTGTGTGTGTGTGTGTGTGTGTGTGTGTGTGTTGGTACTGGAGCTTGATATCTGAACCTGGGAACTATCTCTTAGCCTTTTTGCCTAAAGCTGGCTGGTACTCTACCACTTGAGTCACAGGTCCACTTCTGGCTTTTATTTATTTGAGTTTTTTTTGTTGTTTTGTTTTGTTGTTTTTGTTTTGGTGGTTAATTGGAGATTAACGTCTCACAGACTTACTTGCCTGGGCTGGTCTCAAACCACAAATCTCAGCCTCTTGAGTAGCTAGGCACTGAATTAGCCATCAGAATTTCTTTTTTGGGGGGTCCAATCGTGGGGCCTGAACTCTGGGCCTGGGCGCTGTCCCTCAGCTCTTCAGCTCAAGGCTAGCGCTCTAGCACTTGAGCCACAGTGCCACTTCTGGCTTTTTTTCTTTTTGCTTATGTGGTGCTGAGGAATCAAACCCAGGGCCTCATGCATGCAAGGCAAGCGCTCTACCACTGAGCCACCTTCTCAGCCAACCAATAGAATTTCTTAAAAAATAATTTTTGTTGTTGTAATGATGATATACAGAAAGGTTGCAGTTACATGATTCAAGTAATGAGTACACTTCCTTTTGAACAATGTCATTCCCTCCCTCATTCTCTCCCAGTTTTTCCCCTCATCCATTAGAATTTCTAATTATACAGATGAAATTATTATAATAATTATTGTTAAGTCAGCACACCACAGCTCAATGATTTTAGGAGTCCTTCATGTTTCATTCTTTCCATGCGAGTTTCATAAAGATTGACATATGAATAATAAATAAAAGCTCAAATGTTATATATTTCTGAAATAATTCAGAGGTAATAGAAATAGATTTAAATTTGAAAATAAGAGTTTAAATTATATATCCAACTTTGATGAGTTGTTTTACCTCTTGGAACCTTATTGTTTTGTTAGTAATATTCTCATATTACTGACAATATTACCTATTCCATTAGATTTAATAATAAGTATAGTGATATGATTTATATACAGACCATAATGACAAGCTATCGATAGTATTTCAATAAAGAAAAACTATGAATAGTTTGCAATAATAACATTCAAATAAAATAGAACATTTGAACTCAATAGTTGACAAGTGAAGTGAACGTAAAGGGCTCACCTATGTAAGGAAAAGAAATATTTAAAGTAAGGACCAGGAAAGTATCTGTGCCTGTGTGTTGGAGAGAAGCAAGAGCAAAAGATAAAATGAATGACAGAATTTTGAACACTTTATCCTCACATCTACATGGTCCCTACAATGCCACAATGGTTAATTAATGACTCTTATCAGGAATTGTTTCAGAGTAGACACAGCTACTGAAGCTGTGTACATTCTGGAAATTCTGGGCCCATGTATTTCATTTTTATTTACTTTTACTCATTCATTTTATTTGTTGTTTTTTGTGTGTCAGTATTGGCCTGAACTCAAGATCTGGGTGCTGTCCCTTAACTTTTTTTTTTTTAATTTTTGGTATGGTGCTTGAACTCAGGGCTTGGGCACTGTCCCTGAGCTCTTTCACGCAAGGCTCATGCTTTACATTTTAAACCTCAGCACCACTTCCAGGTTTCTGGTGGTCAAGTGGAGATCAGAGTCTCACGGACTTTCCTGCTTGGGCCGGCTTTGAATCTCAATCCTCAGAGCTCAGCCTCCTGATTGCAGGCATGAGCCACCAGAGCCTGGCTAACCCTTGACTTTTTCACTCAAGGCTGGCACTCTACCACTTGAGACATAGCTTCACTTCTGGCTTTTTGCTGGTTCCTGCACAAGATAGCTTTGAACTACAATCCTTAGATCTCAGCCTTCTGAGTAGCTAAGATTACAGAGCATGAGCCACCCACACCCAGATAGGAGGCCAAGTATTTTAGGAAGGTCCAGGAATAAAACTGAAAGACACTCCTGGATAAAAAGCCAGTATTAATAAAAACTTCAATATGCTAAGGGCTAGCATTATGAGTGGCAGAGGCAGGATTGAAGCAAGGTGCTTTATTTCCACCTGTATGCTTTTCTCCACGCTGAGATTCTGGAAGGCAAGGTCAGACATCATTCTTGTCATTATGGTGGAGCCAATTTGGCACCAGAAAGCAGCATGCTCCCATGATGGATGGAATCCACCAGACAGCCACAATCATAATGCATGAGTTTAATTAACATCAGGCCACACTGAAAACAAAGAGGAGGGTTATAAAAATGAAGATTAATCATGCAGGGCCTTTGCCATGCGAAGCTGAGGAGACATTTCACAGACTTCTTAAAATCACCAATAAGTGATCGTGATTTTACTTGGCGGCCTCGATGTGAGCATGAGAACAAAGCTGGAACTTCAGGGAGGCCCATGTAGCCTCTCTGAGAGGGAATTTTAAACCTGTGCGAAAGGCAAGCAAGACCCCAGCAAACAAGTTGCAGCAAGAATTTCATCCAGAGTCTATTAAAGAATACTCCTAACCTTGACTTCAGGGCAGATGTTTTGCAAAGACTCAGACTTATCTCCTTGTCCCAGGGACAAATTTACAAGTTTCACACTGGAATAGTTTGAGTATCTGATGTCCAGTAACCGGCATTACTGGTTGCTCCCAGGCTCATTCTGAGAGGTCATTGTCACAGTCACCATGTATACTACTCAGGGCATCACCCTTCCACTCTCAACCATAACATCCTGGATTAGATTTTCCGTCACTGGAGAGAAAAAAAAAGAAGCCTATTCTTGCTTTGTTCCTACCAAGCAGAGATTCCCCCCCCCATTATTGCTTTTTAATTTCCAAGTACATTAGAGATGGGGATGGATCTGATGGAAGGGATAAACTTGATTAAGATGCATTGTACTCATAAACAAACATATTGAATTGAAATCCTTTTGTACAACTATTTAAAGATAATATAAAACATAGTATAACCCTGTTTCATATAAAAGAGGATATTTGGGCCTTGTAACCATTAACTATTTGGTGTCGGTCCTGTGTATTAAGAACATAAAGAATGCAGGGAGGGAGGATGTGTTCACAGATTCTAAAGATGACTGACAAGGTTGGGTGATCACAGGTGATAGATGTTATTGGGAAAGTAGTACACTATTGCCCTGATTTCTCTCCTTGTTTTTCCCTTACAGCTTCAAGTTTTACAACTTTCTGTCTTGTCCAGTTTTTGTTGTAGCCTGATGAATGCTGTAAGCCATACACATGTTGAGGCTTTCCTTACATGTGTTTTCTCTTACTTTGGATTTGTTACAATCTATGTCACCAAATAACAGATTAAAATCTGGACTCAATTTTTCTTCTTAATTATCTCCTAAGCATTGGAAATGGATACTCCAAGTGCAAATATATAGAACTGTGATGAAAAATTATCTTGGCATAAATATATAGGAAAAAGAGAACCCAATAGTGTCCCAGGAAATTTGATTAAGAAAATCAGATTAAGCATGTGAAAACTTGGACTTAAACCTACTTTCTGCCATAATCTGGACAAGTTACTTTGCCTCTTTGCTGAGGCTTTCCTTTCTGCATAGTAATATATGGGGAGTAGCCAGCCACCAAATCCATCTCCGGCATTGTGTCAGTGGAGCAGGGCTCTGATCTGCATGGAAGAATGCAGAAAAGTCCCATGATAGTGCTGCTGACAGTACCAGCTTGAGCCATGTGTTTAGCAGAGTAATGACTCTGAGTATAGTGCTTGGGAAGGTGGAGGCCTACCTTCCAGTAGGGTCCACTTTTCCATCAGAGAAGCTGGGCTGAAGTTGGAGCAGGAGAAGAGGAGGTCAGTATGTGTTTCAGTGCCTGAGAAGAAAGAAGAGTGATCAGGTACCTAAAACCACTTATCTTGAGGTAGGGAAAATTCTTTAGAGTGATTGCCGGCTATTTGTCAATAGCAAAGAAAGGCCTTTTGTGTGCAAAGGAAGCAGTGCTACTCTTGAGATTTCCAAAGGGCTGAATTCCATATCAGAGAGAGAAACTTCCAGAGGAATAATTCTAAGGAAATACCTGGAGACAACTGTGACTCCAAGATAAAGGAAGATGGTGGAAGTGGAGCTATGGCTTGAGTGGTAGGGGACTAGCCTTGAGCAAAAAAAAGCTCAGGGACAGAGCCGAGACACTGAGTTCAAGCCCCAGGCCCAGCGCGCGTCCGCGCGCGCGCGCGCGCGCGCACACACACGGAAGGAAGATGGTCAGGGTTATTCCACCATCAACTTCCTCTCTAATGGCACTCCCCCAAAATTAATTCTTGGTCTATACAAAGAATTAAGACCTAAATTCAAATCTAAGCTCTGCCAGGAACGGGTTTGTGGTAGATAAGGAGACCCCTATAATGGGAGTACTGAAGAATTTGGCACCAAAGGTCAACTGGAAGGGATGGTTTCAAAACCTTTTTCACCTAGTCACAATCATCAATATACATATGTGAAAATGGAAACAGGTAACTTGAGGCAAAGGGTGGGGTTAGGAGAGATGAAGGAGATTGATGGAAGAGGTGGCATTGATTGAGATATACTGTACTCATATATTGACAGGTTGAATTGAAACTTCTTTGCACACTGCTTAAAGATAACTTAAAAACTTAAAATAACAAAGCCTCTTCCAGTCCTGGATCTATGAGAATCTTGTGGTGAATCTTCCCTTTCCCCATATTGAATATAACATATGGGAGAAATGACTGTGGTTCTGTTTGGCTTGGTACCACTCAAACTCTTTGTGTAAGTGTGTTAAGTGGGTGTTTACTTGCAGAAGGACTGCCAGAAAGTCCAGGCTAACTTTCATGTCAATGAGCACCCGATGAGCTGAACTCAATTGTGGCCTCCTAAAATGTCTGTTTCCTTCTTTGTATCATTTTCTTAAGTGCAAGTGCCAGACAGACTTAAAATGTAACAAGAACTATTGAGTCTTGCTTTATAGATTAAACAATTGAGAACAGAACCAAAACAAGACATTACTTAGAATCTGTATTAATACAGAAAGGCATTATATACTTTCATTCTGCTGTGACAAATCAACTTTTGTTGATGAAAATCCATCTTATAATAGTGACTCTATTCATTTTCCATAACCTTCACCTTCATCCATTTAAGTCACTCAGCCCATGGTCAAATACTTTTACTTTGTCCCATCCAAGATAATCTAACTACATTCAGTTCTCATTCAGCTGTTATTCCAGAGGCCTATCACCTCCTACCCACCCAGTGTACTGAAGCTTGCCACACCCCAACCTCTCTGTCCCCCAGGGCCATACTTCTTTCCTTCCTCCGTCCCTTTTAGGACTTTTCCCATCTTATAAAAGATTTCAACCTGAGTTGAATCTACTTCCTATTTTATTTAAGAATATAAGTAGCTGCAAAACACTGCTGGCAACACACCTATACACATACATTCATGTCTTCAGTGAACTCATCTTTGTCTCCAAGTCCAACTGAGCTTTCCTTATCAGTCATACATCCCATTTTTCCCATCTTCTGAGAGCCATTTCAAATTGTGTCCACTCCTCCACAAATTCTTGCTGCTTTATTGACCTACTCTTAGATGTCTTTAGGTCCTTTGCTGGGAAAGCTGAAAGCTTCACTAGACTGATTGTTCAAATTTTACTATACCTCGTAGCTCTCCTCGATATGTACCTCATCCTCGGCTCCTGCTTTGCTAGTGAAGGCATCTTTCAACATAACTTGAGCAATGAATTCAGTCTGACATTTTAATTTCCTCCTGCCGTATCTCTAACCATTTTGTTTGTTTTACTGGCTGACTTTTTTTTGAGGCAGGGAGGGGAATGCCAATAATAGGGTCCTCACATTCTTGCTTAGCTTTTCACTCAAGGCTGGTACTCTCCCAATTGAGTTTTTTACTGTTTTTTTTTTCTGGTTAATTGGAGATAAAAGAGCCTCATGGATTTTCCTGCCCTGCCTGGCTTTAAACTATACCCTCAGAACTCAGCCTCTTGAGGAGCAGGAATTACAGGCACTTACTTCTCTTCCAAATTTTAACTTACTATTTTTCTCCCCTGGACTGAGCCATCTCCTTCACTTTGTTTCTTCTTTGAGTCAATGACATTACCACCATCCATCTGCTAATTAATTGAAGCCACAATGCTGGCTGCCAGTCAGTCCCACTTTCCTCATCTTTTCCTGAATACTGTATTAAAGAAGTGGCCAGGATCTGATTCTTCTTCTTCCTATGCTAATATCTTTAAAACCTCTGTATTCCATATGTGAGCAGTCACCATCTTCCCTTCCCTGACTTCTAATCCATTCTTTGGGTGATTTATTGGATGTTCAGTGGGAGATCTCATTATGCCCAGCCCACACTAAATATCACGGTTTCTGATCCCTTTTAAGTGATGAAGGTACAATGAAGTGATGAAGGGGGACAATTCTACATAAAATCACTTTCAAAGTGCCCTTTACTTTTGTTTCACTGAAAGTTTATGGAGAAAACTGAGCACATCCACCATCTTTGGATACAAGCTAAGCATATCCTAAAATTCAAGTTCTATGATTTTTAAACTGAACATGCTCAGGAATGTACTTGTTAACTGAGCATGGCCAGGGACGAGTCCACCCATAAACTATCATCATATGAATATGCATAGGCTTCCTAATAAAATTCTCTCATTTCCTTTGTTTAAAAAGGGCATGGATAGCTGGGCACCGGTGGCTCATGCCTGTAATCCTAGCTACCCAGGAGGCTGAGATATGAGGATCATGGTTCAAAGCCTGCCCTGGCAAGGAAGTCCATAAGACTCTGATCTCTAATAAATCACCAGAAAACTGCAATTGGTGCTGTGGCTAGTAATAGAGCACTAGCCTTGAGCTGAAGAGCTGTGGGACAGCTCCCGGGCCCAGAGTTCAAGCTCTATGACTGACAAAAAAGGGGAGGGGGCATGGCTTTAGAAATAATTCCCACATTCTCCTTACCTGCTGCAAGTAATAGATTGCTCTTCACTCTTATTTCCTGGCCATGCCTGTTTTTGCCTTTGTACTCAAGAAGACTTGAATTCATTGTTAAATTTCCTCTAAAGGGAAAGCCAAACTTCCCAAATTGAACCCCACAATCATTCATGTCCTGACCTCTGTTCTAGAGACCAGGGTTTCTCAACTTTGGCACTTTGACATTTTAGGATGAAAAACTCCTTGTTCTGGAAGGTAATCATAGATATCCTGTATGTTTACAGCATTTTTAATGACAGCCTTTCCATCTACCCACTAGACACTGGTAGTATGATCATTCTAATGGTGATAACCAAAAATTTCTGAAAAAGATGACCAACTGTCCCTTCAAAGTCAAAATTAGCCCTGGTGGAGAGCCACTGCTTTAAATATTCTCTTGGGAGGCGGAGATCAGGAAGATCTTGGTTCAAGGTCAGCCCAGGAAAAGTTAGCCAGAATCCTATCTTAACCAATGAAGCAAGCATGGTACTGCACAGTTGTGATCCTAACAACATGACAGGCATAGGTAGGAGCATGGGTCTGAGAATGACTTTAAGTTAAAGTATGAGATCCTATCTGAAAAAATAAACTAAAGTAAAAAGAGCTAAGGGGCATGGATGAGGGCATAGAATGCAAGACTAGTAAGTGTAAGACCATGACTGAGTTCAAACCCTAGTCCCGCCAAAAAAGTAATAATAATCATAAATATACAAATCAATGATTTTAGAATGAATGTGTAGAGTAGTATAAACATTACCATAACCAATTTTAGAATGTTTACATCACTCAAAAAGAAATTCAACATCCATTTATCAATCACTCCCAATTTTCTTCCAATTTCCCCAGTCCTGGGCAGTTATTAACCTATTTTCTTCTAGATTTCATGTAAGTGAAGTCATATCATACATGGTCCTTAGTGACTGTTTCTTTAACTTATTCTTCAAGGTTTGTCCATGTTTATATGACTTAATATCATTCTATACAGTGATGTTTCTGAAGTTTGTTTTTATGGACATTCTGCATTGTTTTTTCAATCGTACATTGATCTTACCTGTACTACATGACTCTGTCCTCACACACTGCCACTCTCTGATCTCTGCCTTCAACTGTAGAAACAAAGACACGTGATGGAGTGACTTTGACAAGCCCTCACAGTCCTAATCCTTTCTCCGTGGTGACTTTCTTCTCCTCTTTCTTCAGCCTGTCCCTATTTCTCATCTCCCCCCTCATTCTTGCCACTAAGTCTGGTAAGCTCAGAATTTTTGAATGATTAAGTTGTAATTTAATGCCTATTTTCCTAACTACAGATGTTTCCTGTCTTGCAATAGTTTAGCAGGCATTTTTTAAACTTCACAATAATGCCAAAACAATGTTCCTCCAGTTAAAACTATGCTCTAGCATGCAATAACCATATACGGATGGTGAATACCCATCCAACTATTCTGCTTGTCACATTTGGTGTAGTATTTATTTGTACCTTACATGAGATATTCAACTCTTGACTATAAAATGAGCTTTGTATTAGATGATTTTGCCTATGAGCTAATGTAATTTTTCTAAGCATGCTTGCAGTGGTCAGTCTAAGCTAGTATGAACATTATATTAAGTATATTATATAAAGTATATTGTTTTTGTACTGGTCCCAAGGCTTAGACTCAGAGCCTTGGACTCAGGACCTGGGTGCCATCCCTGAGCTTTTGTGCTCAAGGATAAAATTCTACACTTGAGCCACAGCTCCACTTCTGGGATTTTGGTTGTTAATTGGAGATAATAGTCTCGCAGACTTTCTGCCCAGGCTGCCTTCAAATGACAATCCTCAGATTACAACCTCTTGAGTACCTAGGATTACAGGAATAAACCACTGATGTCCAGCTCAGTGCATTTTGATCTAGGATATTATCAATGTATAATGGGAATATTGTGATATAACCCCACAGTATATATATAGAATAATCTCTAGCTTAAACCTTTTGATGGTAGAGACAATAGATTAATATCAGTTATTACCAGTGCACATTTGAGCATTTTAATAAATTATTGTTACAAAAATGATTAGAAATTTTTCATCACTTGATAACCTGACAGAATTTTGGCTTTCTGGGACCTATAGCAGCTCTGGCTGTGATTAGGATTCCAAGAAATGGAGGTTTTCCCTCTTCCAAAGAGGAAATGGGAACTGGGACTGGGACTTGCTATCAGTCTCTCTGATCACATGTCCTGTATTGCTGACTGATGCTTTGCATCTACTTTTGGCTGAAATGTGCCCGAATTTGTCTCTCTTGGATCACACTGATCATGTAGACATAGTGACTTCTGTCTCCCCAGCCTCACAAAGAAGCCAGGGACAGTGCCTAGGCCCTGAGTTCAAGCCCCAGGACCAGAACCAAAGAAAAAAAGAATTGGATTTCATTAGTCAGGCACTGGTGGCTCACACATATAAATCCTAGCTACTCAGGAAACTAAAAGCTGAAGATTGTAGTTGGGAGCTGGGCTGGGCAGAAAAGTCCATCAGACTCTTATCTTCAGTTAACCACCAAAAGCCAGAAGTGGATCTGTGGCTCAAGTGGAAGTTTTGAGCAAAAAAGCTAAGAAAGAGGACAAGGCCCTGAGTTCAAGCTCCAGTACTGGTACCAGAGACAAAACAAAAAAAGTGGACAGCACTATTTTAATAAGCAAAATGGTTATTATGGAAGACTCACAAAGCTGAAATGTATCCCTGAAGTGTCTATACCACTTCTGAACTTGTTTTTAGCCCCAGACATGTTAAGAGGCACATTAAAAATGAGCATATTACAGAAGATGCTCCATTCCTTACTACCCATTTAACCTTTTCCCCTGGGTAGCAGCTGTGTGATGAGGCCAGCAGTGGTAAGTGAACTTAACTTACCCCTAGCCACAGAGGAAGTGTCAAGACAGATCTGTCAATTTGTGAGATGTATTTCCCTTTTAACAACAAGATGTTTCAGTTCTCCAGCCTGAGCCAGGTGGCTGTTTCTCCTGCTGGGTCATATAACAAGTAGAGGCAGCTCTGAAATTGCAGCATCTACATTATTTCCTTAAAGAAAGCCAGCTTTGGGGTGAAAGCGACATCCTAGAAGCAGAGAAGGGAGTTGAAAAGAATTTGGTTTGTGACAATAACATTCAGATTAAAAAATAGCAGCAACAACAACAACAAAAACCCTTGTACAGCTCAGCTTATCTCAGATAACTGAACACCTGTTATGTAGAACTGTTCACATTAAGTTTCCTAGCCATTATAACATAAAGAGTGAACCAGTATATAGGAGCCTACCTAAGAACATGTGAGCTAAGGGCATAGAGCATGAGGACAGACCAATGAGGCTATTACCCAGATCTAACCTAAGTAAATTCCCAAATCACACAGAAAAGGGAAGAAGCCAGAGTAAAGAATGAGAACATACTAGTAGGATTTGTTGGCTCATGCCTCTAATCCTAGCTACTAAGTAGGCTGAGATCTGAGGATCTCAGGCAGGAAAGCCTTGAGAGTTTTATCTCCAATTAATCACCAAAAGCCAGAAGTGGAGCTGTGACTCAAGTGTTAGAGTGCTAGCCTGAAGCAGAAAACCCAAGAGAAAGTGTAAGACCCTGTATTCAAGCTCCAATACTAACACACAAAAAACATCAACCATGTGCCGATGGTTCATGCCTGTAATATTGGCTATTTGGGAGGCTGAGATTTCAAAGCCAGCCCTAGCAAGAAAGTGAGACTCTTACCTATAATGAAAAAAGCCAGCAGTAGAGCTGTGATTGAACTTGTATAATACTACCCTCGGACAAAAAAAACCCTCAGAGACAGCACCCAGGCCATAAGTTGAAGCTCCAGCACCAACACACACACACACACACACACACACACACACACACACACACACACATATATACACACCCCTAAAAGAAATTGACTATTCTACCACTGAGCCACCTTCCAGCCCTCATCTCATTATTTTTGTAGTGAGAACATTTAAAAGTAATTTACAAGTATGCACTGTATTAAGTTTTTTACTATAATTGTCAACCTAGACTATGGATCTCCCTTTTTCCTTTTAAAACGCCATACTAGATGGAGCTGAAGGCCTTACATTTGCTTGGCAGATGCTCTACAACTTGAGCCAAGCCTTAAGCCCCTCATACTCATTGCTCTTTGTCTTGCCTTACCACAATATCAAAAACCTTTGAATAATTGTATATGCACAATGCCACATACTGTGCTGAAATATAAACCTTCCCCAGACTGTTTTTTGCCGGTCTTGGGGCTTGAACTAAGGGCCTGGGTGATGTTCCTAAGCCTCTTTGGGTTCAAAGCTAGTCTTCTACCACTTGAGCCACAGTGCCACTTCTGGCTTTTTTGAGTAGTTTATTGGAGATAAGAATCTCACAGGGACTTTTCTGCCCTGGCTATCTTTGAACTTCAGTCCTCAGATCTCAGACTCCTGAGCAGCCAGGATTACAAGGATTACCAGGATTACAAGCCAGGATTACAATGCACCCAGCTGCATTCAGTTTTAATTACTGATTGTGACCTCCACAAAGCAGGAAATTTGCTTAATTTTAGATCACTTCTTTTTTTTTTCTTTTCTTTTCTTCTTCTTCTTTTTTTTTTTGTCAGTCACGGGGCCTGAACTATGGGCCTGGGTGCTGTCCCTCAGCTCTTCAGCTCAAGGCTAGCACTCTATCACTTGAGCCACAGTGCCACTTCTGCCTTTTTCTGCTTATATGGTGCTAAGAAATCAACCCCAAGGCCTCATGTTTGCAAGGCAAACACTCTACCACTGAGCCACCTACCCAGCCCTCCAAGTAGGAAAGCATCTCACATATAGTTGATGCTCAAGAAAGAAGAATGAGCCAATTAACTCAAAGCAATGCTGCATCAAGTTCAATGCCTTTCCCTCATGTACTTTCTCTTTCTTCATAATGTTCTGATACATTCATTGACTGCTACTATTGAACCATCATATAGTGGTGGATGCATAGTTTATTCCTATCCAGTGTTGGAAATGTCTTGGGATACATATTAAGGTGTCACATAGGAATAAGGACACCAATATGAAAGGATGAAAGGAATGTGGCAAGGCAAGATCTTCTGAAGAAGGCCATATTACTACAAACAGCAAAGTAAACAAGCATGTTAGGTAGGCAGTTCACCAAGGTTTATCATGAACTAGTTATTGTCCTTTGAACTGGTTAGTATTTACTTTCACAATCTTGTGAGATTGGCTAGTTTGAAAGGGATTAGAAGTTAACCTGCACAGTAAACCAAAACCAGGACACTTGTTTAGGTAACTGAATTGCCAGAAAAGAGTTCTAACTTTTACACCAGTCAGAACACTAGATTTCCTGGCCATAATGGTAATGATGGCATCGGAGTCATGCTGGACCAGTGAGGTCCCTTCTATGGATTGGAATTGTTGGTAGACCCTTCTGTGGACTGGAATTGTTAGGAGAAAGCTGTTGGGAGAAAGAACTCTAAGCTGATAGAATGTCAGCTTGTACCTTTTGGTAGAGAGCTTGCCAGCACCAGGTAAAATGTGCTTGAAAAGGAAGCAAACACAATGGGAAGCCTTAAATAATTTTCTAGCATGCCAAAGGACACATTTCCATATTTTCTGATAACATGAACAATTCTTGTCAGTTTGACAAGAAACACTTTCTAAATTAGAATGACCTATCATTTAGGTTCTGTGTCCTCACCTTATCAAGTTTACTGTCAGGTCCATTCTAGTCCCACAGAAAGATAAGGGGAAATTTTCATTTCATTATACTCTGGACTATCTTAGAAAGCTGATACACCTGTTCCACCCACATTCAGACAGACTGAGAAATAGATGCAGGATTTAGAAAGAAGGAAATTAAACTATAGCACATTCTTTTCTACATGTATGTCTATTTATTATATTCAATAATGGGTTATACTAGGAAGTTTTGGTATATGTATACCTGATAGGTGGATTATAGCATTTAACATATGTATCACCTCATTTTTATTTTTATTTTGCCGTTCATGGTGCCTGAACTCCGGGCCTGGGCGCTGTCCCTCAGCTCTTCAGCTCAAGGCTAGCACTCTACCACTCAAGCCACAGAGCCACTTCCGGCTTTTTCTGCTTATGTGATGCTGAGGAATCAAACCCAGGGCCTCATGCATGCAAAGCAAGCACTCTACCACTGAACCACCTTCCCAGCCCTCATCTCATTATTTTTGTAGTGAGAACATTTAAAAGTAATTTACAAGTATGCACTGTATTAAGTTTTT
>NW_012267412.1:2092579-2112944 GCF_000151885.1 Dipodomys ordii | reverse complement strand
TAATGCTGCAATAAACATAGTTGTGCTGGTAGCTTTAGTATGGTCTTGTTTGTGATCATTCGGGTAAATGCCCAAAAGTGGGACTGCTGGGTCATAGGGGAGCTCTATGTGGAGTCTTTTGAGGAGCTTGTTTCTTCTTGATGAAACAAAGGGATATGTTCAGGCTTCTTTCCACCATATTTGTGAAAATCGAACAATATGAATGTGAAAATGCCTTCTTGGATTAAATCACCAGGAGAATGAAGGTGAATGCCACTGTTAATATCGATGAAAATTAGTCATAATAAAAACAGAATCAAAGCTCCTCATCACTGGAAGTGCTCATAAAGAAGTTGTACAGCTTCCTTCTAGGGATTCATGGGACATTATAATCATTAATCTCAAGGTCCCGTTTCAATTTTCTGAAAGCTGGTGACTCATTTATCACTTGGAAGAACCCTAAGCCTGGGAATAAAAACCAATCTCTCAAGTTAAACTCAATTCCAAGAATTTGACATCAAATAAGAGCAAATACTCATTGTAAATTGGGGTAAAAGATGGCCTTGTTATGTGGCTGATGCACACAGTCTTCTTTTCCATTAAAGACAGAAAAAAATTATGATGGGAATTTGCTCAACAATATAACCAGTTGCAGCCCATCGGCATCACCCTGGCAGGTTGGGAGAAGAATAGATCCCAAATTTAATTAACAAAATTTGACAAATTCTCTCGCCCTAGGCACCAAGCTAACCTGCTCCTACTGATTTGCAGGCTCAGATCTCAAAGTCTCCAACCTGTACCTAGAGGTGGTATAAATTCATGAGTTTATAGACTACAAGTCATCAAGAAAATGGAGTCTCTATAAGTTCACATATGCAATAGACTCTAAAAGTGAATGAGTTTTGTTAGATGCGCCTTGGAAATTAAACACAGCCCCCTCCTCAGAAGTCAAAGTATCAGAGGGCAAAAGAAGGGAGAATCAGTCTGGCTATTGAGGTTGGTTGAACAATTCATTCATTCAATCAATATTAACAAAGAATCCTCTATTATGTTGAGACTCTTGGCTCAGGTCCATAAAGACACCCAGAGAACACTGGTGATACATGTTTTGTTGTCATTGTTGTTTGCTTGTTTTTACAGAAAAGAAAAGTTATTTTGTTTCTTAATGGTGGATAGAACTTTTGGCCAGTATTCAAATTAGAACAATTTAATTAAATATGCATTTTTTGCTTTGCGTTGTATTGTTTGAAAGCCTGATTGTAATAGGATAGTTCAGTTCTTTCTCCTTTTATTTTTTTTTGGTAGGTGATTTTAATTGTTGCAATAAATGAGAAAGAGTCACAGATCCACATGGAAGAAGCTGGCTTACTTAGCTAACTTAGCAAATCATGACACTTTTACCTCTTCCAGGTATAAGAGGTTAGTCTTCATGTTCTGTGGGCTGTTTCTTTCTCTCTCTCTTTCTTTCTTTCTTTCTTTTTTTCCTTTTTTCTTTCTTCTCAAATAAAATTCGGGTTCAGTGTAAGTCAGCAGAGCTTGACTTTGACTTCTCCCTCCACCTCCACGAGACCAGTGTGGGGTGGGGTGGGGAGAGAGACTCCTCCCAAGGTGCTCAGCTTCCTGTGGACTCAGAGCATTCACCCAAACTGTTCACTGCCCTGGGAACAAGGCTTTCTCTTGCTCCTGCCCCGCCTGTCAGGTCTCTACTCAAAGGTGATTTTCTTCAGGATTCTTCATTCCCATTTCCCTGGGGTCCAATTCCATTCAGTGGGATGCGTCAGGCCACCTGATCCTTTGTCTCTTCAGCTCTCAGAGGTCAGCGTTTCCGTCCCTCTCCCAGCTGTGTCTCTCTCTGTCTCATCCAGGGCCCAGAACTTAATAGTTGTTTAGTAAGTTTCTGTTGAAAGAATTCTTTCCCTCCCTGCCTCCCTGCCTCCCTGCCTCCCTCCCTCACTCTCTCCCTTCCTTCCTTCCTTCCTTCTTTCCTTCCTTCCTTCCTTCTTTTCTTTTTTCCTTCCTTCCTTTTTTGTGCCAGCAGTCCTGGAGCTTGAACTTAGGGCCTGAGCAATGTTCTTGAGCTTTCCAGGCCTGGGCACTGTACCTGGGCTTTGTACTCAAGGCTAGTGCCCTACCACTTGAGCCATAACTCCACTTCAGCTTTTGGGTTGTTTTGTGAGATAAGAGGTTCATGGACTTTATGGCCTGGGCTGGCTTCAAACCAGAACTTCAGATCTCAGCCTCCTGAATTCTTAGGTTTACCAGCATGAGCCACTGGCACCCTGGCTCTGGGAGCTTTTCAAGAAGTTGCTAGTCAAGAATCACTTCACTTCATAATTAGACACAATATACACCAGTTGATAGCCACCACTAAAAGTAAATGTAATTCCATATTTAAAATAATGTCCTTAATTTCCAAATATCAATTCAAATGGATGAAAGACCTTAATGTAAAACCTGAAACTACTACAGGAAGAAGTGAAAGAAACTTTAGAATTTTTTAGCATTCTATTTTCTAAGAAGAATTTCAGGGCCTCTACAAATCAAGAGAATTGGCAGATGGGACCACACCAAGCTAAAAAGTTTCTGCACAACACAGGACATAGCTAATAAGCTAAAAAGACAGGCAGCCTATAGAATAGGAGATCTTTGCCAGCTATACAATGGACAATGGCCTGATAGCCAGAATATGCAAAACGTTAAGAAACTAAACCCTCAAAGAATCAATAACCCTATTAATAGCACATTTACCAACCCACTTAATGACACATTTTGCCCCTAAAGTATTTACAGTTTCAAATGCCGGAAGACTGTGACAAAGTAGAAAAATCACTGTGATAAGTAGAACAAGGTTAAGGGGTGAGTGGGACATAGGAATGTTGTTTCTCTTGAGAAGAATCAGGGAAAATTTCCTGGCCAATCAGTATCTATGCTCAATTTAGAATAATGAGAGGAAGAGATACACTAACATCTTACCTGAAAAGTGAGTAAGTACAGGAAATGTTCATGAGACAAGGAGTCAAAAGAAGGTATTTAACCAATTTTTGCTATATTCTAGAAGATACACAATATTCTTAAGACAGTTATTTCATTTGATTGGAGAAACTGAGGCATAGAAAAGTTCAAGTTACATAGCTTAGAAATGTTTAGAACTGATACAACAGCTGGTGGTGGTTATGGTGATATGTAACTGCTACCAATGCTAGATCAAGAGGACACTGGATAACAAATTTAAGAGTTAAATATGCCTTACTCTAGAAACTTTCTCATGCTTTTGTGATGAAAGAAAATATTTAACCTATTTCCTACAAACTGCATTTTCCATGCATCAAAGTAATAGTTAATGTTCCATTAATGTAGCAATATGCCTAAAAGAATCAACTTTAAAAGAGGAATGGTAGCTGGGCACCTGGTAACTCACACTTGTAATCCTAGATATTCAGGAGGCTGAGATCTGAGGATCACTGTTGAAACCAGACTGGGAAGAAGAGCCTGTAAGTCTCTGATCTCTAATAAGCTATTCAGAAATAAAGGCAGAAGTGATGTTGTGACGCAAGTGGTAGAGTGCTAGCTTTGAGCACTAAGAGGCTCAGGGATAGCACCCAGATCCTGAGTTCAAGTCCCAGGACCAGCACAAAAAGAGGAATGGTTTATTTGACAGGCAGGGTTAGAGCTTTCATTTCATGGTTGCATGATCCTGTTACTCATGGGGCTGTGGTGAGTTTACACATGGTGACCAGATCGTGAGGTAGAGGAAGTCTTCATCTCCTTGTGGTTGGAAGCAAAAACAGACAGGAAGGAGTATAATCTCAAAATCCTCTTCAAGGGGTATGTGTGTAGTGACTAGACTTCTTCCCCTATGTTCCACCTGCTCCATTAACTCCTGACAACTTCATAGGCTAGTAACCCAGTCTTTGGCATAAGGGCCATAGGAGACAATTATCCAAACCATAGTAGTTTTGGTATATCTAGTAAACCTAGAGTTCTTTGACAGAAGTGAAAACTATCAACTGTTGTCATTTTTTTTACCACATGGTTCTTAACTCTGAGTTAAACAGAACCCTGAAATGATCTAAGGGAAGTCTTAGGCAGAGGAGGAATGTACAGCTTTGCCCCAAAGGAAATGACTTCCTGGACTAGAATGGGGCCCCCACTACCACCTACAGCAAACTGAAGAAGACATGTTTTTGGAAAATAGATAGGGTAGAACAAGAGTCTACAAACCAGGGCTAGGTGAAAGTTCAGCTTACCACTCATTTTATAAATAATGATCTACTGAAACTTTTCACTTATTTATTCATTATCTCTGCTGTGCATTTAACAGTGTTTCAGTGCTGAGAAGCTGCAGGAGATACCATGTAGTTTACAAAGCATAAAAAAATCTAGCCCTTTATAGATAATATAGAAAAATCAGGAAAATTCCTACTGCAACAAAGAGTATTTCCTTTTATCATACAGTCTGAGCCTTAAAAGAAGAGATTTGTCTAACATCACAGAACTGGGAAGACAGGCATAAACCAGGTCCTTAATATGAGACCAGTGTTCCATCTGCCACATCAATCTTGAAAGTGCAAAGCAACTTGTTTTCTTAACGATTACCCATGGAGCTATCATGTATCCAGCACTGTGTCTTCTAAGAATGCTTTGAGAAGCACAAAAGCAGAAGACTTGATGTCTTCTCATCATGGGACTTACTTTAGAACTGCCAGTGACCTCAACACCCTTAGCACATGAGGGAAAATCACACTGCAGTGAAATTTCTCTCTCTCTGTCTCTCTCTCTCTCTCTCTCTCTCTGTGTCTCTCTCTCTGTCTGTCTCTCTCTCTCTGTCTGTCTCTGTCTCTGTCTCTGTCTCTGTCTCTCTCTCTCCCCGTCACACAATGGAAATATGGACATTTCTCAACAACCCAATGACAGCCCTTAGCCTTCTAGGACTGGACATGATTTCTGCATTTTGGTAATGTCTCAGGTAAATTCACTGACTTGCCTATAACAGCCATAGTACTCAGGAAGCCTGTAACTCTGCCTGGCATATCTGAGAATGAGGCATGAAGACAGCATGGCAGGCCTCTACTCCAGCAAACTGGGCCTTGGCTTCCCAACTAAAGGCCAGGTAGCATCTTGACACTAGTCTAATTATTTGCCTATTCTTCTCAAGTAGAATTTTTTCTGGAAATAGAAAATGGTGTTTGTATCCAAGATTTACAAAATCTTGGGGTCCACATGTCATCTGAGGTTAAATTGATTCCCATACTAAGACCAGGGTAGACACTGGGGACAGGATCCATGGAATACTACAGATGTCTCAGGCTCAAACAACATCAATGGTCAAATTTGCTATTACACTGAAATAAAATTACAAGTTTTAGTGTCAAAACCACATGAAAGCTGGGCATTTAATGGCTCTTGCTTGTAATACTAACTACTCAGGAGGCCGAGACCTGAGAATCACAATTCTAAGCCAGCCAGGGCAGAAAAGTCCATGAGACTTTTATCTTCAATGTGTGAATGTTTAAAGTCTTGTATAATTTATCATATCCAAATATAATGTTTTGCCTTTTACCATCCAGTGTATTTACTTGTAGATTTATAGGCACAGTCCAGTTATAACAAATGAGGGAAAACAACATTGAGATACCACCTCACCCCAGTTAGAATGGCCATAATCAAGAACTCTAATAACAACAGATGCTGGAGGGGATGTGGACAGAAGGGAACCTTACTGCATTGTTGGTGGGAGTGTAAACTTGTTCAACCACTTTGGAAAGCAGTACGGAGGTTCCTCAAAAGACTCCACATAGAGCTCCCCTATGACCTGTTAATCCTACTTTTGGGCATTTACCCAAATGTTTACAAACAAGACCACACTAAAGCTACCAGCACAACTATGTTTATTGCAGCATTATTTACCATAGCTAAGATATGGAACCAACCCAGATGCCCCTCAGTAGATGAATGAATCAAGAAAATGTGGTATATATATACAATGGAATTCTATGCCTCCAGCAGAAAGAGTGACATTGCCCCATTTGTTAAGAAATGGAAAGACTTGGAAAAAATTATATTAAGTGAAGTAAGCCAGGCCCAAAGAAACATAGGTCCCATGGTTTCCCTTATTTGCAATAACTAGTTTATATCTGAGTCAAGCAGAAACAGTCAGATAAGTTGATGTTGGGGGAATGAACCCCAAGATAAGTGTTCAAATTTTTTTTGTTTTTTGTTTTCCTTTCATGCAATTGTTTCTAACATATTTATAAAATGATTGTTGCTTTGTATGTCCCCACGGTGTAACCCCTGCTTTCACTGTATTTGATATTGGTATAATTTGTGGAGGGGAAGGGAAAAAACAAATCGTTTAACTAGGATACAGGTGGACCCATTGCAACAATGAAATGTACAAGTCATTATGTTGAAAAACGAACTTTACAACTTTGGTGGGGGATGGGGGGAGGATCGGGTAGGGGAGGGGTGAGTATGGGAAGGGATGGAAAGGGGAAACAAAGAGGAGGCAACAATGCTTGATAAGAAATGTACTTGTTATCTTGCCCATGTAATTGTAACTCCTCTGTATGCTATTCTCACAATTAAAAAAAGAAAAAGAAATGAGGGAAACCATGTAATCTATGTTCTTTTGGTCTGGCTTACTTTGCTTAATATAATTTTTTCCAAGTCTTTCCATTTCTTTACAAGTAGCACAATATCATTCTTTCTGATAGAAACATAAAATTCCATTCTGTATATATACCACATTTTCTTGATGCATTCATCCACTGAGGGGCATATAGGTTGATTGTTTATCTTGGATATGGTAAACAGGGCTGCAATGAACATGGTTGTGCTGATAGCTTTAGTGTGGCCTTGTTTGTGGTCTATAGAAGAGGATCACAAAAACTTGATAGCTATGTGAATATGATCATATAAAATACTGTTTATCAAAATGAACTTCAAGAAATGGAAACAAGAAGTTTTTTGTTATTTTTCTTTTTTTCTTTCTCTCCTTTGTTTTTTATTTCTGTACCTTTTGTCTTGTATGTAAGTTCATCTGTTTGGAGGAAGGTAAGAAACGGTGGGACAAAGGCTGAACAAATGCAGCAGTGATACTCACTAGATACTACGTTGAAAATGAACTATCTAGCTTGTGGAGAAGGAGAGTCAGGTAGGAAAAATTGGGAGAAAACAAGGGAAGAGGTGATACTGTTAAAAAAGAAATGCACTTATTACTTGACATATATAACTTTAACCCCTCTGTAAAACATTTTTACAATAAATAAAATAAAATTTACAACAGCTAAAAGTGGAGGTGTGTTTCAAGTGGTAGCATGCTTTGAGCAAAAAAGCTGAGCAAAAGCGCAAGGCCTTCAGTTCAAGCCTCCATACCTTCAAACAAAAACAAAAACAAACAAAAAACACAGATCAGTCTTTTCTCTTCTACTTCACTCCAGATGGTTCCTAAGGCTTTTGCCTAAGGTGTCAACAAGATGCCCTTCTGACCACATCTTCTGATGATAGAGCAGCAGGATGGGTGGATAATATGTTCTTATGCATGGATAAGACGTGTGCACATGTACATCTGTGTTGGGATGTATATGGAGAAAGGAGACAATTACAGACATTCTATATTAGCAGACTACAAAATCTGGGAGTGGGGAAGAGGTAGTAGAGAAATTTGAAAAACTAGACAGGTTGTATTTCACAGGACATTACATGCCAAACTCAGATGGATGGGATTTATGTAGAAGATTGACATAGCCAGACAGTCAGTGAAAAGATTATTCGTCTACACTATAGAGAAGACACCTGTAGGACCAGGATAGAACAGTCCACTGGAGAAGTACTATAAGAGTTCAAGTAGAGGATGATGAATGAGGCTTGAGCAAATGAGAGGACACAAGATGGAGAGGCACAGAGACCTTTGAGAACAGTTCAGGAGAGAAACTTGGCAAGCCTTCAAGACTGATGTGGAGTGTGAGGTAGAGAGACTGTGTGGGGATCTGGCTAGAGTGATAGGGTAGTGAGTGGATGCAATGCCTCCAAACAGTTGCCACCACAAAACAGTTTTATTCCACACACTCCTTCGAGCCTCTGAAGCAAAAGTTGTTGCATTAACTGTGAGAGTTGGTTAGAAGCAAGATAAAGAAAACACTAATTACAGGCAAAGATAATTAACCAGCAAGTCTGGGATCAGCTGCATGTAACCTCAGCTCATCTGTTCCTGAAAATGGTCCAGTGAGGATGCTGGGAGAAGAGTGTGGGCAGGACATTTTGCAAATACTAAGGGAGCAGCTGAGCTCAGACCTCGGTGACACTTGAGCTTGATGGGCTTGGCACTTGGACTCCGGTTACTGGAACCCTTGGGGTACCAAATGCAAGCCAGTTGTCCAAATGTCACTCATGCCTCTGTTCCATTAATTACCAGGCTCTCCGTTAGCCTTACTGCAGCACTCCATTAGAGGATGGTTGGGTGACACACACAGGAAATGGATGGGGGCCATTAGAACATTCAGGCTGAGAAAGGTCAGGTCTTGCTTCCTGGGAGAAAAACCAAGGCATTAGCTTTATAATCCAGTGCGTGAATGAGACAAATTTCTCAGAAGGAAAAAAGGGGGAGTAAATTCTTGTCCCAGGTCAGCCATAGGACTTTGGGCATGAAAATCATTTCCCTTCACACAGCCTCTAATTGCTTCATCCTAGTCCTGAAGGTCAAACAATGTCATGAGCCCAGAAGCCCCTAAATAAATAAGCCCATAAATGAATGAGCTGAAGGAGTTGTTGTGACTGTTAATGTTATTCCTTAACATAAACAGTGAAGTATATTGAACTTGGATTGAAGAAAACAGCGTTCTATGCGTATTCCTTCCAATAATAGTTGTATAGCCTGGGCAAGTCACTTCACTCTATGCTTCTACCCTCCCATCTGAAAACTAAAAAAGAAAGTAAGAAAGAAAATTGTTTTTTTCGGGGGGGAGGGTTGGGTGGGGGGGTGGGGGGAAGGATGGAATGGGAAGGGGAAACAAAGGAGGAGGCTACAATGCTTGATAAGAAATGTACTCATTACCTTGCCCATGTAATTATAACCCCTCTGTACAGTATTTTCACAATAATAAAAAAAGAAAATTGGTTTACATCAGTGATTTTTAATAAGACTTACTTGTGGAGTTTTATAAGAATTTCCATCCACACTAGACAAGCTAGGGTAAATTCTCAAGGAAGTCAGACCTTTGTGCTAACTAAGAACCATTGAATGAATGTTAGCCTCTGCTCACCTCTCCTGTGCACACCTGCTTCCCAAAAATAGGAACCACATGAGCACCATACTCAAGGAAGACCTACCACAGCTTCCAGAACTGATCCAATTCTCAGGCTAAAGTTCTGAACTTCAGCATCTAGGTCACATGACATTGAGTTGCCTCTGACCTACTGAGTCTTCCCACATTTAAACCACCAATGCCAAGAGGTGATGTCCCTCTTGCTCCCTAGGTGAGCTGCATGATATTCTCCTCCAGCCCTGCCTTACATAGTTTGGTCTTAAGTTCAGTGTAAACCCTTGATTAATGATAGGAAACCTATGAGTAGCTCAAGATTACTGTGGGCCATCTGCTGGATAGTCCGCCATCTTGTATCAGTGAGCCCCTTCTTTTATCATACTATCACCCCCACAGAGCAGTGAACACCTTCTGAGCTCATATTAGACACTGTGATACACTCCCTTTTCAGAACTACATGTGATCTTTTGCCCAACCAAACCAATGGCATTTTCTCCCTGAAGTTTGCCTTTTCTAAATCTTTGCTTCATTCTCTCCTCATTCCCATTGGAATCCTACCCTGTCAAGTTCATTGTGGTTTCTAATATCCCTCTCAGCTGAAAAGCCAGAAGCAGAGTAGTTGGTCTGGGACTCAGGAAAAGCACCGGGCCTCTCTGTGTCTTTGTTCGCTCATGTGTGAAACAGAAGTGACAATATTTGCCTTTGAAAGAATTACCCATCTCCTATCCCTTTCTGTAATAGTTGTTCATTAGTTTGTAATAGAATCTCACTATGTAGCCCTTACTAGCCTCAAACTAACATTTCTCCTGTCTCAGCTTTCCAAGTGCTGGAATTACAGGAATGGGCCACTCTGCCCAGCTGTTAGTGATGGTTAATGTTTTGGTAATACTATGCTTTGAACTCAGGGTCTCATGATTGCTACGCAGGTGCCCTACCTCTTCAGCCACACACCCTAGTTATGATGGTTAATCTTGTTGTCACCTTGTTAGATTGAGAGACACCTAGAAGATTAGTGAGATATACTTCCAAGTGTGTTGGTGAGAGATTCCAAGATAGCAATGGTTGATGGTTGAGGGGAGACTCTCTCTCTCTCTCTCTCTCTCTCTCATGATGTTCTGGCCTACCATCATGGCGTCAGCAAATCATGAACTAAAAGTATAAACCAAAATAAATTCCCTTTTCCTCTAAGTTGTTTATCTCAAGTATTTTATCATAGCATCAGAAAGCCAACTAACACAGCATCAATTAACTGAAGAAACTCCACATCCTTTGGCCTTACGTCTTAAACATTGATTCACAATACAGATTTCTGTCACCAACATTCCACCCCTTCTACTGTGTGCTCTGGTAGGAACTTGTACTTTGCTATTTTAAAATAATCCTCTAGTGATCCCTGTAAGCAATCATGAGTGAAAACCACCGATCAAGTCTAATTGCCATTTTTCCTATGTGTCTCCTTAAATTTATGTAATAACTAGTTATTGGTTTAAAGTCATTCTCCAGATCATAAATTTCATGGAGCCAGAAACCTCTTTGTTCATCACTATTAAAATCTTGCCTGGCACACAGTAAACTTACACTATATATCTGATTCCCAACAAATGAAATGCTGGATTGTCCCAGCGTAATAGCAAAGGCCCAGTGAATATTGCTCCCTTCTTTCTTGTTTTTTCATTTATTTGCATTTTTTATTTAGCCAGAATATTTATGATATTAATAATACAATTGTCAGTCATGGGGCTTGAACTCTGGGCCTGGGCGCTGTCCCTTAGCAATTCAGCTTCAAGGCTAGCACTCTACCACTTGAGCTACAGCACTACTTCCTATTTGCATTTATTTTATGCTAAATTTATTCCCATGCCATAAGTTTTTATTTCCTCCATTTCTTCTGGTATACCTCTTTCTTCTGTCCAATCACCTCTTCTTTAGGAACAATTTGCTCCTTTTCAGTAATGACCAAATCAGTGTGGCAGGGGGAGCTCATGGATAGGTTAATTCTCCCATGGGCTCCGTAAATTCAGTGGCACATCTTGGGTACTTTGTTCACCTGGAGGTATTCAGTGACCAGGGAGTCTACATCTAAACCCTTCAGTTCGGCATCACTCTGCATATGTAAGCATGTACAGCAGAAGTTCAGCACTCTTTTGGGGCCATCAACCCTTGTCCAGCCCCACTGTCTGGCCTTGGCACACCTGCTGACTCTACCATTTGTGACACCAGAATGGCACCCACTGCTTCTTTAAAGTGACATCTTTCAGATATGTGGTAGCTTTTCAGATATGCATATCCTGGGTGGCCTGGGCTATTTCTCTGGTGTTCTTAAAATGAATACAAAGATTTGAACCTCTGGACTTGCATGATTTTGTGAGGTTTTCTGGGTGAAGAGAGTAGAGAAGGGCTGGGAATGGGGCTTAGTGGTAACATGCTTGCCTAGCATGCATGAAGCCCTGGGTTGGATTCCTCTGTACCACATAAACAGAAAAATCTAGAAGTGGTGCTATGGTTCAAGTGGTAGAGTGCTAACCTTGAGCAAAAGAAGCTCTCAGGGACAGTGCCCAGACCCTGAATTCAAGCCCAGGACTAGCAAAAAAGAGAGAGTAGAGAATCATTTTCACAGGTCACCTCAGACTGTTCACAGGAAGAGAAAGAGCTGCTCCCTCCTTTCTGTGGCAAATAAAGCATCACTGAGCTGTTCACAAAAAGGGAACTATAAGCACCGAGAACACAGGACAGACCAAAGCTGAGGCTGGGGCCCAGGTCTGCCTTCCTCTGAGCCCTGTGCAATCTGCAACCCAAGCAGGAGCCACAGCACCCAGAATGAAATCCAGATCAGTGGTTAGAACCCTGATGTTTTCAAAAGAGGTCTAATTGGTTTGTTTGTTTTTTGTTTTGTTTTGTTTTTGGACGGTCGTGGGGCCTGGGCACTCTCCCTCAGATCTTCAGCTCAAGGCTAGTGCTCTATCACTTGAGCCATAACACCACTTCAGGGTTTTTCTGCCTATGTGGTGCTGAGGAATCGAACCCAGGGCCTCATGCATGCCAGGCAAGCACTCTACCACTAAGCTACCTTCCCAGCCCCAAGGGTTTACTTTTTTAATACAACACACAGGGCTAAGTTTTATGGTTCATTCCTAAAATACTAGTTAAGAATAGATACACATAGGGGCATCCCAGTCCAAAACTTGCCCTGGGGGAAAAATTGAGAAACTATTTCAGAAAAATAAATAAAACAAAACAAGAATATGGGCATGACTCCAATGGTTGAGTGCCTGCCTAAGCAGGCACAAGGAATGTGTTCAAATCTCAAAATCCTACCACCCCATCCCTCCAAAAAACCCACATAGAGCTTTTCATGTGGTTGGTTTGGAACGTTGTCTGGGTTTTTGTACTTTTAAATAAGTCCTCCAGCTGATCCATACATGTAGCCATAGAAGAAAATCATTTGCTTGGGTCTATTCCCCATTTTTCAGACAAAGAAAAAGCTGAAGTTGGGGAGGAAAAGGAATTTAGCCTGAAAACCCACAGAGCTGGAGCTAGAATTTAAAGACTAACTTTCCATCTCTGGCTTCTCCCACAGCCCAAGGTAACAGAATAAATAAAATCCCCATTATCAAGTGTCCATGCAGCTTTCCTGGCCTCAAACAAGGCTGAGGGCAGAGAACTTATTTTATTCACTCTAGCAGGTCTCTTATTAAAAGCCTGTTTATGCAAAAGGGATATAATTATAAATGAATGAGTATAATTCCTTTATCGTGAGGAATATTAATTGAAGGTAAACACAGCATCAATATTCATTTAGAGAAAGATTGAAGCTGAAAGGCAGAATGTTCATGCTAGGATTGTCAATCACATTAGCAAGCTATGAGATGAGAGAGACCTGATAGCACAATGTACCTCTATTTTCTTCACATCCTCTTGATTGCAGAAGTTAGACAAAATGCAAATCTGCCATCAGGCTGGGTTCCATAGATGTGCTTGTCTGCTTGGGCACAAAGCTGCCTTGCTCAGGGCACAGACCTCATGGGGTCTGTGTAGGAATAGAACACTAGAGGGACAGCTGGCCTCTGTAGCTTTCCATATGGAGGAAGGAGCCAAAGAGACCCAGTGACCAGCCATGTTGCCCAGGACTTCCTTCTTCCCCAGGATGAATCTGTAAGGTTTCCCCAGGGCTGGTAAATGAGACTCATTGGTACTCATTGCCAGTTCTGGGGATTGAGTTCAGGGCCCAGGCTCTGTTCTGAGCTTCTTTGCTCAAGGCTAGTGCTCTACCACTTGAGCCACAGCCCCACGTCTGGCTTTTTTGATAGTTAATTGGTAATAAGAATCGTGCAGCCATTTTTTGTTCTTAATATTTTTTATTGTAAAGATACTGTACAGAGGGGTTGCAGGCTTTTTTTTTTAACCTGGGCTGGCTTTCAACTGAGATCCCCAGATCTCAGCCTCCTGAGTAGCTAGAACTAGGCATGAGCCACTGGCTCATGCTAAGCAGAACATGTTCATTGTAGAAGTTACAGCACATTGAAAAGAAAATATATTGAAGAAAACATCCAAAACTCTATTATAGCCAGCAATAACTTATGAACTGTGGCTCAGGGAGAAACATCTATCAGGAAGCAGATAACTGGCCCATTTTCCTCCATCTTAGGCCTCTGTTCTCTCTGAAATAGGAACATTTTGTCTTTTTTCCCCTATTAGTTGGAGAAACATATGATTGGCTACAAAACTGAGTAAACCTACCATCTCAATGAGCCCAAATGAGCCCTCAGTCTTGCCTGTTCATGCTCTTTTTCTGTTAGTTATACTGTGTATGTCCTAGATTTCATGGTCTCTCAGAGCTCAGGAAATCTTTCTACATGTGTGTGTGTGTGTGTGTGTGTGTGTGTGTGTGCACCAGTTCTGGGGCTTGAACTCAGGTTCTGTCCTTGAGCTTTTAGGCTCAAAGGTAGTGTTCTACCACTTGAACTACTCCACTTCTGTCTTTTGGAGTTTTTTTTTGGGGGGGGGTGGTTTAGTTTGGTTTGGGTGCTTAACTATAGATAAATTTCAAGGACTTTCCTACCCTGGCTTGCTTCCAACTGTGATCTTGAGATCTCAGCTTCCTGAGTAGTCAGGATTGCAGGCATGAACCACCAGAGCCCGGCATCATTCTGCTTTTTGGTAGTATTAAAAGCTAAGGGTATCTGTTTTGTCATTACAAGTGTTGAGGGTCATGTTAAGATTGTTCTGGGGACAAAGCTATGAGGGTTCCTGAAGGGCCATTATTTCCATACTGCCTGAAAAAATAATCCTCCCAAGAAGTTTAAATATCATGGCCAGGTATAGTGATATATGTCTGCAATCATGGCTACTAGAGACAATGAGAATGGGTGTATTGCTGTCTGAAGCCAGCTCCAGGCAAAAATTGGAGACCCTACCTGAAAAATAAATCTAAATTTTAAAAAGGATCGGCAGTATGGCTCAAGTGATAGAACTATCTAGCAAGGGCAAGACCCTAAATTCAAACCTCAGAATCACAAAAAAACAAAAAAGGGAATTTTAAGTGTTACCTCCAACATAAAATCTGCCCTCTTCTACCGAAGTATTTGGTCAATCTCAGCTCAGTGCTCCATAGAAATTAGAGTAGTTGTCTCCTGTAGAATTTACAGGAAATTTGTTTATAGGTCCATTCTAGGATGAACAAAAGTTCTAGAACATTTTCCAGTATATGAAATTAGCTCAGTAAAAGTTTGATGGTGAATGAATAACATTGAACATTTGAATAGATATCCTTTACTAAGAATATTTACCAAAAATTTGAGGGGGATTTTGATCAATATCAAAAGGTATCTCCAAAAGCAAATAAACCAACTTAACCTATTATACTACACATGACGTAAACAATAGTGTAGAAACCATGTGTATATCATAACTAAAACATTTGTCCAGTCTTCCTTCCATTAACATATTCATTAATTCCTGGATGTATCTAGAATCAAAAGTGGAAGGTGGTGGTAGTTACTTGCTGCAACATCACAATCTGGTTGAAATTTGTTCTTCAGAACTCCAGAGAGATGATCATCTCAGTTCCTGAACTTTCCCAGGTCAATGTTCTTCTACTTTCCAATTCATCCAATTTCAAGTTCAGAAATACACAATATTTTTCTAAGTATTTTAGGAGGTAGAAATAAAACAGAATCTAAAGTCAAAGGTTTTGATTTAAAGTCTAGATTTACTATTATCCAATTGCTGGGTTTATCTCTTTAGCATTTTCAACTTCATTATCTTATGGTGAAAGTGGAAGGCGAGTGTTAAGCTTCACAGAACTTGGCAGGAAGAAGGTGAGTTTGAGTCTGGCCTGGACGACATACAAGACTGTCTCAAAAGAAAAAAGTAAAGCAAGAATGATCATTGATATCAGAAAGTGAGAAATGAATATAAAATATTTGGTGAACAGTGAAACCCTTCATACTTTTAAGGAAAGAAACAAAAGGAAAATGAAGATAGGTAGAATCAAATAGAAAAGATTCTTTTGTAAGCCAGTTACAGTGGTACACATGTGTAATCTCAGCTACTCCTAAGGTAAATGTAGGAAGATTGTCATCTGAAGCTAAGACAAAAATCACAAGACCATATCTGAAAAAAACATAAAACAAAGTACACACACACACACACACACACACACACACACACACACACAATGTCTAGGGGGTATGACTCAGGTGATAGAATTGAAATGCCTGTCTAGCAAGCCAGAGACCCTGAATTCAATCCACTCCAATCCCTCCAATTCAATACTTCTCCAAAGAGGAAGAAATCATTACAATCATAGAATGTCACAGGAACTAGAAATGCATTGTTTTACAAAAGCAACTGAGAGAATGGTCTCCAGATATATGCAGTGCCATCTTCCTGCTTTTGCCCTGTCTCTCTTACAAGTTAAGACCATAGGCTCTGAGTTTGGATTCCCATTCTGCCATGGATGGAATCTTACACAACCTTGAATTGTCCTGGGTTTCCCTTTCCTGATCCATACAATCAGAGTAGTCATAGCATCCCCATGTAGTGTCCTCTCTTCCTCTTACCTGGTTTTATTTCCAGGACCTGTTATTATATCTTCCGATCTCCTCTCCCTTGCCTATTCTTCTCTCCCAAACCCTATACCCACATGGTAAAACCACAAACCTCCTTACTCATAACTCTCTTTCCCACATGCTGCTGCATAGTGTGTGAAAACAATTTATAAGCATATACAAACGGTTTTGCTTAAATTTTAAGACAGTACAACAGGTGCGCCCTTCAGGCTGCCTGGCTGCCATATTGCACTTCCCTCATCTTCTCCCTTGCCCAGCTGCTAGAAACAATTTCACAACTCCTCTTTCCTCAGTCCACCATCACTCACACCTTCAGCTAATGACTTTGCTTTTCAGATTGTGGAGAAAATTGAAGCAATCAAAAGAGCATTTTTAGGAACTCTCACAAATGTATCTGTAAACCTGGCAGCACTTTCACACAAATGGTCTTTCTTCTCTTCTATTACTTATGATGAGTTGTCGATTTCCTGTTGGAGGCTGTGACGTCTTGAGCTTTGTACTCAGGAAATTCATATGTTGAAATCTTAACCCACTGTACTTCAGAAGGTGACCCTATTTGCAAATAGGGTTGTTGCAGATATGAGTTGAGGTCATCCTGAAGCAGATGGGCCCTGACCTAAATATGATTGATCCTTAAAGGAATGGAAATGTTTTCCCAGGTCATGGGGAAATGTCTAATAACAATGGGGCTGAGCTCACAGTGATGTGCCTGTAAGCCAAGGAAACACAGACTACCAGCAAAACCAGAAGCTAGCAGAGAAGCGTGGAATACATTCTTCCTCCAAGCTCTTAGAAGGACCAACCATTACTGACAGCTTGATCTGAACCTTTTTCCTCCAGAACTGTGGGAAGGGAGTTTCCACTATGTAAGCCGCTCAGTTGGTTGTCCTTGGTGTTGGAAGCTTAGCAGCTACCCTAGAAGCCAACCCAGAAATATCTGAATCTTCCCATGATGCATGTCTGGCTCTCAGCAACATCTGCACGGGTTCTTACATATCCCATCCTTATTTGTTTGCTGGTTTCTTTGTTTATGGTAGTACTGGGGTTGACCTCAAGACCTCCTACTTGCTATGTGCAGACATCTTTTAGCTATTGAGTTATTTTTTGATACAGGCTTCCACATTTTTCTGAGACCCACATAGACCATAACTGGGATAGAAAGCATGTACCATCATTCCCAGTTTCTTTTGTTGACATGAGGCTTAATTTTTGCCCTGGCTGGTCTTGAACTCTGACCCTTTCCATCTCTGCCTCATGCGTAGTTGGGATTACAGATGGGAGCCAATGTACCCAGCTTGGGCTCAAGGGTTCATTATGTTGTATATGTCAACGATTGGTATGTTTACACCTTCACTGGGCTTTTCTGAACTCCCTACTCACATAGCTAACTGTCCCTGTAATAGACACTACAAACTTAGTATGTCCCAAAGTGAAGTTTCCATCTTCCTCTAAAAGAGCCTGTTCACCAATGTTCATCTCCATCTCAGTAAAAGACAACCCTGCTCATCTAGGTTCTCCGGTCAGAATCTGGTATCATTTTTAACTCTTGGCTTTCTCTCAAATCACTAAATCAAGAAATCCTGTTGGCTCCAGTCTTAAAATGCACTTTAAAATTGCCCTCCTTCTCACCCTCTGTGGAGCTGCCAGCGGGCTTCTCCACCACCCCTGTCATCAGTAGCTCCCTAACTTGTCTCCCTCTGTCCTGGCATCATTCAGTCTAGTCCCACACAGCAGTCCAAGAGATTTTTATAAAACACTAACTGCATCAGGTCAGCTCCCTTTCAATTCCAGTGTCCCCCTGTCTTGTCTAACTTGACTCAGAGAGAATGTTGAGCCCTGCAGAGACTCTGGCCTCACTCCACCCCTTTGTCTCCGTCCTTATCCTTCTGTTCTCCTCCTCCTTTCACACTACTCACATGGTGCCTTCTTGGCCCTAACGTAACCGGGTTGCTGACACCTCAAAGTCCTTGCTCTGATAGATTTCTTTGCCCCCAAACACTATGTCCTCAAGACCCCCCCTCCTACATAGTTATCTCCGCTCACATGTCATTTCTTCAATATTTTCTACCTGGAACAACAAGATGATCTTGTGATCTCTGCCTCCCAGCAACCCCTTCTTCTCCAACACCTTCTAACGGGTACTTTACTTGTTCATTATGGTTAGTGTATGCTTTCTGCTTCTCTATGCCAGAATGCATGAGCTTTGATTTTTATTTTGTTTCCTGAAGTATGCAGTGAGTACTCAATATATAGAATAGAATGGGTGAATGGAGGGGGGGAGTGTAGTTGTGGAGATGGGAGGGCAGGGATGGTAGGGGAAAAACAAAGGAGGAGACAGCAATGCTTGGTAAGAAATGTACTCATTACCTTGCTCATGTAACTGTAATCCCTCTGCACAGTATTTTCACAATAAAAAACTTATTAAAAATGAGTGAATGAATGACTATAAAATGCTTAGAGCAGTGTCTGGTACCAAATAAGTGGTTAATAGTCATTAGTCACTACCCATATTACTACAATTATTAAATTGGCTTTTTTGGTACAAAGATCTAGGAACTCAGCTGTCAGAGCACCCCAGGAAGGAGAAACAATGGATGAGGGGTGGAATACTGGAATGAGGCAGGGAATACTGGCAGGTTAATGAAGCTTAACCAAGACTCATTTATTTCCCATCCACTTCGTAGGGGTTCTTTCAGTTTTCATCCAACTGCTCTCCTGCGCCAGCCTTGGATGGATCCCTTGGACTTTGCTTGGCAGGACTCGGCTAAAATCACTGCTCTGTGCTTCTCAGGAGACCCACTGGCCCAATTTAGCCAGCAGGAAATAAAAATTAATAACCTCAAAGAAATCTCAGCCTATTTCTACTATTACCTCATTTCTAGGATTTTTTAGTCATTAAGAATATATAAGAGAAATAAGTTCAAAGCTAAGAGCTGGTAGTGGTTAGTGCTACTGAATAAAAGACCAGCAGATTTTCATAGTCTACCAAAACAGTCTAATGATCAGCAGAAAAACAAATTGGAATTTTGTTGTTGTTGTTGTTGTTGTTTATGGGGCTTAAACTCTGGGCCTGGGCACTGTCCCTTCAGCTCAATGCTAGCACTCTACCACTTGAGCCACAGAGCCACTTCCTGTTTTCTGGTGGTTAATTGGAGATAAGAGCCTCATGGACTTTCCTGCCTGGACTGGCTTTGCACTGCTATCCTCAGATCTCAGCCTCCTGAGTAGCTAGGATTACAGCCGTGAGCCACTGGCACCCAGCGCAAATTGTTTTTAATATTGTTTTTGGAGGGAAAGATTTATTGACCTACTTACATTTTTCAGGAACATTGAACTAGTGGGTTTTTAAACACAGACTAGGGAACAAAGGTCAAGAGAAGGGTTGGGAGACCATTTCCATCTTCCCAGAAAGATGATGGCAGCTCTGCTCACAATGGTCACAATACAGGAAGTGAGAAATGGGCTGGTTCTCGGTATGCCTTGAGCGAGATACCATCAGGATTTTCTCACCAGTTGGATCTATAGCAGGAGAGAACAAGAGGGGTCCAAAGCAACAGCATGGTTTGGAAACTGAGCCCTGGAAGAGCAGAAGTGCCCTTAGAGTAGATGAGGGAGCTGTTCCCCTCACAGGAACTCAGGACACAGTTGGTATGTGTGGCTTGAGCCACTCAGGTTATATTGAATTGTTTCATACATAAGCATGTCATATTTCCAGCCTGTGAATGCTTTTGCTCTGTTTCAGAAATGAAAGGGAAGGGTGCTCAGTGGTAGAGCACTTGCCTTGTGTGCATGAGGCCCGATTGCACGGGTTCAATTCCTCAGTAACACTTAAGCAGAGAAAGCCAGAAGTGGTGCTGTGGCTCAAGTGGTAGAGTGCTAGCCTTGAGCTGAAGAGCTGAGAGACAGTGACCAGGCCCAGAGTTCAGGCCTCACAACCAACAAAAGAAAGAAAGAAAGAACGAAAGAAAGAAAGAAAGAAAGAAAGAAAGAAAGAAAGAAAGAAAGAAAGAAAGAAAGAAAGAAAGAAAGAAAGAAAGAAAGAAAGAAAGAAAGAAA
>NW_012267412.1:2079292-2092529 GCF_000151885.1 Dipodomys ordii | reverse complement strand
GAAAGAAAGAAAGAAAGAAAGAAAGAAAGAAAGAAAGAAAGAAAGAAAGAAAGAAAGAAAGAAAGAGAAAGAAAGAGAAAGAAAGAAAGAAAAGAAAGAAAGGAAGGTAGGAAGGAGAGAAATAAAAGGGAAGGAGTCATCATCAGAGTCTCTAACCTGTAATTCCTCCCCTCTTTGCCTTTTGACTCTGTCCAGGGAAATGACTTTTCTGAATAATTGTCACAGAAAAGAAGCCCTAAGACCAGCACTGCACACAATCACCCTCTCTCCTGGGTGAACACGGATCATGACATATAGCTCTTTCTTGAAAATTCTAGTGTCCACTTAATGGCCTTCAGGAAGGGTAAGTCCATACTTGCATTGCAGAACAAGAAATCAAAGAAAAGACAAGTATAGATAATATTTTGTATTTCTAAACATGCTGTATAATGGGGTAGCCCCATTTTCCAGCCAAAAGTCTTCTGGGCAGGTGGATCTATGCTCATTTGTCATCTGTCCACTGATAGCTCCTTGTCCAGAGACAGAGCTAGCCCACAGGAGGGAACTTAGAGAGATGAAAAATAGATTAAGAGTAGGAAATGGAAGTTTAGGGTCTCTGATCCCCTCATTACTAATCCACTTTATATATGCTGCTTCTGCTTATGGAAATTTAGGAGCTTATAAAGCATCAGGAATAAATGAGCACCCTGTCTCGGTTGTTTAGGGGATTCAACTTGCCTGGGAGGCTCAGGACATGGTAAGGGGGGGAAATGCATACAATACATGAATGTATGGCTATCACTGGCACCCAGGAGGCCCCAAAGGAGTTGAGTTACAACCAGGAGAGAAGCAGGAGCTCTAGCCAGAGCCGAGAAGAGCCTCCTTCAAGAATTATGCTGTGGCCACGTGCAGATGGGAGGGGTGCTACTGACTCGTCAAACTCACTGACTCACAGGTCTCCAAATCAGGCTGCAATCATGATTGTTCCGTTAGTAACATCACCCTCAGCCCCTTCCCATTTATCTTCTGAAGGGAGCAGAAGGTGAATTGGGCTCTTCATACTGGAAGTGTTGGTAATCCACGACAGTATGTCAGGGAAGTGAAGAACAGCTTCACTGGGATGTTGAGATCCACCTGCCTCTCATCTTTCTCCAACCAGAGCAAAGAGAAAGAGGCATTGATAAGTTTAAAAAGAAATATGCTCATTACCTTACTTATTTAACACTAATTCATCATCACCTTTACAGTGATTTTTTTAAAGAAAAGCTGTCATTCTCTAGGCTTGTCACTAGGAGGCACTGTTTCCCCAGGCCTCATTAGAGAAGAAGCACCAGCACAGGGCAATGGTGGTTTTGTTTCATTTGGTTTTGTAATTATCTTTAAGTAGTTATGCAAACAAGTTGCCATGTAACAATGCAGTTTATGAATATAATGCATCTTGATCAATGTCACCCCTTCAACATTCTCACCCATCCTTCCAACCCACCCCTTCCCTTAATTTTTCTTAATTTCATAGTATATAAATTGCATTCCTGACTGCATTCTTCCCGTCCCCTTCTACTCTCCATTCATCTACCTTTCTCCCCTTGGCCCCACCCCTTACAAGTACTCAAAGTAATGCAGTTGGGTAATCCTGTACTAGTTGTTTTTGACATTTGAGGAAAGGTCTTGGAACTTTTGGAATGCCCCTCAAGAAAAGACCATAGCCACGTTCTACCAGGAAAGCTGGTATGGTTTAACATTTGGAAATGTGAGATGGAAATGAGTGGAAAAGAGCCTTAAACACAAAATCCAGAGATTTGTTTTTCAGTCTTGGGGCTGAATGAACCTACCACTGAGCCTTGGTGGGCTTCTCTATGCCTCCTCTATTTCTTACCTGTGAAAGGAATAACATGATTCCGATGGGTTTTATCTCTTCAGATAAAATTTTATTTGATTTAGGTTGGATAGGAGGATATAGCTTGAAGGTAAGAAGATAAGTTAAATTGAATACCAATTAATAGGACAACCAAAGAAAGATAAGAAAGCAGGACAACTGTATCAGCTAGTGACTGCTTTTTAGCAAGTCATCCTATAACTAGGCATCTATTCTTTATTATAAGCCTACCCAGCAGCTGAGTGGTTCTGCTGGACGCTTAGCTAGACTTGACCAAATTAGACTGGGCTCCATTTAAATATCTGGCGTTAGTTAACTGGCATGTTTCTAGGGCTCTGTCTTTGGCTCTCATTGCTTATTATAGCCTAGCACAAGCATGTATTCCTAGCAGTAGCAGGAGTCCAAAAGAAAACAAAAATCTCTGTAAAGCCCCTGGGACACTGAGTTTTGCCTCTGTTCCACTGTCAACTATAAGCCTCCAGGCAAGCCAGGCTCTGATGATTCCTACCAATAATCTTAGCTACGCAGCTACTCAGGAGGCCTCAGCCTCCGGATCTAAGGATCATGGTTCAAGGCCAGCACAGACAGTAAATCTGTGAGATTCTTATCTACAATTAACCACCAAAAAGCTGGAAGCAGAGCCATAGCTAACAGGTAGAATTCCAGCCTTGACTTTGAAAACCTAAGGGACAGCATCTAGGCCTTGAGTTAAAGTCCTAGTATTGGTACAAAAGAGAAAAGAGAAAGAAAAAGGGGAAAGAAAGAAAGAAAAAAGGAAGGAAGAAAGAAGGAAAGAAGGAAGGAAGGAAGGAGAGAGAGAGGGAGGGAAGGAGGGAGGGAAGAAAGAAGTGGGGAGGAAGGAAGGGGGAAGGAAGGAAGGAAGGAAGAAAGAAAGGAAGGGGAGAGAAAAGAAGGAAGGAAGGTAAGAAGGGAAAAGGAAACGTCTGTCTCTTTCACCGTCTCTGTTGTTCTTGGGATAGTGTGTATGGTATAAAAGCAGGCAGGCGCTTAATATTTATTTGTCAAATAAAGAATCTATGAGACAAAAACTAGGAGTCATTATCCTCCTTGTATATTTGAGACTCAGAGTCCCACAGTTAATAAATGGCAGTGAGGATCAGGCAGAGCTTTCTAATCCCAAGTCATGGCTGCTCCTGTTGTCTTATGATGCTTCTGGGTCACGGGCTTTGGGATGCAAAGAAGCTCACAGGCCCAGGCCGGCATGTGTGAGTAGAGCTCTACAGCAGAGAGCAGCAGGCAGTCTCTGGGACTTCCCAGCATTGTAAGACCCAGGACAGAAGTGTGGCAGCAGACCTGGGAAGAGTCAGCCCGGGGAAGTTCCCAGCAGCCAGGTGGTATTGGAGACATGCGTGGCTCTCTAGTGCCCCCTGCAGCACAGCTTCCACATTAGCGCTCCCAAGGAAGCCCAGATAAATGGATAGCTCACAGCCAGGCACCAGTGGCTCAAGTCTGTAATCCTAGCTACTCAGGAGGCTGAGATCTGAGGATTGCGGTTCAAAGTCAGCCCAGGCAGGAAAGTCTGTGAGAGTCTCATCTCCAATTACCCACCAGAAAACCAGAAGTGGCGCTGTGGCTCAAGAGGTAGAGGGCTAGCCTTGAGCTGAAGAGCTCAGGGACAGTGTCCAAGCCCAGAGTTCAAGCCCCACGACCAACGAAACAATATAAAAATAAAAAAAACTAGGAGGCTGCTGTTGTACATAGCTGTGGAACACGACTGTGGTTGAGAATAACCTCAAGTGGTCTGCTACCTGAGACTCTGGATCACAGGTCTCAGAGCTGCTAAAATAACATGTATATTGTGAGTGTTTTAGGATAGCAGATCCACAGAGGGCTTTCTGATGCGAATCCAGCCTCGTGACAGCTAGAATTACCTCTTAACCTCACAACTGCCCAAGTTTAGCAAGACACTAGCACCGTTTGCTGTGTTCCGGTCTGTTCCCAGAGAGTGGGGGATACACAGGTTCTCCCACTATGCCCAGAGCAGAAAACTTCCTTCCCCTGTGTCCACCCTGTGGGGCTGAGGCAGAGCTGTGAGGTGAGGGGACTGGGACGGTTCCCAAACACACCTGCAGGCACCTAAAGGGCTGCTTTACATTTTTGTATTCAAAGACATCTGATGACAAGTTTCAGTGCATCTCTCCAAATGACTTTTCAATAAGAATTTCTACCCACACTTTTCAAACTGGCTTTACACACAAGATCAGGTATGGCCCCAAATTCAACTGGAACATTCAAGAAAAGGTTCGGGTACTGTAAACATAACCCCAAGTTTGTGCTGAAAGAGATCCTCAGGTGCCATCTGGTGGCTCCTATTATTACTGCACCTTTCACAGTATATGTGTACCTGCCATATTCGGAATCTCAAAGATTCCGACATTGAAATCAGCACCCACTGTTCTTACACGCGAACTGGGGCTCAGGGATTTTGTAATCACTGTAGCAATCTACTAACTTTTCAATGGCAGAGCCAAAGCAGGCTTAGGCCTTTCTTCTTATTCCAACTTGTCATAATGACTCCATGTGTCACCTTTCCAATCGCTTGGCCACCTCCCCTGGATAGAAATTTCTCATCTGAAACTGAGGTCTGGCTGTTTGCATCTCCCCGTGCTATTAGGTTCCTGAATCTCCCTGTGTAACAGCATCCTCTGCCCCCAGGAAGTCAGCGTCTCCGCAGAAGACACTGCACCCCAGGGCCCGTCCTGGAAGCTGGAACCATGCACAGATGGAGAGCAGGACAGCCTGCCTGAGACACCTGTCATAATGACCAATCACCTTTTGCCATGGAGCCTGGGGAGAATGGGATGTGGTGCTGTCATTCTGAGCTTGCAATGCGGCAGGAGGCAAGCCCACCACTGGTCACAACACCGAGGGGTCTCACACATGGCACCCTGAGCAGTCAGGTTGTCAAGATCAAGCTGTTTTTGGAGACTGGAGGGTGACTTTGGATGGGCCTTGCTAGGGGTGCGTTGGCAATGGCTCAGAGGTGTGAGCTGTGCGTGTGTTGAGGGGTCCCTGAAATGCAGGGAACATTCAAGAGTATAGGGGCAACCCAAGAGCTCCACAAGGCCAAATCACAAGAGGTGTGCCAGGATACAGAGCTCAGGACCTGAGTATGGGGCTTGGAAATCCATAAAGGGTTTGAAGAAGCATGGGGAAGAGCAGTGTGGAGGCAGTGATGGGGATTTGTGCTGAGACTCATTTTTCCTCATGACTGGAGTTCTACCACTTGAGCCAGACCTCCAGTTGTGGCTTTTGGGTTTTGGGTTTTTGTGGGGGTTTTTTGCTAGTTAATTGGAAATCAATCTCTCAGATTTGTCTACCTGGGCTGACTCTGAACCCTGACCCTCAGATCTCAGCCTCCTGTGTAGATAGGATCACAGGCATTGGCCACCGGCACCTGGCAAGAGAGGTAGCTCATAGATTATAGCTCCTCCAGAGCTGCCACTACTGCTGCTTCCTCTTCTTCCTCTTCCTCTTCTTCCTTCTCCTCCTTCTCTTCTTCTCTTCCTTTTCCTCTTCCTCTTCTTCTTCTCTTCCTCCCCCTTCTCCTCCTCTTCCGCCCTCTTCTTCTCTTCCCCTTCTAGTTTCCATTTTCTCTTTTTCTTTTATTTTTTGGGGGGGGTCCAGTCATGGGGCCTGAACTCTGGGCCCAGGCGCTGTCCCTCAGCTCTTCAGCTCAAGGCTAGCACTCTACCACTTGAGCCACAACACCACTTCTGGCTTTTTTCTTTTTGCGTATGAGGTGCTGAGGAATCGAACTCAGAGCCTCATGCGTGCAAGGCAAGCACTCTACCACCTTCCCTGCCATTTTCTCTTTTCCTTTCTTTCCTTTCTTCTTTTAGTACTGCACATTGAACCTGAGGCCTCAAGCTTTCTGAGCAAGTGCTCACTTGAGCAACACCCCCAGTTGTGTTAGCATTTTTAGTTTATCTTTCAGATGATGTCTTCTGCTAACACTGCCCCACTGGCCTCCAATAACTTTCCCACCATCCCTTCTGAGCTGGCTATGATTACAGGCATGTACCACCATTCCCAATGTATTTTTTGAGATAAAGTCTTATTGACTTTTTGCCTAGACTGGCCTGGAACTGCAACTGTCTCATCTCTACCTCCTAAACAGCTAGGATTACAAGCATATGCCAACAGCCCTGATACAGATTAAGAACAAGGACCCCAGGAACTTGTACCTTCAGCAATCTCTTGGGGTGCTTCTGATACAAATGGCTCCTGAGCCACATAGGAAGAAAACTTGAAGAAGAATGGGAGGACAAGAGCCAAGACCGAGGCCTTGTCAGAAATAATGAGAGAGAGAGTTGGAAAGGAAGTATGCCAATGAGAAAGGGGAAAAATGGTGCTAGAAAACTAAGGGATAATGGTTTTTAAAAGTAGAACGTAACTCTAAGCCCAACAGAAACGTTAAATTAGGTGTGAACAGAAGTGGTGACTGAATGTGAGGAACTGCAGGATTGTTTGTGTTGTCTGGGATAGAAGCCAGACAATGGAGAGGACTAACTAGCTCAAGAAGTAAAACGTTAACACTTGGAAGATATAGTCCTCTCTCTGGATGCTTAACTAAGGAAGGGAATGAATTATTACTATTATAATTGCTATTTTATTACTTTTATTTTATTTTATCTTTATTATTATATTTTCTCTGTGTGTGCCCCTCTGGGTTCTTGAACTCAGGTCCTGGGCATTGTCCCTGAGCTGCTTTTGCTCAAGGCTAGTGCTGGATCACTTGAGCCACAGCACCACTTGTGGTTCTTTTGGGTATTTTATTGAAGATAAGAGTCTCACAGACTTTCCTGCCCCAGCTGGCATTGAACAATAATCCTCAGATCTCAGCATCCTGAGTAGTTAGGATTACACACATGAGCCACCAGTGTTCAGCTACTACCACAAAATACAGAATCTTTTGGGTTTGGCTTATTTTGCTTAATATAATATCAAAGAGGACTGTTCTCATTGATCTATGAATACATAATTTATTCTTAATTTTTATGCATCATGTCATGTTGACATGCATATGTTTATGTATGTATACATTACTTTTGTATATAGAGGTTCAGATGTTCCATCAGTTTGTAGACTTTCTCCAGATTGAATTACCAATTTGGCCATTTTGGTGGAAACCTTACTTGATTGTAGTGAGTTCTATTATGGCATTTTCTTACCTGTATTTCATGTATCCTCTTTACTATCTATTGTCTCCCCTCACACACAAATGCCCCCTTCCTCTTTTTGGAAATCTTCCTCCTTTTCCTATAGAAAGAATAAGTCTTATTCTATGAAACCTTCATTTCATTTGCTTAGGATAAGCTCAGTTACTGTGTTAAAAGTTCTTTCTTAGTTAGTCTCACACCTGTTATCCTAACTACTCAGGCAGCTGAGACCTTAGGATTGAAATTCAAAGACAGCCCAGGAAGGAAAGGCCATGAGAGTCTTATCTCCAATAAACTACTTAGAAGAAGCTGGAAGTGCCACTATGGCCCAAGTGGTTGAGCACTAACCTTGAGCAAAAGAAACTCAGAGACAGTACTTAGGCACTGAGTGCAAGCCCCAGGACCAGCAAAGAAAAGAAAAAAGTGCTTTCTTATTGAGGACTATAATAAAAATATTTTTTGAGGGGGAGGACAGTTAGGCACTAGGAATTTATACCTATAATCCTATCTACTCCAGAAGTTGAAATCATAGGATTGTGGTTCAGAGCCAGCTCAGGTAGATAAATCTATGAGACTCTTACCTCCAATAAGCTACCAAAAAGCTAGAAGTAGATCTGTGAGTCAAGTGAGAGTACTAGCCTTGAACAAAAAAAGCTAAGGGACAGTACCCAGGCCCTGAGTTCAAGCCCTAATATTAGCATTGTACATCTGTATTTATTTATTTATGCGTATTTTATATATTTATTATATATAATTTGTTTAGTCAGTACCAGGTAACAAGACATAAAAAAGAATCCTAGAGTAAATAAATAGGCTACTGGCATTTACAAGAGGTCATGGAACAGAGTACAATGTCATGCTATACTCTGCAGAAGGGGAAACTGAGGGCCATGGAGAGGAAATGGTTTTCTGAGATTGGAAAGCTCTGGTAGTTACTAGAGACGCCCATGTTCCCACTACACCAGCTGCCTTTCTGCCTCTTGGCAGCACAAAGATAAAGACCTAGAGTGGACCAGAGATGATGGGTTATGCATGAGCCTGTGGTATTCAGGACCAGGCAGGGGCCCCAGAAGGCACCAAGTCCTTCCCTTCGCTCCCGTGTGTGGGAGCAGTCTCCCTGCGGTCACTGCAGTACCTCTTGGACCCAGCCACAGGCGACTGTGCCCTTTGCTCTTTGGTGTGCCCCTCCTCCTCAGGACATGGAGGAGGTGGCTTTCCTCTCCAAATGAAACAAAGGAGCATTATAGACGCCAAAAGGCATCTTGCTGAGAATCTTATAAATAACCCCTGGACATATGAACTGAATTTCCCTCAACTCACCCAGGAATGTAATAAGCCAGAGCTGTGGAGGAAAGCTGCCGGCCCAGGCCCTCTAAATGCTTAAAAAGGTTCTCATGTTGTCAAGACCAGAGACTTTGTATCTGGGGAAAATCCCAGCCTTTTCAACTTCCTCGAGAGCCTCTACTCTGAACCTTGGGCAGCGTGGCCCTGTCCCTGCCAGGCTGGGCCCAGTGGTGTTGGTAGTGACCCAGGCAGCCCAGACCTCATTTCAGAGGAGGATGTGCTTCATTCAGACTTCCCTCTATAGCAGAGTGTCCTGCACCTGTTCACTAGTTCACTCATTCACCCCTTAACTAAGCTCACAGTCACTGCGTAATGGGTCAAGAACATAGCAATGAGCCAGGAGACACAGTCCCACTTTCGAATCTAGTGAAAGATCTTACTAGCACAAAGCTTTTGGAAAGAGGGTGAATTTCCAACACCATAGGTATTGAACCAACTACTTGTTGTTAGCAATCCACCATAAGACAAAAAAGAAAAAGGCGGTTGGCCACCGAGATCTCTCCAAAGCAAGCTTCTAAGGTCATTTTCAGGCTGTGCAAGCTGCCCTTGCTCCTCCTCCCTGCCTGTGCTGGTCTCCACTGCAGTACCTACAGGTAGACACAAGAGGTCTCAGGAGAAGCAAGGATGGGTGGGTCTGGGAGAAGCAAGGATGGGTGGGTCTGGGAGAAGCAGGTGACCACATTTCCTGCTTGAGGAAAGCTTTAACTGTCATTTCGTTCTGTTGTTTTTGATGTTATTATTGTTGTTTTCTCTTCTCTGTTCCCTCTGAAGAGATCTGAGAGGTTTCTCCGAGGTAACGTTAGATCTGAAGAAAAAGTTGTGAATAGGACATTCTCATGGGGGAAAACTGACCCATGGCGAGATTCTACAGGGCATCTTTCTATTACTTCTTATGACTGGATGTAAGTCTGCAACAACCTCAGATTAAAAAGCTCAATGATCCACAAGTTCTTGATAATTGTACAATGCTAAACAAAAAAATTAAGAGGTTGTATGCATTATGCCCACCTTTGGTCCTCAGCTCCACCCACACATGACCCCTCCCTGCCCTGGAGTTCCTACCTTATGGCCAGCCCCTCCCTCTCTCCACCTGAACTCCCATCTACCTCACTTCCTACCCCCCAGACTCTGCTGCTACCTAGATAGTGGAGGCTGCCATGTGCTCTCTCTCTGGGGGAAAACATGTCTCCTCTAATAAACCTTGTAATAAGCTTTCTCCTGTGCCTGCCTGCCTCCACATGGTCCCCTGGCATGGGTGTGAGGGATCCTTTCATTGATCCTTTCAGAGGTCACCACCGCAGGAAGAATGAGGGAATATAAGGGAACTTAATACACATGATTTTCAAAACTTTTCTACAAATTCAAAATGACTTCACACAAAAAGTTAAAAAATAGTATTTTTGCCAGGCACTTGTGGCTCAGTCTTATAATCCAAGCTACTCATGAGGATCTCAGTTCAAAGCTTGCCTGAGCAAGAAACTCTGTGAGACTCTTTTTGTTTGTGGTGTTGTTGTTGTGTTGCTGTTGTTGTTTTGGTCAGTCATGTGGCTTGAACTCTGGGCCTGGGCACTGTCCATGAGCAATTTCATTCAAGGCTACTGGTCTACCACTTTAAGCCACAATGCCATGTCTGGTTTTCTGATGTTTTATTAGAGATAAGAGTTTCATGGCCTTTCCTGCCTGGGCTGACTTAAAACCATGATGCTCAGATCTCAGCTGCCCAAGTAGCTGGGATTATAGGCATGAGCCACCAGCACCCAGGTTGTGAGACTCTTATGTCCAATTAACTACCAGGAATCTGAAAGTAGAGGAGCAGCCAAGTGATAGAGTGTTTTGAGTGAACAAGCTAAGGAACAGCCACTGGGCCTGAGTTCAAGCCTCTGTGCCAGCATTTTTTAAGTATTTCTTTTTATTATATTTTTATTATCTTTAAGTAGTTGTACAAAGAAGTTACTAGTCAACATATGAGCTTATGAATACAATGTGTACAATATATCTTGATCAATATCACCCCTTTTGCCATTCCTCATCACCCCTCCCTACATAGCCCCTCCCCTCAATTTTCTTAGTTTTATAGGATATACATATTGAATATTATGACGGCAATCTCTCCTCTTCCTCTCTTCATTCATCTAAGTCTCCCTTTGATCTCCCTGCCCCTGGCCACAACCTCACAAGAACTAGTTCCCTAGTGTTCATTTTGTTTGACTGTGAATTCGTTTTTGAAGGAATTACACCATTTGAATTCTTCCCTTTAAATACTATATTTCAATTAATATGTTTGTGTACACTTGCATACAGCCCCGTATGTGTTTACTTGTACATTTATAAATTACTTCTAGCTTGTGCATATGAGAAACAACACACATTCTTTGTCTCTCTGCACTCAATTTACTTCACTTAAACTAATTTTTTCCAGGTCTGTCCAAGCAATTATTTATAGATACATTGTAGGCAGAGCCCTGGGTTAAGAATTCATCAGCATTGACTTCCCATGTGACCTTGGACATGTTCTTCCTCCTTTCTGAAACTTAGCTTCTCCATTTGTTAATACAAAGTACAAGTAAGATATTCTCTCCCTGTCCTTCATGCATGATCCATCCTCCAGCATTGACTTCCCATGTGACCTTGGACATGTTCTTCCTCCTTTCTGAACCTTAGCTTCTCCATTTGTTAATACAAAGTACAAGTAAGATATTCTCTCCCTGTCCTTCATGCATGATCCATCCTCTGTGTTCCAATCTATGATCCTACACTTTTTCCCAAGCCCAATTCTTCAGGTTCCCCACCTATAAATACAAACAGATCATATATACTTTGCAAAATCCACCTCCCCCTACTGTCTACTTTTTCTGGGCTTGAACTCAGGGCCTGGGCACTGTCCCTGAGCATTTTTGCTCAATGCTAGCACTCTACCACTTGAGTTACAGTGTCACTTCTGGCCTTTTGCAAATCTCACAGGCTTTCCTGCCCAGGCTGACTTTGAAATACAATCCTCAGATCTCATCCTTCTGAGTAGCTAGGATTATCAGAATGATCCATCTGTGCCCGGACAAAGTTCTTTTTTTTTGGTAGGTCATGGAGCTTGAACTCTGGGCCTAGGTGCTGTCCCTTAGCTCAAGGCAAGCTCTCTACCACTTGAGCCACAGCACCACTTCCAGTTTTCTGAGTGGTTTATTGGAGATAAGAGTCTCACGGACTTTCCTGCCTGGGCTGGCTTTGAACTGTGGTCCTCAGATCTCAGCCTCCTGAGTAGATAGGATTACAGGCGTGAGCCACCAGTGCCTGGCTGGACAAAGTTCTTAAAGTAAAATGATAGAAAACAGTAGATAGTAAGGGCCAGGTCCAAAATAATGCCCCTTTTGCCTACAGAGCAACATCAGCCACCTCTACCCTTTTCTATGGGTCTGGACAGGCACACAGCATTAACAGAAACTTCAAAGTCCACACAGAGCTTGGCAAGAAGCAAAGTGGAATGCTCAGGCTCTCTGCTTATTTTTATGGTATTTTCTTAAAATAGAAGCCTTCAAACTTGTTTGTGTGTATGAGTCCCTGAGGGGCTGGTAAAAACACAAATTGCAATTGGGTGCTGGTGGCTCATGCCTGTAATCCTGCTACTTAGGAGGCTGTGATCTGAGGACTGCAGTTTGAAACCAGCCCAGACAGACACATCTCTTGAGATTCCTGTCTCCAATTAACCAGCAATAAAGCTGGAAGTGGGAGATATGGCTCAAACACTACAGCATCAGCCTTGAGGAGAAAAAAGAAAACCAAGCAAGAAGTAGAGGCCTTGAGTTCCAGACCCTGAGTTCAAGCGCCAATACTAACACAAAAAATATTATATATATATATATATATATATAATATATATATATATATATATATATATATATATATATCAGGTTACTAGACCCGACCTCTGAAGTTCTTCTTCCAGAATAGAATGTGATACTTGGTAAATCTTCATATACTCTAAGTTCCCACATGCTGCTGACATGCTTGAGCCAATTGGACAGTTACCTCCCTGAGGTCTAGAGCAAGTACAGACAGACTTCAGGGAAATGAGGCCCTGGGGACTGAGGCAAAACCTCCAAGCAAAGGAGCAGGAGACCCAAAAGCCCAAAGAGAGGGAGCAGAAGTCCTGTAGAAAGAGGGTAGAGGTAAGGGTTGCTCCAGCTTTTGTTCTTTTCATTCTCCCTTCTGACACACAGTCTCATCCCATCTTCTAAGAGAGAGGTGAGGGGGCAGGGAGACCAGGATGTGGCTCAAATATTGGCTACAAGGGCAGAGGAAGGAGGGAGAGTGAAGCAAAGTACCACAACATTTAGGACTCATGAGCAGGGAGGGAAGTGGCAATTTAGACCATTACACTCTGAGTTATAGGGAGAAATGTTGCTGGGTGGTTTGGAGATCTGCGTAAGTTGGAGGTTGCCCAAGGAAGTGTTTGTCAACACCGTGAGCTGTAGCAGAAAGTGATGTGGAAGGTGGAGAACAACTAAGTTTCAGTAACATTTGAGTGAGTGCCTCACCCTCTGCTACATGTTACACATTCTCCCTTCCTGCATGAAGCAGGCTGCACTGCCATTTATGCATAGGGATGCTATATAACAGAAGTACTCAGGCTGGCTAAGTCCTGGAATCAGACTCTTGCTCTCCTCACTGAGTTATTTCATAACCTCCTGGGCTCTGTTATTTCCTGCAAGCTGTGTGATTTTCAACAAATCAACTTTTCTGAATGTCTGTATTTCTCTGAATGAAAGAAGTGAAGGGGGCTGGGAAGGTGGCTCAGTGGTAGAGCGCTTGCCTTGCAAGCATGAGGCCCTGGGTTCGATTCCTCAGCACCACATAAGCAAAA
>NW_012267412.1:2074901-2077272 GCF_000151885.1 Dipodomys ordii | reverse complement strand
CTCAGCTCTTTAGCTCAAGGCTAACACTCTACCACTTGAGCCACAGCACCACTTCCGGCTTTTTTCTTTTTGCTTATGTGGTGCTGAGGAATAGAACCCAGGGCCTCATGCATGCAAGGCAAGTGCTCTACCACTGAGCCACCTTCCCAGCCCCTTGAATGAGATCTTAAATCTACTCATTTATTCAAATGGAAGTTCAAAGACCAAAGTCACATGTCCTTCATCATGACCAAGGCAGTAATTAGTAATACTATTGAAGTACAAAAGGGTAGATACAGTATCAGGAGATTGTTCTTGTTCTGTCTCCAACAATGCTCACAATTAAGGAGAGTCAAAGACTCAGGGGGTCAAGCCTCCCCAAGGTCAGTCGTCTAGGAACTGCTGGAGTCCAGATTCATAAACAGCTCGGTTGGTCTTCAAGTTCATATCTCCAACACAACTCGATCCATTGTCACTTCTTTATCTGTGCTTAAGGGTTGATTGCCAGTGAGGATAGGCAGAGGTGCATTGAAAGGCAAGAGCCTAGAAAAGGGAAAGCTAGTTCAGACATGCTCACACAGGTCCTGTAGACAGCAAGGGCTTTAGTAAGGATAGATCCATAGTAGCATTCACCTCACCTACCTATTAAGACCTGGCATGGATGCGAAGATGAGGGTAAAAGACGCTGGACACAGGAAAGTCTTTATGGTCTATGGCATATGGCATATATATTCATATATATTCAGGAGGTACTGACTCTGATGGTTAGGAGAGTTCCAGATCTTTCTGAGTGCATTTCTGTTACAAGTGTAACATTCTGTTGCAACAAGACACAGTGGAGCATATGAATAAAAGTGACTACAAGTTTTTAAAAACCTCAAACCAGGGCAGGGGCTATGACTCATACAGTAGAATGCCTGCCTAGCAAGCACAGGGCTCTGAGTTTAATCCCCAAGTACTGCTCAATAAAAAAAACGCCCCCAAATCAGCATGAATGGAAATAATAGAAACCCATCAGGATTATAGATCCTTGCCTGGGCCCAGTAGTTTCTTACTGAAATACGCAAGTCAGTATTATTTATACTACTTGTCATTCAGACACCCTTAGGTGACTCAACACATTCATGGACTGTGAAGCAATTCTAACTAGGTGAAACATTGTAAGTCACCTTGAAGAATTTGACAAGGAGGTACTTATAGCTGACAGCTCAGTCAAAAGCCTAAGATGTGCCTGTAATGCAAGGTGACTTTTAATAGGTGACCTAGAAGCTCGGAAAGTTTAGAGAACACACTTCTGGGTGGAGAGGTGTGTCGGAGGAAGCAGTTAGGAAGGCTACCTAAAGGAGCTGGCAAACAACAACATCAACTTAGAGAATTTTCCCAATGTTCACTCTATACCTTCACAAGGCATAGGGAAAATCTGAAGGGCAGGGTGGGAGGGTACTACAGAGCAAGGGCCTGAGATCCACGAAGGTGACTATGTTTGTAAAAGTTCACTGCACTAGAAACAGCGCTGGCGACTGAAAATGCAATGCTAAAATCTACATCTCTGATCCTGGTTTTATCAGAGGTGCAATGGTGCCCCTAAAAATATTTGGAAAGCCCTTTTTTGCATGGTCTACATCTCCCCAACCCCCACAGCTCCTAACCCACAAGGGACCAATTTTGTGGAGCCATTCATCAGAGCCTGGGAATGACTTTGGGTTGGTGTTGACCAACTAGCTATATGGAAGAGCTTTGTTGATCTCTCTGGGGAGCTATATAGATTCATAGGGCCCCAGGAGTTTCCTGTTAGACCATTGTCCCAGAATGACTATTAAATTACTTGACTGTTTCTCAGAAATACAAGCATGAGGCATTTCCTGGAGTCGCCATTGATGTGTCCCTTGACTATTTATCATAATAAGCAATGGGGTAGTGTGGTTAATATCACAGACTCTATCATCGCAGGAATGCCGGCGGTTGCTAGATGTATGACTTTGGATAAGAACCTCTAAACCTTGGTCACCCAAGTCTGCAGAACCGAAATAATAGTGCTAACTCACAGGGCTTTGGGCCTATACTACGTAATTGACGTCTGTGTCCTCTTTTTTAAATTGTGCTTTTCCTAACTTCCCAAAGTATATACACTTTTCTACTTCTAGGGCAATATTTTTAAAAATGAACAAATAAAATCTCCTGATATACAAAACGTTGAAAAAATGTATCACCAGCTGACCCACATTAAAAGAAACATTCAAGGAAATGTTTCAGACACTTCCTTGAATAACACCAAATGGAAATCTAGAACACACAGGAAAGAACACCAGAAACAGTAACTACAAGGGTAAATGTATGAGACTTCCTTCATTACAATCTAAATCTTTCTAAGTATGTTTAAATCTTTTTTTTT
>NW_012267412.1:1926727-2062286 GCF_000151885.1 Dipodomys ordii | reverse complement strand
GTGGGGCCTGAACTCTGGGCCTGGGCGCTGTCCCTCAGCTCTTCAGCTCAAGGCTAGCACTCTACCACTTGAGCCACAGTGCCACTTCTGGCGTTATTTCTTTTTGCTTATGTGGTGCTGAGGAATCGAACCCAGGGCCTCAGGCATGCAAGGCAAGTGCTCTACCACTGAGCCACCTTCCCAGCCCTGCCTCTGTTAAATTTTAAGGGTTTTTTTGTTCCCATGATTTGCTGAACTGTTAGCACAAGAAGTCCAGGTGCAGCATCTCCACTGTGTCCCACTTGGGGCCTTAGTAGATCCTTTCAGTCTGAGATTTTAGGGTTGTTTTAATTTTTGGAAAAGCAAAACCAATATTTCTTCATCAATGAGGTACTGAGAGCCCCAAGCCATCCAGAGCATCAGGAGGAACAAAGGAGAGACAGACAAACATTGGTTACAGGTACCTGCATTGGTGCCTCTTATTGGAGGAGAGAAGTAGGTGACCATGACAGAAGGGAGGAGAAGCGAAGGAATAGCCCAAGTGAGAAAAGGGCAGGGAGCTTGGAAAGAGGGGGTGGTAGTTAAGAAACAGTCGTGGGTCATTAGTGAAGCATGGGCCCCAGCTTCTACCTGACCAGAATTCTGTCTCCCACACAATATGACCTGGTCTGAATGCCTGCTTCCTGCAGCCTCCTTCCTCCTGCCCTGGGGAAAACCCTCTTGGCCAAGTGGCTTAGCATCTGAGAACTTCTGGGAGGCAGCACTATCAGTAGGCATTACTGTAATTGGTATGATTGGTATAGAATGGACATAGATGTACAAAGGTAAGGAAAGTGTAAACATATGTTATTTGTTCAGGATGTTGTAATATCACAGACTTTGACTGGGGCAAGTGTGTGTTTAAACCACAGAAATCTGTTCTCATGTAGTTCTAGGTAGTGGAAGTCCAAGATCAAAGTTCTGGTAAGTTTTGTTTCTTTAGAAGAGTCCATCCGGGATCTGCAGATGTCTGTTTTTTCCCTGTGTCTCCATGTGATCTCCCCTTCATGTCTGTGTCTTCACTTGCTTTTATAAAGATGCTCATCATATTAAACTGGAGCCCATGCCAAACACCACATTTTAACTGAGTCACCTCTTCAAAAGACAAATATATGGCCAGAGAATAAACGGAACTAGAGCTTGTTATGTGAGGTGAAATATGCCAAATGGAGTAAGACCACTATCTATTCCAGGTTCTCTCTCAGATGTAGAATTTAGTCGTTAAAAATGAATGACAAGAATGTAAAACTAGGACAGCAGGAGGGATGATAAAAGGAAGAGGGCAAAAGTAAAAGGGTGGAGGGTGAATATGGTCCAAGTACTTTACATACATGTATGAAAATAGAATAATGAAGCCTGTTTAAATTATATTTAAAAGGGGACAGAGTGAAAAAGAGTACTAGAAGCAGAGAACTTGATCAAAAGATGAGGTATGCACATATGGAAATACAATGAAACCTCTTTGTGCAACTAGTATATGCTAATAAAAATATAAAAAGAATTAAAAAGCCCAATATTTATATGCTGAGATACTAGGAGCTAAAAGTTCGGTATTTGATTGGAGGAGAGCATAAAAAATTCAACCTGCATTGTTGCCAAATAGCTTACTTCTTTAATATAAGTGGCTTTTTCCTTTGTGTGTGTGTGGGGAGGGGGAATCTTGTAGTCACATGATGCCATGGCTCATGAATATTCAAAGTCTACTGGAAGAATCAGAAGTTTGCTGATGAGAGCAATGAGAAGGATTTGAGCTTTAGTTCACATAATCATGCCAGGGAGATTTCAAAATTATAAGTTCAAGTGCCCTACCTGGATTCATTGAGTTGAATTTTCTGGGATGAAGCTCAGGGAATTATTATTTTTTAATATCATACATTATTCTGAAAATCTGATAAACTCAGCAACTGTAGCTTCCAAGATCCTAGTTATTAGTAAATGGAGCTCTTTATCAGTTTCTTAAATATTCATTAGCAAGCCTGGATTTGAGGTCTTGCTAAAATAAAATAAAGAAAAATACCACTGATGGAATTCTTGGCATTTTCTGACACATTCACAGAGTTCCAGACACTCTCACTCAGGAGTTGTAAACTAAATGCTGTGAGAGAACATGTAAACCAAAGTGCTCCAGTGACAGAAAAGCTGTAGCATCTCTCCACTTGATAGCTAGAGTTACTGTGGCTTTTGTAACTATTATCCGGGAATGAGGAGCCCACCTGGGTCTTTCCACACTTTGATGATTCTAAATAACCTATTACTCCCTCCTATGAATTTCCAGCCATTTTTGCTGAACTTGTGAGTCCTTTTCTTCTAAATATTACTTTTGTGTATATCTACGACTGAATTATGAACAAGGATGACACTAAGGACAAAAAAGCAAGTGTCGAGATTTTAAGGGACTCTCTCACCTCCTTGGCTCTTCACAGATCTGGCAAGGCAACCCATCTGCCTGTCTTCTCTGTATTTCCCCTCATTCTTCTCATCCCGCTTAATATGCTTAGGGAACTCAAAAGAGCCCATCTTCATATTTTACAAAATAATCAACCGATTCCTGCCCCCCAGAAAAGCCTGGCTTGCTGGGGAGGGGGAGGGGGGTGTCTTGTACACTCTGGAGCCCAGTGACCCTCTTTCCAGATCAGCACCCTCTCCCCATCCTTCCCAGACCCTGGGCTATATTAACAAAGCACAGGATAATGTCACCAATGTCTGCCTTTGTGAATCAACCCAAAGGGAAACTGTCCCTGAGCGCAGATTGTTCGGGAAGGGAGCAGGAGCTGCAACTGTTACTGTTTTCATGCATATTTGTCTGAGCTTTGGCTGAGGCCCAGGGAAACCGCACATCCCAGATCTGCTGTATATTGGCAGAACTTTGGCTTAAAACATATTTCACATGCCTCCCATCGAACATTGGCAGCCTTGAGAAAACATGGCTAGGAAATTATTCCAGGAGGTCTAATTGCTCTGTGACACTTTACAAGAGAAGCTGATGGCTGTCTCTCTCCCAAGCTCTTCCCCACTGCTCCCAGAGCCAGGACAAAGGACGCACTTCCTAGTGTGAGCCCAAAATCTAGGGAGAACTCAGAGGCTGTGGGAATCTAGGGGACATCTCCACCAGGCAGGGCTGTGTGTGCACAGTGCTGTGTGCATTTTGCCAAGTTCTTTTCTCCTTTGGTTTTAAAACCCTTGAGTATTGCAGGAGAAATGTAGTCCATGTGTTTCTGATTCGTTTACACTTAAATCATTAAAATGTTGTTTTGCCAGACTTATTTGATGTCTGAGGAGCCTAAGAATCTTCTTAATGGGAATTTTAAAGGCTTTTCCTCTGACCCTGCTTGAAACACAAAGCAACATTTTGCTGAAGTGATGCTTTGGTTCAAATATTAAGTTCTCATCTCAGACACTGGCACCCACATTGTTAACCAACAGTAAGGTCAACTAACAATGCAACTAACAATGCAAACTGACCTTCATAATCTTAAGCTTCCAGTCTGCAAAATGAGGATCAGAGATGTTAAGTTTTGTACCCAAAGTACATAGCCAACTTGTGTAGAAAGGAATGGTTATAGCTATGTTCTGACTGTGAATCTCAAGCTCTTTTCAAAATGATTCAAACTGAATTTCAATGGGGTGTTGTGGTGTGGTGTGAAATTCCACATGCATTAGGATATATTAGTAAGAGGCAATGTCATAAAATGCCTAAGAGCTCAAAAACAAAAGAGAAAAAAAGGTCATGGCTAAGTTGCTTAACCTCTCTGGGCAGTTTCCTCATCTAGAGACCAAATAGAGATGATGTTACTACCACTTAGACAAGCTAGAAAGGTGTTGAAGATAATTAATATGCAAAGTGGCTGCCCAGGTAACTTAGCAGGGAGTAATAAATAAATAGCTAGTGTTTGTATGCTTCAATTTCTTCATTTATAAAAGAAAAATAGCAGTAAGTCCTTAGAAAGTGCACAAAAGTAGGACTGGGAAGGTGGTCCAGTGGTAGAGTGCTTGCCTTGTATGCATGAGGCCCTGGGTTCGATTCCTCAGCACCACATAAGCGGAACAAACAAGAAGTGGCACGTTGGCTCAAGCTGTAGAGCTTTAGCCTTAGGCTGAAGAGCTAAGGGACAGTGCCCAGGCCCAGAGTTCAGGCCCCATGAATGACAAAAAAAAAAAAAGTATAGTATTATTTAACCATAAAGAATGAAATAATGTCATTGAAAATGGGAAGCATGTTGAGTGAAATATGCCAAGCTCAAAAAGCCAAATATGATATGGGTGGTGTGGGGGGGGTGATAATGAAACCCACCAAATACTGTTTGAAAAACAGAAGAGAGGAGGAGCCTAAGGAAATATAGTGGAGGAGGTGAACTTGTTTAAAGTACATTGCATGCCTCTGTGGAATTAGCACAATGAAGCCCCATTATACTATTAATTCAAAAAAGTTTGGGAAAACTATTTAGATGGCATTTATACCTAGTACGGTGTCTAACTCTGCAAGAACAAAGTGCTCAGTAAAACACATTTCTAAACTCAGATGGGTTTCTCCCTATTCTGTGTGGGCCACCCAGGGGAGAAGGGATTAGGGTTCAGCCTGATCCAATGTTGATTCTCCATAAACCATGTGCATTGACACAGGCACAAAGCTCATGTCTTATGAGACCAGGTGGCTCCTGGTCTTCTGGCTGCAACAGCCCCTTTCTAGGCTGGCTTGGATCTCTATGTACTGAACTGATAAACAGAGTCACAAGTCTTGGTTCTAAGTAGAAACAAAAATCTACAGATCTCAAGGTTCCCTCACTGTGGGGGCCAGCAGCATTGTTCGCAGGAAAATATGTAGCTGTCTACAGTTAGAATGAGGTCTTAAAATTTCCATCTTTTCCCCCTCCAAGGATAGTTGTTAGAATTGCCTTCTTACTTAGTTGTTTCTGTTTAAAGGGTGTTCTTTTTCTGGTGCTCTGAAGGAGAGCAAAAATTATAACCCATCAGGCAAAATAGACTTTGCCTGCCTTCTTTCCCCCCATCCCACTTTCCTCTCTCTCCCCCTACAACACACACACACACACACACACACACACACACAGATACAAATACCTATATGCTATGGAGCCTCTCTGGTATTTTCTCTCAGGACTGTATTCTCTCCCAGAGAGGGAACTGGTGAGCAGAGCAGATCTTCCAAGGAAGGAGACAGATTTTGTTCTGTCAGGTCCCTCTGAGCTTGTGGAAGAGCAGTCAGAGAGGAGAGAGGAAAAGCCAGAGGCTGAGAGGGGGAGAGGGGATCCGTTGCAGGCAGGGGAAGGCGTGACCTGAATGGAGAATGCCAGCCAATTCCAGAGACACACAGGGACCTCAGAACAAAGATAAGGCTTTGCCGACACACCGAGGGACCAGCTCCCAGACAAGTCAGACAGAGGGGATCAGAGGCCAGGCACCCAGGCACAAGCAGAGGCAGGAAAATGAGGTGAGTGTCAGGGCAGGAGAGGGCACTGTGCCCTTTTTTTGGGGGGGTGGGGTGGGGTGGGAATCAAGTGTCAACCAGTCCGGAGAGTCTGACCTTGTGTCTGGGTAGACTCACCTGCTTGTCCTGGAAGAGGCTGTGGGTTCAGGGGCTTTGGGGGGGGTCTCATGGACCTTTGGAATCTGCAAAGGGAGCCCTGGACATTGGTGGGTGGACGTCTTTCCTGCGGAGACTTGCAACTTAAAACGGGAGTTTGTGCCAACCTTCCTCCAGGCTGCCAGGCGCTGTGGGAGCTCAGATTTCTCCCTCTGCCAGGGCAGGGTGCTGCCCACTGGCCAATGTGACTCTTCCTCTTGCCCACAAAGCTGATTTTTTTTCCCTTTTTCTCTTCATCCATGAGCAGTGATTTCTTTCCCTCCCGCCCTCTCTCTCTCCCCCCCTCTCTCAGCACTTTTGAGAGTTAGATATGTGTTTGTGTGTTTATTTGTTCTAACTGGAAAAGAAACCAGTTTTCCCCCCTCTCCCCCCACCCCCAGCCCCATAGCTCTGCATTGTGGTTTTTGACATCTTTAGAAGTTTGCCAGTTAAACCTCAATTTAGAAAACTAAAAACCTGTCCCCATTTTACAGTTCCCTATAAATTCTGTGTCGCTCACTGAAATCAGAGGCAGCTGGTGACATGAGTCAGGCTATGAATTGCATCAAATGGCTCTTAAAGAGATAGCACATTTTTTAAGGGGCGTTTGGAATTCTAGGGAGTTTAAATTCTGCTTGGACTGATGCTCATCAATCTTTCCTATTTCTCATCCTGCTTCAATGTTCTGACTAGAAATTCCTTACCAGGTTTATTTTGGCAGTTCTGAAAACTCAACCACTCTGATTATTTTTGTTACTTGTAAGTGTGAACACTGCTAAAAACTCTCTCACATACACAAAAGGTGAAAAACACGTGCTACAGATGTGTTAAGTTCTGCATACCTTTTCCCCCATTGTTTTTCCTTAAAATCAGGAATGTTTCTATTTGTGTCTTTTCTACAAAGTCACTAAGAACTTTGCTTTGTGAAGCCAGCTAGGGGCTTTTAGCCAAGTGACTCATTGATTTTCTATTACCTATGGCTCCAAAGGGATACCAAAGGGATAACCAAGTCCTTAAAGTGTTAATTCAATCAATCTTTTCCTTTAAATTCATTGCTTTTTAAAAATTGTTGTTTTGTTTCGTTTGTTGAGACAGCCTGTCAGCTATGTAGTCCAGGCTATCCTCCAACTCAAGATCCTCCTTCCTCAGCCTGGGTGGGGAAGGTGGGGGAGGTGGGTAGAAATTACGATGTGTGTGTGTGTGAGAGAGAGAGAGAGAGAGAAAGAGAGAGAGAGAGAGAATATGTGTCTGTGTGTATGTGTTTGTCACCACTCCAGGCTTTGTTGTCATTTTGAGCCTGTCATCAAACTTCATTTTCCTTCCTCCTAAGAAAGCAGAATGATATCTCACCCAATACCTCACTCAATACCTCAACTGTGTAACTGAGTGATGGTCATGTGTCTTTACCTAGGCTTATCTTCAATGTGGAACAGCCCTTCCACTTATTTTCCACTTAGATGACCAGATTATTTGAGCAGGATCAAATGTCACTTCCTCTTCCCCAGTGGGAGATTGCATCTCCTCCTTTGTGCTTCAGAGGGACACCTCTTTCTTTAGACTAACTCCTTCATTAAAGGTCCACCTGTTTTTACAAGGTATGTGATCGAAGTCCTCTTCTTTGTATAATGACTTCATCGTTGATCCACCAGTAGCTAATATAATGCCTGTTTTCTGCTGGGTATTGATCAACACTTGTTCCATTGAATTGAATTCCTGAATAGCAAAGTGACTACAAGACAAAAATTTCACTAGAAATGTTACCAGTGGGTCTGGCTTCATCTATACAGGGCACTTAAGAGTTACAAAGCCCTTTCCTTGGCATTGTCTTGTCTAATTTTCATGTTTGGGATGAAGTAAGGATTAATGGATACATGAGGATAAAAGCAGTTGAGAACTTGTTCAATGTTTGAAAAAGCCCAAACCTAAAAGTTGGGTGTTTGGATTCCAATACCAGCATACACACACACACACACACACACACACACACACACACACACTATAATCTGCTAGACTCAATCTGAGCTGCACATTAGAATGGCTTCTGGTACTCAAAAAAAAAAAAAAATGACAATGCCCAGGCCTCACCCCAGACCAATTAAGCCAGAATCTCATGGGGACCAGCTCAGGCATTAGTGAGGGTTGTTTTTTGTTTTTTGTTTTTGGGGTTTTTTTTGATGTCCACATGAAGCCATGGGTTTTTAAATTATTTTTCACAGGATTAATTACTTTGGCCATATGCCTGGGCATGATATGGGCATAGTCCCAATTTTTTTTTCTGTGAGCTTTTGTTATTTCCTTCTTCTGTTGAAGTTAATTCAACATATGGTCTCAGACATGATGTGACATCTCTTGGGGGTCTCCTTTTTATCATCTGTTAAATGACTGTGGTGTGTAAAAGACCTTTACAGTCGATTCCAACTCTTAAACCAAACATGGAGTCTTGGCATTGTGTAGGTTGAAATGAGGAGAGTGAATGGAGAGGCTCAAAAGTGCTATTCATTCCAGAACCAAAGATACAGCAGAATCCTTCATGCATCTCCCACAGACTGCTTCACTGAAGCCTGGAAGATCCCAGCTTTCCTTATAACTTTTGACAGTTTAAACAAAAGAAGTTCAACTTTTTTGATTAATGGGTGTCAGGAATTGTACAGCCGGTGCCTGGGTAGATAAGAAGCCAAAAAGAATCAGAGAGTGTGACAGGGAATGAAAGCTGCCACTTAGATTCTTTGCTTCATAGCCTTTAAGGCAAACCAGTAAGCATATGCTCAGGCCCATTTCGTGAGCAGAGATATTTGCTTCATATGTTTCCAGCTGCCTCAAGATGCGCAAGAGAACAGATCACGTCACAGGCTTTCCTCCCACGCTCATCAGTTGCCTTCCACACATGGCCCTGGGTCCCGGGGCGACCTGGGTTGATGAGCTGCCAGCCCTTGACAGAACTGAACTGAGGAGACTCAGTTTCCTCCATGTGATCTGGATAAAGCAGACATGGGAAAAAGTCGACCTTTCAGCCTTACAAAATCTGGTTGTCACTATTGCTGGAATGCTGAGTGTGGGAGTCAAAGCTCATGGCTGATACCTGTTTTTCGGGAAGCGGTGTGATGGAGTCATCACTGATAATGTTTGCACAGGGCTGGACACTTAACAAAGTACTTTCCAATCTTCCCGTGGATAGCAGGAGTGTGATCGTGTAAGAGATGAAGAAGTGAATGAAAAACTTCCATCACTTTCCTAAAATGAGGGAGGCAGACAAAGTCAAGGCCTGGGAGTTGAGTGTGCTCTCCTCCTCAGTAAAACTGAACCTAAGCAGGGAGCCAGTGGCTCCTCTCTGTAACCCTAGCTACTCAGCAGATACATTTGAGGATCATGGTTGAAAGCCAGCTCAGGCAGGAAAGTCCAATGAGACTCTTATTCCTAAATTAACCATCAAAAAGCCAGAAGTGGAGCTGTGACTCAAGTTGTAGAACACTAGCTTTGAGGGGGGAAAAATGCTCAGGCATAGCACAAGCAACTGGTAGCAAGCCCAGAATCAGAAAGGAAAAAAAATTGAACCCCAGCCTTGGTAATAACAATTCATTTCCTCCCTTTGACATGGGGGTACCTGGACCCTTTAAATTTGAGTTTCTGAACTCCATTTTCCTCCTCATTGACTGGACATCTTGAATCCAAGCCTTCCTTCCCTTTGTCCTTTGTCTTCATAAATTTTTAATTATTAAGGAGTTGTACAAAAGGGTTCCAATTCCATGAGTCAGGGTATGAGTACAATGCTCCTTGGGCATTTCCATCCCTTCCTTTGCTTTCCCCATTTTCCCCCTTCCCATCCCTACCCACAGTTACATAGTTAGTTTTTTACATAGGGTATATTGAGTACAATGACTACAATGATTGCTCACCCTTCTGCCCTCCATTCCTGTGCCCCTTTTGCCCACCTCCAAGAAAAGAAAAGCAAAATAAATTAAAACAAAAAACAATCCCTCCCACGTTTCCATTGCCTGAAATTCATTTTGATGAATAGTACTTTAGATGGTCAGAGGAGTTACACCTTTGGGTTCCTCCCCTTCATAGGCCCTCCTTTAGTCAGTTTGTTGTGTGTAAATGCATAAAGCCCCAGGTAAGTGACCATATTTAGTTTTATTTTAGATCTCGCTTCCACATATAAGAGAAAACATGTGTCCTTTATTTCTCTGAGCTTGGCTTACTTCACTTAACGTGATTTGTTCTCTTTGCCCTTTCTTGACAGATTGATTTAGAAAAATATTGACATTACCAATTGGATTAAAACATTTTTGTTTTTCTTAATATCATCCCACAACTTACTATTGTAGAACCCTTGGAAAAAACAAATAACCATGTTTTCCTTTTAATTGAAAAACTGTATGTGTCTTTTTAGACCAATTTTAGCTTTTTTAAAATTTTTGGTCAGTTATAGGGCTTGAATTTAGGTGCTGTCCCTGAGATTTTTCACTCAAGGCTAGCATTTTTTATCACTTTGAACCACAGCTCCACTTCTGGTTTTCTGGTGGTTAATTGAAATAAGAGTCTCACAGACTTTCTTACCTGGGCTGGCTTCAAACCTTAATCCTCAGACCTCAGACTCCTGAGTAGGGGTTACAGGTATAAGCTACCAGCACCCAGCTAAATATGTGTGTGTGTGTGTTTAAACTAAATACAATCATGGTCCCATTTCACAGACAACCTCTGTTAATGCCTTTGTGTCTAGCCTTCAAGATTTTTTAGATTGCTTTATTCACCTTTTTTGTAAAGATTATATAAAACAGCCAAAGTATGTATGCATGTAGCTCTCTGGCTGTATTTACACACCCCAAAACTCATGTATATGCACATATAGACCTGAATACATGAGAAGAAGAATTTTCAGAGAAACAACTTCCTGATTGGTGAAGACATGGATGTTAATCCCAAAGTCTGGTATCATTTTCCAGCTTTGACTTTGTAGGCTAAGACTCTGGCCTCAACTTCTTTCTTTCTTTTATTTATTCATTCATAATGTATTATATACCATGATCTGTACTTGGTCCTTGACATATATTTTCTCTAATGCTCATATGATCCCCATAAATTAGGGTTTATAGTCCTATTTTTTTTTTTTTTGGTTGGTCGTGTGGCCTGAACTCTGGGCCTGGGTGCTGTCCCTCAGCTCTTCAGCTCAAGGCTAGCACTGTACCACTTGAGCCATAGCGCCACTTCTGGCTTTTTCTGCTTATGTGGTACTGAGGAATCAAACCCAGGGCCTCATGCTTGCAAGGCAAGCGCTCTACCACTGAGCCACCTTCCCAGCCCTATAGTCCTAATTTTATATAAAAGCTATATGGAGAAGGAGACTGTTGCCAGGAAAACTAGTTTCCTAAGTTTATATATACGTATATATAATATATATATGCATGTATGTGTATATATATATATGTATATGTATATATACGTATATATGTATACGTATATATATATATATATATATATATAGAATATGAAGAACAGGGATATGAACTTAGGTACCTTGCACTTCAAAGGCTAGTCCTGAAGCAGGGATAGAGGCATACACCAGGAGCTGTGGAATTTGGAGAAAAGAAGAAATAGTTTGTAGTCTGGGAATAAACTGGATAGCAGAGATCTACATGTCAATAGTCAGCAGTGGGTGGGGCAGCTACAATGGGGCTGAACCATGGGAAGGAATGGCCTGCATAGCACTGACAGGGAGGTAGACAGGATGAAACAAAAAGGGCCTTATGGGACATCCTAAGGCCAGGGGTGTGTTTTGCTGCTGGTATAGTGGAGAAACAAGGTCCTACTTGTGCTTAGAAATCAAGAAGATTGCTATAATGGTATAAAATGGAGCATGGGACAGGAAGGTCCATTAGTATGCTATAACAATAGTCCAGGTAAGAGGGCTGTGAAATTAAGTAATTGGCTAGAAAGGAAGATAGATGAATTCCCCAAACATAAAAAGCCAAATCAGTAAACTGGTGACTATTTCGTGTTGTATAAAGGGAAAGAGAAATGGTAACATTTCAGATTTGGGGACTATTAAAGGAAATCAGCAATACGAACAAGTGTTTTGGGGAGACTGCGACCTGAATGCAGCGCCTTAGACCGCTCGGCCATCCTGACGGCGCTAGAGCAAGTGTTTTGGAAGAGAGAAGCTGGTAGGCAGAGTTTGGGACATTTGAGTTCCAGGACCCTGGAGTTCGCACAAGAAAAGTGATCTGCTCCACAGGTACCTGGCCTGGTGTGTGTACTGACCAGTAGGGCTTTGTCAACATTGGTTATTCTGCACATTCTTGCATCATCCCCAGTTGGTGTGCTCTGGACATTTTAGCAGGCTTTCCTTGCCCATGCTTGCAGCACTGTTTAACAGTTTGTTAGCTCTTATTCCTACAGAAACCATTTATAGACCTCTGTGTGTATGTGCACGTGTGTGTATGTGTGTGTGTGTGTGTGTGTATGCCGGTATTGGGGCTTGAACCCAGGGCCTTGAACTCTCACTTGGCTATTCTCCTCAAGGCTGGTATTCTACACCCACTTATGCCACACCTCTACTTCTAGCTTTGTGCTGATTAATTGAAGATAAGAGCCTCACAGACTTTGCTGCTCAGATTGGCTTTGAATCAGATCCTCAGATTCAGACTCTTGAGTAGCTAGAATTAGAGACATGAGCCACTCTATAGGCATTTGACCTTTGTATTAGAACACTTACCAAGAGGAAGAAGAAACACCTTTATTCTGTCTTAATTCAAAACACAGCATACCTTATTTGATTTTTGTGGTTGAAATGTTTCTATCAACTTGTTTGAAGTCTGCAGATTTCTTCTCTGAATAATACTCTCATCCTAATATTGCCATGTTCTTATTACTTATGTCATAGAAAAATGCACACAATTATGATTCTTAACTGAAGCTGAAGTGAGGAAATAATACCAGTGATAGTTATGTCCTTTTTTTTTTTTTCGGTTGGTTGTGGGACTTGAACTCTGGGCTTGGGCGCTCCCTCAGCTCTTCAGCGCAAGGCGAGCACTCTACTGCTTGAGCCACAGTGCCACTTCCTACCAATGATAGTTATGAAAGCAATTTTTGAGAGTAAAAGAATGTATCTACGAGGCCCAAATATAATACTTTCTGGAAAAGTTAATGCTCATAGCTAATTCTACAATGTGCAAAACTCAAACAAATCCTTAGAAGACATCCAGCTATTTCCTTCCCTATTGCAGACTGGATGGCATGGCCAAATGGGTACAGCGTTACAGCACGAATCCTGACTCTAATTATATGACTGCCAATTCAGTTCAGTATTAAGCACCTGTGTCCATTAATGTAAACAGAATCATTCATGTCTTTCAGGTGGCTTCTTTTCTACCATGCCCTGTGCCTCTCCCTGTTGAAGGCTTCTACCCACGTCGTAGAGCTAAATGATATGTTTGGCCAGATCCAATCACCTGGCTATCCAGACTCCTATCCAAGTGACTCAGAAGTGACTTGGAATATCACTGTCCCAGAGGGGTTTCGGATCAAGCTTTACTTCATGCACTTCAACTTGGAATCTTCCTACCTTTGTGAATACGACTACGTGAAGGTGAGGACTCCCCCACAACCCAAAGTTTCCTAACAGGGATGTGTGTTCTCTGCTAGTAGTGCAAGATAGTTCCATGAATATATACCAGCTGATGAGTTAAATACTGCTTTACCCTCCCTCCTAGAGTTACTTTCACCTCAAGAGGGAAATACACAAGGTGACAATGCAACGAATGAAAGCCAGGGGGCGCTATGCCAAGGTTAAACCGAAGTAGGATGATGAGCGTACAGGCTGATGGGATGTGTCTTAGCCAAACACATTGTTATTATTATTATTATTATTTTCACTTATTAAAGGCTATAATGTGTCCACTAACCTTTGCTCCAAGATTTCCAAGCAGAGTAAGCAGTAATCATCCAGAAACAAAGCAGTAATTATGTCCAAAGTTGAGGTATAAGAAAGTATTGCCTAACTCCCCCAAATAATGATCATGCACTTGCAAGCATTGTAAGATGTGAGGTTGGAAGGGAGATGAGGGTGCAATGCTGAATGGAGTGGAATGACATGCTAAGAAGTTTGCACTTTGTCAGCAACGGGAATAGGGCCCAAAGGGGAGTCACTGTTAGCAGGGTATATAAAAACACATGAGAGGGGCAGAGAGAAGAAAAGAACCATAATATATGAACTTATTTACTGTAATTGCTATGGATGAGAATTTATCATTTTAAGGTAGGATCAAGAAAGGGGATCAGGATGTGATTTTGGTTTTTCTGCTTTGTTTTTGTTTGCTTTGTGCTAATACTGGGGCTTGAACTCAGAGCCTTGTGCTGTTGCTTAGCTTTTTTACCTAAGAATGATGCTCTACCGCCTGAGCCACACCTCCATTTCTGTTTTTTGCTGGTTAATCAGATATAAGAATCTCATGATCTGTCCTGCCTGGGCTGGCTTCAAACCATGTTCCTCAGTGGGATTGAGGTTATTAAGATGGTACCTATCAAAACATATAGAGACCTAAGAACCTATTTTCTATGCTCTCTCTAGATGCCTGGAAATGGTTTTTATCGAATAATTCTAGTGCTGGCTTTGTGATTACTGTAATCTTATTTTCCCAAAGCTAGTAATTCAGCAAGAGTTAACCTTGTATTAACCAGAATACTTGATCAATAACAAAGTAGTGAGTTTATACATGCTCGTACACTTAAAATATTCAATCCTTACAATTCTCTATGAAACAAGAACTACTATTCCATTTCACAGCTAAGAACCCAGCCTAAAAGTTACTGGCTCTGAGCACCCAGTTGGCAGCAAGTCAAGGTTCCAATCCCACACCTTGTGGCCTCTCCATGTTTTTTTTTTTTTTTTTTTTTGCCAACATCAAACTACTCACAAGCTATGTCCCCACTGAGCTAGGGAACATTGCAGTGCTTTTAAGAGCCATAGGAGAGGGAGAAAGGCTGCTAAGAGGGGCTGTGGCCCCCTCCTGCTTCCAGCTCTTTTTATTTGTAGGGTACTGCCATTTAATCTGTGGGGTCCATGTGAAGTAGCCAGGGTGCCCTGTCAGAGTTCTAAATCTTTGCACTACTGACAGTTCTTTCTGAGGGAGAGGTTAACGCTTTAGCGTAATCTTTAGTGTAACCTTCAGCCTTGTAGGAATCCTAGCAACATTCATAACTTCTCCTTGTTAAATGTCAGTGAATGGCAGCTCACTTCCCATTACGACACCAAAAAACGTCTCCAGATGTTGACAGTATCCCAGAATGACTGCTTTAGAGGAAGCTGCCCCCAGAGTCTCCTAAGGACTATGGGATTGTTAAGAGAAAAAGACCTGGTCTCCTGTAGAGAAATAGGCTTAGAAAACATAACCTCTGGGCACTGCAAAGACACAGTCTACTTGAGGCATCTCACTGACTGATCCATCTACTTGAAATGCCCTAGAGTCCTTGAATCTCTGAATCAGTCACATTTTTCTAATTCCTTTGGGGGGCAAAAAGGATTTCTACAAAGGAGGTAGCTTGTACTACCAGAACACCTTCCTCGTATTCTCATTCGCTTCCCTGCAGAGGTTCTGGCAGCCATGAGACATGATCAAGCCTCTCCTTACAAAGATGCTGTACCCACATCCGTCAACAACTGGGGCTCACATGGAGACAGGGCCCTTGTGCACACATGTCCCACAGAGTTTCACTCCAGGAGTCAAGACTTTCTGAATGGCAGGATACAGGCCCTCTGGAGACTCGTCTAATCCTCATTTATAGGATTGTCCTAAATGTTGTTATTATTGTTTTTTTTTAAAGTGATTTCTCCTGAATGAACACATTCATTTAACAATCCTTCAGTTAGGTCCAATAGAGAAAAGAAAGCAAAGTGGAATTATTCAGATTGATGTGACGCTAGCGCTCACTGCTTGCCCAGCCTTGGCTTTGCAGCACCCGCCTCATGGCTTGAATTTTGCCACTCTAATCAACTTCCCACAGGAAAGAAGAAGGGACTAAAGGTCAGAGTGTAAAAAGAGGGCTGGAACTGCTGAACTCTCAAACAGAGAAGCCTTACCCACATAGTTAAAACCTTTTTATTGCCTTCCCAACTCAGAATATGAGCTTCTCCTGGCTTTGAATGAGAAAGGAGCTCTTTTTTTCCATATATAAATAAAAGCAGAGCATGCCATGTGCTTCCAGGGTAAGACAACAGCTCTCTCCAGAATCCTGTTTGTTCATCTGTTCAAGGAAAAGGTGGGATAAGATGATTGATTCCTAAGGTACCTTAAATTCCAGAATTCTCATCGGAATCTTCCTTACCAGAATTTCCCAGATGACTCTATTGCACCTTCATTATCTTAGTTAGGATAACCCCAGAAAACCATGTAGTATGTTTATAATAGCCAATAGAGCTTGTAGTCTTGGAATCCCAATGAAAGGTTATGGTCTGCTGAAGATGCCTTGGTGGCAAGTTATTTGAGTAGAGATGATGAACATATCACATACCACCACTGTCGTTCACCAGGGCACTTTAAACATCATAGACTTGCCTTTGACAGAATAACTTCTCCAGTTTTAAGCCTATATTATTTTATTGTTTTGTTGGTGGTGGGGCTTGAACTCTGGGTTTGGGCACTATCCCTGCACTCTTCAGCTCAAGGCGAGTGCTCTACCACTTGAGCCACAGCACCACTTCTGGTTTTCTAGTGGTTAATTGGAGATAAGAGTCTCATGGACTTTTCTGCCAGGGCTGGCTTTGAACCGTGATCCTCAGATTTCAGCCTCCTCAGTAGCTAGGATTATAGACGTGAGCCACTGATGCCCAGTTTAAGCCTATTTTAATCCATGAGTGAGTTCCTATAGGATCCAAGGAGTGTGTTTGAGGGACTTCCTGGTCCACAAGAACCCTTTCCAGCCCTACCCAAGCCCCAGACTGCCCTTCCGGCCCATTAGGGAGCCTTCTCAGGAACTACTGACACTGTGCATCAGTAAGAGGAGAAAGAAGCAGGGGTGCAAGGCTGTGGACCGGATGCTCACATTTATGAGAATTCCTCTCCAGCCTGACTTCTCTCAGTCCTTGCGTTTCAAGGCATGTGCACATCTGCAGCATCTGCTTCCTTGGAATGTGGCTGCAACTGTGGATTCCTGCAGTGCACAGATGGGGCATAGGAATCTAGGCTGGTTGGTGCTACAGGCGAAGGGCAGAGCTTAGACACTGGAAAGTTCAGAGGCCTCAGTACTGGTTATCATTCTGTACTAACCTTAGACTGCTTTGACAGGGGACATTGGCTCTTCTCTATAAAATACAAAGAGTTCAACTAGATGATCTATAAGATCCACTGAATCCTTGTATTCTCATATTGAGTTCTACTTTCATCATTGTTTCCAAAGATTAATAAAGGATAATTATTTGGCCAACATCAGCCTTGGACCAGAATTTATGTATTGAGACTCTCAGTCTTTTCTTCGTTTAAATTAATTAAACTATGCTGGGTCAGAAGACTGAGATCTGAGGATATGTTTTGAAGTCTGCCTGAGCAGGAAAGTCCATGAGACTCTTATCTCCAGTTAACCACTAAAAAGCAGGAAGTGGGGTCCTGGCTCAAGTGATAGACTGCTAGCTAGCCTTGAGTAAAAAGTTCAGATAATACCAAGGCTCTGAGTTCAAGCCCAAGGACTGGCACGTGCACACGCACGTGCACACACACATGTGTGCGCGCACACACACACATACACACACACACACACAAATAACATTAATTAAACTATGGTTTATCCCCATTTTGTGAATGTTTCGGTTTTAAGTTGTGATATAAGACATATATTGCCTATAGTCAAACTTACCCTTAACCATCTCTTAAGTAAAGCCAGTCATTGTGATGTGCATCTATAATCCTAGCACTAAGGAGGCTGAAACAGGAAGATTATGAGTTCCAGGTCAGCCAGAGTTACATAGTAAGAATGCTACCTCAAAACCTCAAAAGAGGGCTGGGAAGATGGCTCAGTGGTAGAGCACTTGCCTTGCATGCATGAGGCCCTGGGTTTGATTCCTCAGCACCACATATGCAAAAAGAAAAAAGCCAGAAGTGGCACTGTGGCTCAAGTGGTAGAGCACTAGCCTTGAGCTGAAGAGCTGAGGGACATTGCCCAGGCCCAGAGTTCAGGCCCCACAACCAACAAAACACACACACACACACACACACACACACACACATTCACACATATTTAGCTGGGTGCCAGTAGCTCACACCTGTAATACCAACAAAACACACACACACACATACATATTTAGCTGGGTGCTGGTAGCTCACACCTGTAATATGAGCTACTCAGGAGGCTGAGATCTGAGAATTAAGGTTTGAAGCCAGCCCAGGTAAGAAAGTCTGTGAGAGTTCAGGTCACACGACTGACAAAAAAAAAAGTCTCTTAAATATATTAGAATATTATCTTTTGTTATGCCCAGAAAAGACATTGGTTTTTCTTTTTTCCTAGAAACACAGCAATTTATGTTTCCTTTCATAGAACACCAGCTGAAGTGGCTGGCTTAGAGGGGAGCCAGGAGGAACAGTTATGGACAGAGGTATAATTACTGAGACCTCAGAACCCTCAAGAGAAAATCAGATTTACACTTCCCATTTTCAAGTTCATTTCATGGCATCTGTTCACTTAAAAAGAAAACACAAATGGCCTACAATTATTTTCTATTGTTTATTCTCTCTCTTTTTTCTCTTATTATGTGTAAAACTTTAATTGGCAACTGTGAAAAGTTTATATGATGCAATGCTACAGTTCTTTTGTTAATCCTACTCTCTGAGACCTCCACAACTTCCTACATCCTTTCCACATTACCTCTAAGCTTTATCTAGTTTCTATTCACCTGTTAGAAGACTATTCTATTGCAATAGTCTTCTAAAGGTCTTCTAGGTAAACGGCTCCCAAAAGTTCACCCTCTCTATATAGTCAGAGAGACCTTCTTAAAACATTGCTTTGATTATATATTCTCAAAATCTTTTGGTGGCTTCCCATCTTCTTTTCGGTGAAGTCCAAGAATTCTATTAAAAAATTTTCTGAAGCTGAATACTATATCCAAACTGGGTCCTGTTAGGTTTATTAAAGAGGTAGGTTTAATTAGATAGCTGATAAAGAGAACATCACCCAGCATTCAGGCAGGAAGATAAGTTGATTGCTTTATGGAACTGCTACACACGAGTGCGTGCACGCACACACACACACACACACACACACAGCACCACTATGCATGGTGGAGACCACATGGCCAAGGAGGTGGGCTGAGGTCGGCTTGGGTTTAAGAAGGGGCGGGGAGAAGGTGGGGCCAGATGAGGGAAGATGTGGCCACACTGGATGCGGATGTCACCTCAGGGTCTGGCCCATGGGTAGGAGTTACCAGGATGTGACTTTGGAGGAGGAGGTGACTGCCTCCAAAAGTGCCATTTCCTAGGTGACACAGGTACTGGGCCAAGACTTAGCCAAGAGGAGGGAGGCGTCTGTCTTGCCTTCCCAGGGCGGACCTCGCAGGTCCCTCATGATGAACGTGGTCAATGTGGCCTCCAAGGAGCCACCATTTGAAGTCCTATAAGGAAACAATTGCATGATTAATAAGTTAAAGGCAACATAATAGTATAAGGCAATATTATGTGCTTGGGAGTAGTCGTATAGCCAGGGAAGTTCTTAGAAATGATGTTTGAATTGCTTCTTAAAGGATAATAGAGAATTCAACAATGTAGTGCATTAAGTAGGATGTGTCAGCAGAGCTCCAGGACAGGGGAGGTTGAGAGGGAGGTGCTGTAAAAGTCAATGTTAGCATGTTTGAGGAGATAGAAAACAAAAGCCTCGTGCTCGCTTCGACAGCACATCTACTAAAACAAAATCTAGAGAGAACCTGTGGGGAGGAAAAGGCAAAAACGTTGCATAAACATGGCTTACACATGTGTACCCAAAGTTACAGTCAACGGGTTGAATTAATTCCATAGACGTATTTTGTTGGCCAGCTCAGTGTTAGCTCATTCTGAGCTTTGGAGAAGAAAAAAACCCACAAAAATGAGAATGAATTAAAATCAACATAAAACTTCTGATTTCCCCCCAGAAAACCCCACAGCTCTAAATTTGCTTAGAAAATCAGGCAATCCAGCAGCTTCCTGTGTGCCAACAATAGCTGGTACCCAGTGGAGATAGTACTGTCCATGGCTGGCACCACTCCCTACTGCTCCTCCAATAAAAGCTTTCTTGTGGTTTCCAGGCACCAGTGGCTCACACCTGTAATCCTAGCTACTCAGGAGGCTGAGATCTAAGGTTAAGGTTTGAATCTACCTGGAGGGGACAAATGCAAGAGATGCTTATCTCCAATCAGCAAGTTGGAAGTGGAGGTGTGACTCAAGTGGTAGAGCACCATTCTTGAGTGGAAAGAGCTAAGCAATAGTGCAAAGCACTGAGTTCAAAGCACCAGTACACACATATACATGTATAAGTATTTATATGTATGTATGTATATGCATATATGATATATATGTATATATAATGTATATCATGAAGCTCTTCTCTCCCACACATCATTTTCTTTCAAAAGTAGTAATGATGTAAGTGCCTAAGAAGGATGTATATTTCAAGAAAAGTCATTCTCAGACAATTTTTTTGATGTGAGGAATATTTTCCTGATTTTAATGTGCAATGTGTGTTTCTGTCTAAAGAAAGCTTCATTCTTCATGCTTTCTGCCTGGCATCTTTTAGCATTTCAGTCTAGGTTACCCAGTTAGCAGCTATAAAATATTTGGAAGAAGGGAAGAGGGTGTAGGAGGTAAGATAGCCAGGGTATGTTTGACAGTTAAGCAGTGGAGCCAAAAGAAACAAGATTCATTAAATGAGGCTATGTAGAGAGCTGTACCAGGAAGACTGAATATGGCTATTGGATATAATACTTGTCTCAGGGAAACCCCACAGGCCTCTAGGGGAGCAATGGAAACCCAGGTAGAGATATGTGAAGGTTGATGCCACAGGAAGAAGGAGGAATGAGAGGACTCCATGAGATGATAATGGCATCGTGGCTACTTTCTCAGAGATTATGGATTTAGACATGTTTGGAGTGATTGAGAATGCTTAAACACACTTGTAAGCCAGGCTACTCAGGAAATGTAGATAGGAGGATCATAGTCTGAGGCCAGTCTAAACGAAAGCAGGAGAGCCTGTGTGAAAAACCAACTAAAAGAAAAATGACTAGGGATATAGAACAAGTGGTAAAGGACCCGAGTCCAATACCAAGTACCATTAAAAAACAGAAAGAGAAGAGAAACAAAAAGAAAAGAAAGGAAAGGAAGAGAAGGAAAAGAAAAAATAAATATATAGCATGTGCTGATGTGCATTGAGTTTGGAATCTAGTTGCAAATGCTAGTCCAGATGTTGGGACAGGAGGTAAAGAGCCATAGGAGCAAACTCTTAACTCTGCCACTATCTGAGTGACACTTAACTCTGCCACTATCTGAGTGACACTTAACTCTGTCACTATCCGAGTTAAGAACCATCAGTTTAAAAATTAAAGTTCACAATTGATGAAGTGTGCCACTCAGATCGCAGGAGGGCTTAAATAAACAGTGGCCTCAGGTGACTCAGTGATCTGGGCCCAGCATTCGGAAAGACAGACCCAGGACCAGGTCCTATCTCTGTCTGACTGATGCCAATGTTATCAGCTTTGCCTCTCTCCATTGTAACATGAGGATAGTTATAATTCCCTTCTCATAAGCTTATTGTGAATGCCAAATGAGGTAGATCCTGAAGTGCATCTGCTCAACACATACGTAACTCGCCTGGGAATAGTAGCAACAGTGGTGACAGTACAAGCAAGATTGCCTGTCTGGCCTCTGCAGATGCTCTATGCAAGTGGGCTCTCTCCTCTCCTGACTCTACCACTGCCAAAAAAAAGCTATAGAGGCCCTTGTTTATGTTACTCCATGTCTTCAGCTTATTAGTGTAATGACTTCAAAGAACTCTTCACACTGACAGGAGGCTGGTCATTGTTCCCTCGTGTTCATCTTATAGCATCTCACATTCTGGGAGTATCTACCTTATCATCTCATTGGATTCTCATAGAACAGGAAGAGCAGAGATTGATATATCAAACTCACAGAAAAGGTCACTGAGGCACAAATAGATTTGTCCCCGTTTCTCTAGAAAAGCCAGGTCTCAATTCCCAAGTCATAGTTCTGTTTCTCCATGGGGCTACTCTCTGGCTGGCTCTATTCTGGAAGTGTTCTGCACTGGCTTTTCCTGTGCCTTCTTTTGGACAACAACACTTTGCCTGTGGTCATAATATTTAACAAGCTTGGTAAAAAAAGGATCTTCATGATTCCCATGGGTTCCTATGTTATATGGATTGTGTTAAAGAACTTTCTCTTTTTTCCTGACTTCGAGAGAAAAATCATTTTTGGAGATTGGAATCTGGGCAACCTAGCATGGAAAGATACTCAATGGATCTGTCTGTGGTACATAAGTTCTAAGGGTGAGTTCAAGGCCCCTGTCCATAGTTTCTCAGTAGCAAACAGTCTCAGGGACAAAAAGGAAAAGGCATGCATCCTCCAACAGTGTGTGTAAAGAAAAGGATTCTGGCCTAGAAGTCAGCCTCTGACTTCCGATGAGACTTGAGCAAGTCACCAGTCATTCTGGGCCTCAGTTTTCCCCCATGAGGGAATTGGATTAGCCTCTCTACAAGCCCTTCCCATTCTGACTGTCACCCTTCCTCCTCCTGCCCCCAAGTGCAGCTCAGGGCCTTGCCCCCAGGCCACAGGGGTCAGTCTGCATCCTGCTATATAATTGAGAGATAAGGACCTCTGACCTCAGCTCCTAATTGCTGTGCAGAGCTCTGTGTTTACTTTAGAACAGGCCCTCAACCTTCAGACCACTCTGACCTCAGCTGCAACAACTGCTCTGTTCATTCTCTGGGAGCAGACAAGAGGCCTCCGCCTCAGAAGGAAATGAGAAGCGGATCAACATTTCTCATGAATTTCAATTGTAGTCCCCAGTGGGATGCTTCCCTCAGAGACACCCATTCAAACTAATGCAGAAGAATCAGCAATTGAAAATAAGCTTCAGAAAAGTGTGATCAGAGCTCATTTTATGCAGGAAACCAAACATTTCCCGTGGGGGGGGGAGGAGAAAAAGGGGATCCGATCGTGAAACATAGAAAGAAGCTTCCAGGACTAGAGCAAAGAATGCAAGTGAACTCGCATCAGTGAGGGATGGATGTCGCTGGGAGGAGGAGGGGCCAGGGTGCACATCTGTGTGTTTATGTGTACATGACTCTCTAGTATAAAGTAGATCTTGAATTTACTTTCCTTACAGAGGGCAATAGTAGGGAAGGAAAGATGCTCATTTATTCAACAAATATGCGTAGAGTCCCTATAATTTACTTATTAGAGCTTTAGGTTGAGCAGTATTGGCATACACAGAAATCTCTGCCATGTGGTGCTCACACCACAACGAGGCAAGAAGACAATAAACACAAAACCCAATCCATAGCATGTTGTGCCATAGCAAGTTCAAAGGCAAAGGAATGAAATAGAGAGGGTCAAGAGGCTCTATATGAGTTGTGGTGGGTTTTATGATTTGAATATGGTGTCCTAGGTCTCAGAGACATGGTGAAGATGAAGCAATTAGCCTTATGCTTCAAGAAGCCAAGTCTTTTAATCAGAGAACTGGAAGTGTAGTCTGGAAATGGAGAAGTACCTGCTGCACTTGAAGAATGCAAGGGAAAGGAGAGGAGTGGAGGAGAAGCTGGGAATTCAGGTGGAAAGTGGGAGGGAGGTTGAGAAAGAGTTCCTACAAATTGTTACCAGGTGATGGCAGAATTTACAAGGTATTTCCATACCCATGTCTCTTTTGATCTCATTCTTGTAGAACAATATTTATATTCACAATTTTATTTGTGTGTGTGTATGTGTGTGCAGGTGCAACAGATGGAACTCAAGGCCTGGACACTGTTCCTTAGCTTTTTGTTCAAGGCTGGTGCTTTCCCACTTGAGCCACAGCTGTACTCTCAGCTTTTTGCTGAAGATAAAAGTCTGACCGACTCTTTTGCTCAGGCTGGCTTTGAACCTTGATCCTCAGATCTCAGCCTCCTGAGTAGCTAGGATGACAGGCATAAACCATTGGTGCCCAGCAAATGTCATATTTGGGACAATCAAGCCTGGAAAACAATGGTGTGTATACTTGTAAATGATGATCAACTGGGAGTGGGGAAAAGAAATAGGAGGGAAGATATAGACTCTAGCACATCATTCACCATTGAGATACAATAGACACCAATAGCCTGAAGGACATAAGTAAGAGGACAGCATTAACATCTTGGGAAGCGATGGTTTTATATAATTTATTGGTTTCTAATGTAATTGTAAGTTTATGAAATGTAATCTTCTAAGAATGCCAGTGTTTAACAACAGAGTAGCAACCTTTCTGAAAAGTTGACAACTGGCTCTTGTAAACTAGAAAAAATCTTCTCACCCCCACCCACCAAGTTCCAACACAGAACTGGCGGGAGATTGAAGTAACTCATGAGGAACAGAGTGGTGACCAGAACCTAGGGTCCTTTGGTCTCTATTCCAGTGCTTTCAAAGGATTTATGGGCCAAGATTTGAAGGTAGATTGAGACATGGTGAAGGAACTCACATGTTTATATAATGTGGGAAGCTACCACACGGTGCTCAGTACTGGCTCATCACTGCCTTCCCACCCATCCTAAGTGTGACATACCTTGAACCAGGCAGCTCTGGCTGGCTGCAAAGGAACACAGAGGAACCTTTTGTTATTGTTGTTGTTTTATCATCCTCAAACAACCATTTGGGGCCCAGCCTCAAGAGATTTGCATGTGAATGAACAGTCCCAAAGTCCCAGAAGGGGTGGGACTTGGGAGTCTGAGCCTTTCACAGGCCCAAGAGGTTAACTCCTCCAGGGCCTTCCTCCCCTGCTAGAATTCCCAGACTTTCTCTGCCTGCTGGGCAGACCCCAGGCCTCTCTGAGATGGTGGGCACTACTGGTTTCCCACCTGCGGGATGCCATTTCCCAGGCTCTGGCCAAGACCTCTTCCCTGCCAGCTCTTTCTTCCCTCCCTGCTTACATTGCCCTTTTATGTTTGATGCCCTTCCTGAGAATGGGCCATCCCGCTTGGCACCAGTGGATTTTTGTGCTCTCAGTGGCTGGGAGCACTTTCTCAGGCCCCCTTATTCTTTCTGGTATCTGGCCTTTGCATGTACATAATACTGTCTTATGGGCTCACACGGATCGGTTAGCTGGTTTTTCCCCCCCTGTGATTAAGAAACAACAAATAAACATAGTGGGTCCTAGTCTTGGCTGTGCCACTAACTGGCCATGATTTTGAGTGAGTTTCCATTCCTCCATCTAAAAAAGAAAAGAGTATACACTTGTGAGCTTTGAATGCCTTTCCCAGCTCTGACCACCTATGTAATAGTCATCTGATAATAATTACTGAACCAGCCCATCAGTCCTATCTCAGATCTGCTACTCCTGGGTTGTGCATCTTTGAGGAATTCACATTCTATCTCTGTGGGCTCAGAATTATAATGTTGGCGTAGTTTCATGACGTGACTGCTGATAGGAGCAAATACAATAAATGATAACGCTCCCTCCACTGGAAAGAGAGAGAAGTCATTATTGTTCTTATCATCACCATCATCATCATCATTTAGTTTTCATGGCCACGATTGGAGCATCAGCCTCCAGCACTTCTTATCTAAGGTCAACTATGCTCTTAGATCTGCTGACTGTGGTGTTTTATGTATGGCTTTCAAGAACCTCTGTCTTGTGTGTGTGTATATGTGCGCGCACATGCACGTGCATATGCACATGTGCACCAATATTGGGTACTGTCCCTTACCTGTTTTGCTTAAGTCTACACTCTACCACTAGAGCCACAGCTCCATGTCTGGCTTTTGGATGGTTAAAGATAAGAGTCTCTTGTACTTTCTTACTAGGCTGGCTGTGAATCAAAGTTCCCAAATCTCAGCCTTCTGAGTAGCTAGAATTACAGGCATGAACCTCCAATGAGGTGTCTCTTTATTCTTATCTTGTGTCTGACACCTTCCACCATGCTTTAATTGAAATTTGGGGCCATTTGTAAAGATTGTATGATTGTATAATTGAACCATCAGCCACTGGCCCAGCCCTTGGAGGTGGACTATCAGTGACGGTAAAGCAAGAGACCAAAGGTCCTACTTGAGGGTAGGAGCGCTGGGCACAGAGCTATCACTAGATTAATAGGACACGCACACATACACATCACACACACACACACACACATACAACACACACATCTAGAAATATTCTTGGAAGCCTAGCAAAGTAAAAACAGTGGTTCTTCAACTTGAAACTATCTTCTTGTGGATCAAGGTCTTTAGATTCCTGACTTTAAATCCCTGATTTTCTCTTGCTTAATAAGCCTAATGGGCCTTTCTGTGGTACTCTCACTATGATGAGTGGGCAGTTTTGTGAAGTACACAGAGCCAAACAATTCTAAAAAGGCACCTGCCAAATTAGGAGGCTGGGCTGCAGAGTCTATAAGTTGTTTGCTAGTGCTGATAGCTTCAGTGAAGTTAATAATGAAGGAACAAAGTCTCGAAAATGCACACAGGAACTGCCCAGACCCCAGCTGGAAGCCCTGGAGGGCATCATCTTTGTGGCTGGGTCCAGCAGTCCTGTTTGCTTCAGCGACTTGCTGAGTGCTGGCTGTATGTTCCAGTGATTGCCTATATGAACTCACTTTCATAGGCACCAGTCCTGAGACACGAATAACATTATTCTCACTGTTTTCCATACGAGAAACACTACAGACAGAATGTATTATTCATTTCTTTGGGGCACCAACACAAACTCGATGTCTTTTAAAACAGTAAGAATTTATTGTCCAATTCTAAAGGCTACAACTCTAAAAAGGTGTAGCAGGACCATGATCCCTTTGAAGGCACTGAGGAGAATCCTTCTTTGCCTGTGCTAGTTCTGGTGGTTGAGGGGAATCCTTGGTACTCATTGTTTTAGGGTAGCCAAACCTCCAATCCCTTTCTCTGTCTTTGTTTCTTTTCTGTGATCTCTCTCTATTCCAATGTCCATCTTCTTATAAAAATATCAATTCTTGGATTAGGGGCCACCCAAACTCAGTATGATGTCATTTTAGCTGGATTACATCTCCAATGACCAATTTCCATATAAGTTCACATTCAGAGACCCCAGGGATTAGGACATATTTGGGGAGAACACAGTTAAATCGACAATACAGAGAGTTTAATTTTCCCAATGTCCAGCAGTTGGTGAAGACCATGTACAGCCCACACACAAATGAGTTCCACATGGTACAGTCCCTGTTGAATCCCAAATTGCATATTAGGAAACAGAAAACTAAAGAAACAAAGCAATTCACAATTTCACTCACTCTCACTGTTTGGAGAAACAAGACAAAAAAGATAGAGGTATTATTATTTCAAACTTCCTTATGATTCTCCCTCCCTCTCTTCTCCCTCTCTCTCTCTCCTCTTCCCCCTTTTACACCCCTGCCCCCCTTTCCCTGACCTCTAGGCTAAGAAACTCTTCTATCTTTAATCTTTGTACCTACCCACTCACTCCTCAGATTTTATATGACTCAATAGAAGACAGAGTAAAATATCTTTTGAATCAAGTTTATTTTTAAATATAAATGCTAAGGAATAAAAAAAAACCTACCTTTAATTCCAGTAATTATTGCTAACAGTTTATACTAATTCTTCCTGTTTTCTATTTTCAATGCATTCTTTCAACATAAGTTTAACTATACAATTATACAATTAAATTGTATAAATTATACAATTATAATATTGTATGAAATTTTATATAAATTGTATGTGATTATAAAATTGTACAAAATCATACAATTTTTCTGCTGTTTTACTTACTAAGAATCTTTGTCAGGTGCCAGTATCTCAACCCTGTGATCCTAGCTCCTCAGGAGAATGAGCTCTGACAATCATGGTTCAGAGCCAGCCCAAGTAAGAAAGTCCATGAGACTCCTATCTCCAATTAGCCACCAAAAAGCAGGAAGTAGAGCTGTGGCTCAAGTGGTAGAGTGTTAGCCTTGAGTAAAAATTAAAAAACCTAAAGGACAATGCCTAGGTCCTGAGTCCAAGCCCTAACACACACACACACACACACACACACACACCTCTTACTAAAAATATTTTCAGATTATTATATAATCTCCATTAATATCTGCCAAGTATTTACTATTAATTTAACAATCTTATGAAATTACATATTTACATTATTTCTAATTTCTATTATTATAGATAACTATTATAAATACCTTTGTTCGTAAAAGTTTTTTCCTGTTTGTAATATTTTTCTGTAAATTATATTTCCAGGTACAAAATCAAGACACATCGTTTTTTTATTCTCCCTCTTTTATTGTGTGCTAGTATTGGAGTTTGAACTCAAGGACTCTTGCTCTCATTTGGCCATTTCATTTAAGGCTGGTGCTCTACCACTTAAACCATACCTCTACTTCCAACATTCTGCTGGTTAATTGGAGATAAGAGTCTCACAGACTATTCTGCCTGGATTGGCTTTGAACTTCATATTCTGATCTCAGCCTCCTGAGAAGCTAGGATTACAGAAATGAGCCACGAGCACCTAGCAAAGATATGGCTTTTGGGCCAACTCTTCTTTGTCTGCAGTTCTCTGAACCTAAGGGAAGTGATTTGTGATCCATCTACACAATATCTTCTTTTCTTCTTCATGAGATAAGAGTAAGATAAACACAAAGAACTCCCTCTAATGAGTGACTTGGAAGGCCTACAATTATTTCCTCTAGAGTAATTCTAAAATTGGTCCAAGTATATGTTGTCTACTCCAGAAACTAGGGATATTCCTTGGTGAGAACCTAGTTCTGTCCCTTGGGAATGGCTCCCAATCTATTGCTTTCTATGGCTCTGGACTCTTGCTTTGGTTCTGCCTATGGCTTCTTAGCTTCATCTTGTAAGACATTCTCTTCCATGAAGCGGCTCATGTTTGTAAGTGAATGATCCTTTCATCCCTCTTGCTACACATAGGCCCAGAGGCCTCCTCTCGTTCTGAACTGTTTCAGTTTTTCCTAGTTCACACATTTCTTTAAAAAACCCTATTCGATATGTAAGAATATGATTCTTTTCTTTAGAGCAAATTATGACAGAAGAAAGACCATTCAGTTCTTTTCTAACCAGGGACTGTTTCTAGAGGGTATGTCCGGCTCTGAAAATTCTTAAATGCTTTATGGTTCCACTGACATGGAGTACTAGGCACTGTCTTGAATCTTCTGGATTTTAACAAATGTTACAGCCACACTTTTGATTTGAAATTTTCCCTGAAGCTGAGTAGCTAAGATTATAGGTGTGAGCCACTGATGCCCAGCCATTTTTTTCCTTTTAAAGTCATTTGAGAAGACCACTTTTCAACCAAACCTCTACATGTCCTTTAAGTTGTTACACACAGCTAGCAGAATATGCTATCCCCCTTGGCCTTCTGTCTAGAGGTCTCCTTATCCCTATCCACAAGTCCATTGTGGACATTTGTTTAATTTCCAAGTTGCCATAGGCCAGTTGGTGAATTGTCTCACCATTACAGAATTCCACTGGCTTTCTCCCAAGAATTTCTTCACTGATGTACTACCACCCACTTGTTGGCCCACTCAACACCAAGGCCTCAGGTTCTTGTCTTTGATTACAGCAGCATCTACTCTGGTACCAATAACTCTATCAATTCAATCAGGAAAATCAGTCTCTAAAGTGTTATTAGATAATAGATATTTATAAGATTAGGATTCAGGAAATTATAGAAAGCGCTGACGAAGCTCAAGTTAGAGGTGGGAAGTTAATGAAGCACGGAAAAGATCATCTACCAGTTCTCCTTGAACCCGAGCATGGGTGGGAACGTTGACATTTGCAAGAGAGTATGTTAAGTTTTGAAGGGGCTTGCGAGGTTCTATGAAATACTTGGAAAGAGGTCCCTGGAAGCTGTTGATTGAAACTCTACCGCCTCTGCACAGTAGTTGGAGGAAAAAACTGGATACAGAGAAGAAGAATAAGAACACAAGTTATTGCCTATATCTGCCTAAAACAACGTTCAGACAGTAATGACTATTCCCTTCCACACTTCCACAAATTCCTCTTAGATCTGTATGTGGAAAATAAATTCTGGTGAATATACTTCCCAAATTAACAAAATCATAGGTAAAATAATGCATCACTCTTCCTGAATGTCTGCCTAAGTCAAATGTAAAACATTCTTCACAGGCCCAAAGTACATTGCAAAAGGGCTCCAGGGTATAGCTTGTGAGCATACACAAGCCAAGCTGTGATATATCTCAACTACAGAAGAGCCTTTGTTTTTCCAATGTCTTAAAAGAGTTCTGGCCAGGGAGTCTGGAGCACTTGGAGAAGCTTTGGCCAGGGATTTTGGATGCTGCAAATTGTAGACCTAGATCCACCACTTATTACATTCTTATATTACTAGATTATTCATCACTTGGTTCATTTAAATTATCTGGGCTTTGCCTTCTTCATCTACTAAATGAGAACAATCACTCTTGGACTACTTTCTCCTTACATTTGTTGGAGAAACTGATTGGTAGCCTGGCAGTAGCCACAAATCTGTGCATTGAAACTCCTGCTTACAACCTTACAGTCGGTTTATTTAATGTATAGCAATAATGGTGTTTTAGAATACACTAGTATGTTTCTGGGTGCTGGTGGGTCATGCTTGTAATAGTAGTTTCTCAGGATGCTGAAATATGAAGATCAAGGTTCAAAGCCAGTCCAAGCAGAAAAATCTGAGTCTCTTATTTCCAATGAATTCCCCAAAAGCTGTAAGTAGAGCTGTGGCTCAACAAGTAGAGTGCTAACCTTGAGCAAAATGCTAAAGGACAATGCCCAGACCCTGAGTTAAAGCCCTAGTACCAGCATACCACACACACACACACACACACACACACACACACACACACACACACGAAGGGAAGGGAAGGGAAGGGAAGAAAAATGAAAGGAAGAAAAAGGAAGGGATTAGTATGTTAGGCTTGGAAGGGACTCAAGGCTCAGCAAGTTCAAATTCCTGTTTTGCTATTAATCAATGCCGTTTTGCAACTGCGTTAGTCAATCTACGCACAAATGGAGAGCAGCCTGGGCTAACTTTCCACGGAAATGTAGCCAACTTCTTGCTGCCCAGCCTTATTTGTGTTTGAAAAAACAAAACAAAACAAACAGACTCTGGACTCTCTTCCTGAGGTCCACTTCCCAAATCACTTATCCTCACAAAACTTTTTCCTACACCAGCTAGTTGAACATTGGGTGATGTGGAACTTGGTTGAACAGCCCATGCTTTCACTATCCCCTCTGCCTAGATGCTCTTTCTACTCTCCACCTTTCCGTTCTACCTACCTAGATCCTATTCAAATGCCATTCCTCAGCTCAAAGACATTCCTGAATGCTGGAAATCAAGCTCAAGGCACAAGCTAGGTGAGTGCCTAACCACTGAACTAAATTCCCAACCCCTAAATGTTTTCTGATCCCTCTTAACTGCATGAGATGCTTTCTTCCTTTAAGCCTCCAATGTTGACTATCTTTCATTGCATTTACCATATTCTGACAACACCCCAACATACACATTGGAGAACTTACCTTGTTCTCCTAGTGAACATCACATTCCCAGAGGCAAAGGACATGTGTATTAAGTTCATGCCACCAAATAAGTTATATTTGGCATCCTCTATATTGTGGTAGAGACAGAACTTGATGCATAAAGATTTGTGGAATTGAGTTACAGCATATTGATTACATGTGACCACTTGTTAGTACCTTAAATAGCAATGGTCTGCACAGAGATGTCCACAATTAGAAATAGAGGATCATATATGACCCTTCATATACTTACTCTACTGTTAAAGAATTTTTATGTTTTCGCTTGACAAGTTCACTACACCATGCTGATATGATGGCCCCAGAGATGGAACTTTCCAGACAGCAGCCAGAACTCAATCCTTCTATTCTAGGAGACAAATGATCTCTGTAGAACTTTATAACCCAACTTAGGGGATGCAAAGTATCCACCAGGGCTGGTGACCCTTCTGTTTAGGTTATGAATGGAGCTGTCACTGAGCCACATCCTCTCTGGGAGAAAATCCAGGCACTCAAGATAAGGTTTCAACAAGCTCTTGAGGCAGGAAACTTGTTTGGCCAAGTGTCTGTGTCTTTTGTCATGTACTTACTTTCTGGGCCTATAGTTTCCTTCTGCAGTTTCAGAAGAATTCCCAAAGCTGATATCCGAAAGTTATCACTCTACCCTTGTGCAAGTCACTTCCCCTTTCTGAAGCTGTTTCCTCTAGAATAAGGGAGATTGAAATAACTCTCAAAGGTCCTTCCCAGCCCTGATATTCAAAGATTCTATTCTAGGCTACATGCTGAGTTCCCAGGGCTCCAAGCGACTCTCCTCTTCTCCAGTTCTAAAAGTGTATATGACTCAGTTTTGCCATGCCTCTCACCTGGGCATGCTTTCCTGATCTCTGGAACAGTGTGTCTCTGCAGATAATGACTATATATCTGTTATCATGAGAAGGTCCATAACCTACAAGTTGTAAGGAGGGAAGAAATTACCACATAACCACAGGATGGTCTCTCTCCAGTCAAAGTGATCTCTAGTTGATTTCACTTTAAAGTCTCTCTGTTTCAGGTGCTACAAAACTCATTGCCCAGGAGAGAGGTTATAGGATGGAAGTTGCTGTGGATGGAACTGTTAATGCTCCGGGCATGAAAATTCCATCTGTCACTGTTTTGTTTTTTTTTTAATCATATAGCTATGGGTCACAAGCTGAAGTTCATCAAGCTCATCAACAGGCCAGCCAAAATCCATGTGTTGAAACTTCAGTTCACCATGTTATAGATTCGTTTATTTAGCATATGACAATCGTGGCTCATTAGACCACTAGTATGTTAGGCTTGGAAGGAAATCTGGAGCTCAGCAAGTTCAAACACCTGTTTTACAGATGGAGTAGGGATAGCTGAGAGGGGGTTGGTAATATAGCAGTTTGTGGTAGAATAAAGAATAGGACCCTGGATCTCTAACTACCAGCTCTGTACACTTTACACCAAAGCAGAGGTCAACAGGATAGAGCTCTCAGTTCATATGATTATGAACATAGGAATCTCAAGTTCTCACTCTAAATCTATTTAGCTAGCCTCTTTCCTTCTCTCTGTCTCTCTGTCTCTCTCTGTCTCTGTCTGTCTCTCTCTCACACTGGCTTGCTTCAGTGCTGAGAATTAGACTCAAGGCCTCTATCACTTGCTTTTGTGCTTTTGCTTTTAGGGTGTGTGTGTGAGTGTGTGTGTGTGTGTGTGTGTGTGTGTGTATTTGTGTTGTTTTTCAGATAAGGTCTTGTGCTTTTGCCTGGGCTGTCCTAAGACTGCTATTATCCTACTTTTTCCTCCAAACTAGCTGGGACCATTGGCATGTGCTGCCATGCTTACCTTGTTTTTGAGATAAGATCTCAAGAACTTTTGCCTGGGCTGGCCTTCAACCACAGGCCTCACAATCTCTGCCTCCTGAGTTGCTGGGACTATAGGTATGTGAAAACACACTCTTGGTTTGGTTTCCTTTTCATTAAGTTTCCAGGTTAAGTAGTTTTAAACTCATGACACACTAAAAATAAACAGAAAAGAGAAGTTATGAGACTGATGAAAGACAGAAGAAAACAGAAGTCTATCAAGGAGACTTAAGAACTGCAAAGGCATATTAGCCTGACAACACTGCATGCGGAACTAAATATCCCCCAGGGTCTCACTTGAATATGTTACTTCAAAAGTTGAAATTCATAATGAGGCCCTGGATCACAAAGAAAAGGTTGAATGAGCTTCATTTAAGAAAACAGGGATTTGCATTAAGCACTTCTTCAACAGGAGCATTATACCTAAAAGGAAAAAAAAATGTTTTAAAGATTACCGTTAGATAAACGTTCAGCGATCTGGGAAACTCAGCCAACCAAAATAACATTGCAGCTGAGATGCTGGAGAAAGTGGCATGTTAGAAAGGCACATTGTACAGTAAGGAACTGATGTGAGCTCCCTGGGATCTGCAGAGAAGAACAAATAGCAAAGCCCTGACCTCATCTTCTGTTTACACTTCAATTCCCAGCGTTAGTGATTAATTGTCCTTGTGTGTTGTTGCCAGGGCGAATTGTTTTTCTTTAAAAACGCCTTCTTATTTTAAATAAATAAACCATTAGTTTCAAAACAGAAGTGTCAAATGTCAAGATATTCTGACATACTAAGCTAATGAACTGAACAATGAATTTTAGAGGCTACAAGGGACCCAGCCTTTGAGAATTTTCCTTTAATCACTTTGAAGGGCAGTTGAAACCATTCTTGGTAAGATTTTTCCCATGTGTCTAGGGTAAAACAGCACTCCAGAGATGACAAACCGAAACACAAGCTGGAAAGAATTGAATGAGGAATAAGAAGATAGATTGAGTGGTGGGCAGATCATATTTGTAGTCAAAGGTTCTCCAACCCACTTCCTAAGCCAGACAGAACTCCAGCTGAGGTGACCAAGTCTCCTCTCTGCTTCGCACTCACAATTCACACAGGACTTGTGGCTCTTTCAAAATGGAGAATTATTTTAGCAAGTGGAAATTTTGTTTTGCATCTAGTCTCAGCACATATATAATTTTCAGATGTTCCTAATATTTTCTGTGTTGTTGTTGTTTTTTTTTTTCTTTCTGACAGTCCTGGGGCTTGAAGTCAAGGCCAGGAAACTGTCCTTAAGCTTTTTTGCTCCAGGTTAGCACTCTACCACTTGAGCCACAGCTTCACTTCTGGCCTAATTGGAGATAAGAATCTTATTCACTATCCCACAATACTGTGAAATTTGTGAAATTAAAAAAATAGTCAAAAATTAAAAAAAAAAAAGAATCTATGGACTTTCCTGCCCAGGCTGGCTTCAAACTGAAACCTCAGATCTCAGCCTCCTAAGTTGCTAGGATTATAGGCATGAGCCACCAGCCCCAGCTAATTTCTATTTTCTTATTCTTATTTTGCCAGTCCTGGGGCTTGATCCATGGGCCTGGGCTCTGTCCCTGAGCTGCTTTTGCTCAAGGCTATTGCTTCTACCACTTGAACCACGGCACCATTTCTGGATTTTTCTGAGTAGTTAAGTGAAGATATGAGTCTCTATGAGTTTCCTGCCCCAGGCTGGCCCCGAACCCCAATCCTCATATCTCAGCCTCCTGAGTAGCTAGGATTACAGGTGTGAGCCACCGCCTAATTTCTTTATTTTTAAGACTACCTATTAGAGTCACGATTATATGACTTCCTGTTCAAAAGTGTTCAATATTTTCCACTTGCAGAATTAATGACATTATCTACTTTCCACATAGCTTCCAAACATATCTCCTCCTTCAATCTTCTCAGACTTTCTGGCTTCTCCTGGCTCTGAACTGGGCCTTGTACTTTTAGTTCTCATTAACAAATATTTATAAGTAACTATTCCATGCTGGGTCCTATTCTATGTCTATGAAGAACAATCCTACTTTCCTGGACCTTTGGTTCTTGTGGAGAGCTTCACCTCAAGTGATTCTATTGAAGTACTTGTTGGCTGTATAATAGCTCTGTCTGTGTCTGCTTCTCAAGCTGAACACTACCTTCCTGCCCACAGTACTGTATTAACGTCTCCCACTGCCCCATCACATACAGTATTCAGTGGCAAGCACAACACTGGATGCTCTTTGAATGGCCTATGTTGTGTCTGCAATCTCTTTTCTTTAGAAATGTGGTAAATGGCTGTTACATATAGAATTCACCTGCAAGATTATTTTGCTCTTTTGTGATTAAACTTTGTTTTTGATGATTAAGTCACTTGGTTGGCAACAGGAATGACAGGTATCAAGCTACTTCTGATGGAACTAAACAAAATGAAACAAATCAGAGGGTCCCATTGGTGTACTTACAATGTGTCTTCCTCAATTAGGAGTCCCTAATCCCCTTTCTTTGAATTTCTCTAGCCTACTTAGTCTAATTTATGGGCATGCCTTTCCTTTTGCTTCCTGGAGATTACAAGAGAAGCTATGAAAGGAAACCACTCATCTTCTTCCCCTTCATTTTGACCTCAAAGGTAGAAGCTGAAGACCAGGTGCTGGCAACCTTCTGTGGCCGGGAGACTACAGACACAGAGCAGACCCCTGGCCAGGAAGTGGTTCTCTCCCCTGGCTTCTTCATGTCCATCACTTTCCGATCAGATTTCTCCAATGAGGAGCGATTCACTGGCTTTGATGCCCACTACATGGCTGTGGGTAAGTTGGGAAACTGGGTGGCTCTTCCCCAGGCCTCTTTCTCTCTAAAGATGAAACTGCCTTATGTCCTCTCCTTTACAGAGAACACCTGCATTCTCGCCACATTAAACTCTACTTTGTTGCCTTACTACATTTGCTCCATTGTCTATCTACCCATATATCTCTTATCTACCCATCAATCCATCTTTTTTTGAGACATTTCAATGCAATGGCAAATATTAGAATCCTTTTTAAATACTTCAGAATGTACGTAAAACATTTAGAGTTCAATATCGACTCATGGTTCTTTCTCTTTAAGTGTGAAGTTTACATACAATAAATTGTAAGTATACATTTGTTGAATTTCGAAAATTTGATGTCTGCATGTAAGCCAAAATCCTAACAAGATTTGAACTTTACCACTAGCCCATAAAAATACCCTCATACTCCTTCCTAATCAATTTCTGCTCCCAATTTCATAGAAAACAATCATTCTGATTTTCTTTTTGTTTTGTTTTTCGGTCATGGGGTTTGAACTCTGGGCTTGGGCGCTGTCCTTGCGCTCTTCAACTCAAGGTGAGCACTCTACCGCTTGAGCCACAGCACCACTTCCTTTTCTAGTGGTTTATTGGAGATAAGAGTCTCACGGACTTTCCTGCCCAGGCTGACTTTGAACCGTGATCCTCAGATCTCAGCCTCCTGAGTAGCTAGGGTTATAGGCGTGAGCCACCTGCTACCCGCTCATTCTGATTTTCTTATGCCATAGGTTTAGCTTTACCTTTTCTAAATCTTTACATGAATGAGCACAGTGGAAATATATTTGGGAAGTGAAGATTCTTTTATTTAACATGATGTTTCTGAGATGCATTTATATTGATTTATACATCAGGAATTTACTACTGTATTCATGGGGCAATGTTCCATTGTATGAATATACTATAATTTCTTTTTTTCCATTGCTCATTGAGGGAAATCTGGGCTCTCTCAATTTCTTATTCTCATTCATACTTTCAATGAACATTCTGCCACAAGTTTTTCTATGAACATATACTTCCATTTCTATTGGGAAAATACCTAGGAATCATATTTTTGTTAGTTGTATAAGGAATTTTTCAAACTTTTCTGAAGCAATTACATCATTTTATATTTTCCCACCAGTGTGTGAGAGTTTTGCATGCTCCATATCCTCACCAATGCTAGATATTGTCAATTTAAAAAAAATTAACCTCTCTGGAGGGTATGTATGGTACTACCGCAATATGGCTTAAATTGTATTCCCCTGATGAGCAGGGATGGTGAGCATCTTTTCAAGTGTTTCTTGGCTATTCGAATATATGCTTCTTTAAGAGAACTATATATTCATATGCCTAGGATAGGGCCTGAGCCATATTAGATGCATGGGAAGGAAGAAAGGCAACATGGAGTGGAAGTTAGAGCACACACTCTGGAGCCATCCCACCTAGGGCCTCTAGGTCTTAGTTTTACCATCTCCAATTAGAGGATGGTAATAACCTTGCTTTCTAAGAATATTGCCTGGCTCAGTAATTATTGCTACTGTCAAAGGATAGTGTTTCTACCAGAACCTGTTTTCTATAACCTTGGGTAAGTTACCTAACTTCTCTGAGTCCTAGTTTCTCCCCTCATAAAATGGAAATAAAGGCTGTCTTTAGGCTTTATATAAATGAAAGAATGTATGAGCCTTGCAGCCCAGTGGGTGGCTCCAACTAAGTGGGCTATGCAAACGCGCACGCATTACTTGACTAAGAGGCTCTACCTGCCCTGCAGATGTGGACGAATGCAAGGAGAGGGAGGATGAGGAGCTGTCCTGTGACCACTACTGCCACAACTACATTGGCGGCTACTACTGTTCCTGTCGCTTCGGCTACATCCTCCACACAGACAACAGGACCTGCCGAGGTGGGGCCCCAGGATAATTCTGTCAAGCACTATGATGTACCACCTCTAGCAATAAGATTAGAAGAAGGCTTGGAGGAAACACAGATACAGTGTAGAAATGAAGTCAAAGATCTGTTGCAGATAGTATATGGATAAAGATGTTAAAATGCTTGCCTTATCTAGAAGTATGGAATCCAGTTCTTAGAAGAACACAGGTGAAAAGCTCAGACTCTCAGGTCATCTTTTCCAATTGAAGATTACTACCTTGACCAAATTAAGGGAAAGCTGGGTTTCCCAGTCCTTTCTGAGCCAGAAACTATGCCTCACCCAGAGGTTCCCTTCCCTTTAGTCCCTCTTTAACAGACAGAACCTCATTCTAAAGGACAAAGTCAGGAGAGAAAAAAAGGCAAAGATAGAGACAACAAGAAAGCTTCCTATCCCTTCTATCTCACCTTGTTTCCATTTTCCACCAACTTGTTTCCTTTTTGTAGTCTCAGGCTGGGTCAGGGATGGAGAAATGGAAGGACTTAGTTTCTTTCTAGGCATAGTGCCCCCAGTTGGTGGGTTAACAGCCACACAAACAAATGATTAGATGACATCAATGCTAGTTACTACATGGATGTAAAGGAAATCTGATCACAGTACAATCAGACCTGAGCCATCTTAGAGAAGTGGACAAGTGCTTGCCAGATATGATAATCCTTGACAGAGATGAACTAAGCAGGGGAAAGAAGACACTGCACACAGGAAGAACAGCTTCTGCAAATATTCATAGGTGTTATAAAACTTGGGATATTTGGGGAACTGCTAGTAGATGAGTGTGACCCAGGGTTAGAGAGCTTGCCTACAGTCTGACTGGAAACTGGTTGAAGAAGGGTCATTTGAGGAGGGCAAGACTGGAGACAAGAGGTCTTTGTTTTCTTTCTTCAAAATCTTCTGCTTTTAATATAGGTTTCCCTATATTATCCATCAATATAAAGTAGTAGATTACTGTAATTGTGACTAAATCATACCTGACAGAAACAACTTAAGGAGGAAAGATTTGTTTTGCTCATGGTTTCAGTCCATCATGGCAAAGACAGCAGAGATGGTAGAGCCGAGCAGCTCACATCATGACAGACATGAAGCAAAGCAGAGATTTAACAGGAAGTGGCCAGCCTCCGAGGACACGCCCCCAAGTGACCTACTTCCTCCATGAGGACTCCACTTTCCACAGTTCTATCACCTCCCAACAGTCTATTCAAATTTTGATTTTATCCATGGATTAAGCAATTAATTAGATCAGAACCTTTACTAACTAATCATTTCTGGAAACCCCTTCAGGACACACTCAGAGATGTGCTTTACTAATCTCTCAAGCATTTTTCAAACCAGTCAAGTTGATCATCAAGGTTAACCATCAAGAACATTATAAAACAGAACAGACACATTAGCAATTTTCTTAGGCTGTAGCTGAGGCTCCACTGAGTAAGAGTGACTGCATGACAAGTGTGAGGCCCTGAGTTCAAACTCCAGTGCTGAAGAAAAAAAAAGGAATTGGCTTGAAGAAGGTTATTTACATTCAGTATGTAGGTATTAGTATTGACTATCTCTTGTGTACTAAATGCAGTGAGAACAAAGAAATCTCAGGCAGGTTAAACAAGAATCCTTGCTTGATCTTTGGCTTCATACCCATCCCTCAGGAGCTTTTTTAATCTTTTCTTTTTAGATACCATAGACATATGTGTTTATGGATTATATATCTATCTGTGCATTGTGCAAGAACCAATTTTAGTCCTTTGGGGTGAGAGTAACCCCATGAGAATGCTTGGGGTAGAAAATGAAAACAGATGGGGATTTAAGAGACCTTGATCTAAACCTCTTTCTGCAGTCCATTGCTGTGGGACTTTAAGTTAGTCACAGCTGCCTTTCTGGACTACAGTTTTCTCATTTGCAAATGAGCAAGAGGAACAAAAGGCTTAGGAAGTATGGACTTGCCAGCACTAGAATGGGTCAGCCCAAGGCCAAAAGTTCAACAGCAAATAAAGGCTCAGTAGGGCTAAGTAATAGACAAGCTCCCATGACACTGGGTATTTGGTGATGGTAAACACAGTGGGGAACACAGCACAATTTCATATATCATAGAACTTATTTAGTGGGGACAGAAAAAATCAACAAATGAGTATGTGACTTAGTGTCAGGTGGTGGATAACATTATGAAGCACAGAAGGTCAACAACCTGAGAATGCATTACATTTGAATCAACAAAAACTTTGAAGCAGAGCACAGGGCGCTCTTACCTATATCTCTAGCCACTCAGGAGACTAAGATCTCAGCTAGAAGCCAGCCAGAGCAGAAAAGTGTAAGATTCTTATCTCCAATTAACCAGCAAAAAGTGGCTCAAGTGGTTGAGCAACAGCCTTAAGTGAAAAAGCCAAGCAGGAGGCCCTCATGATTATACCATCTCAAAACCCTCTCTTCTCAGAGTCCCTGCCCAGTCCCCCAGTGCCAGAAAAAAAGGAAAGAAAGGTAAACAGCTCTGGACAGAGACATAGACTTAGTTGGAGTCTTGAAAGAAAAATTTCACCTGTGAAATGGGGATGATTCCTTCCCTGCCTACCTGGTGGGGACACAGGTAGAGATGATGAGCAAGGGATTGCTGTGGCTGTGATGGTGGCACGCCATTTTCTCTGCTGTTTCCCCACAGTGGAGTGCAGCGATAACCTCTTTACCCAGATGACCGGCATGATCACCAGCCCTGACTATCCCAACCCTTACCCCAAGAGCTCTGAATGTCTTTACACCATCGGGCTAGAGGAAGGTTTCGTAATCAGCCTACAATTCGAGGACACTTTTGACATTGAGGACCATCCTGAGGTGCCCTGCCCCTATGACTACATCAAGGTGAGCTTGCAATGAACATTTGTCCTAGGGATGCTAGAAGATCCTGGCTGAACTAGGAATGTTGATATCCTGGCTTTTTCAACTTCTCATAGGACAGAGAACTAAACCAATAGCTTTCTAACAACTCATTATTTAAATTAACATCTTGATCAGATCTACTACAAGGATCTTCCCCAGGTTAGTTCCCTGGCTACCTCCCTGCTTGTTGGGAAGGTGCTTGGGGTGGGGTGTCAGACTCACCTTCGTGGATCTTTACCCCATGTAGCCAGGTGGGGCTCTGTTCTCTAACCTATATTTGGTTTATTTGCTGCTGTTACCTTCTTGAACTTCTTAATATGTTTTGACCAAGGAGCCCACATTTTCATGACAAACTGGACCTCACAAATTATGCAGCTAATTCTTCTCGGAGGAAGAAATTGTTCAACAGACAAATAAAGAGGAGGAAGGATGATGCAACCAATCACCACTGAATTTGAAATTATTTCAACAGTATAGGTGTGATGCAAAGGCAATGTGAATTTCAGCCATGACTAGAACAGTGGAGGAAATAGTTCTTTGATGTATAAGAAGGAAAATCAGCAATCCTTAGTGACTGGCTGAAGCACCTAAGTGGAATTGCCTATTGGGGCCTGATCTCAGGAGAAATGCTGAGCTGGTGAGGAAACGGGGTGCCATCAAGTGTACAAGCCACGTAGACAGTGAGCTCTTCTAGAGAGAGAAAAAAAAGCAGAAGCTAGATCACAGTAAATTCTGAGAACTATACAAAGGAAGAAGAACTATGAATGAGATCAGAAAGAGCCATAAACTGAGCTGCCCACAAAGGGAGCTAACATTAGTAGGAAAAACAGGGAAATCAAAATCTCTAGAAAGAGATGTGACTCTTCTCTGTATCTATATTGCTTTTCTTAGATTAAAGCTGGTCCAAACATTTGGGGGCCCTTCTGTGGAGAGAAAGCCCCAGAACTCATCAATACCCAGAGCCATAAGGTTCAGATCATGTTCCACAGTGACAACTCTGGAGAGAACCAGGGCTGGAGGCTCTCGTACACAGCTTCAGGTAACATCTCCCCCTCTGGTCTCAGCTACTGTGGTGCTCTGCTCACCAGGAGGGTGGCTGAGGAAGGAGAAAGTGTGTGCCTAGGACTTTTCTGGTGACTACTGGGATTTGGGGCTGAGGAAAACTTAAAATTGAGGTACATGTTCCCTTGTGACTCAGTTTCCCAGGAGCAAGAGTGGTGGTGAGGTTGGCTTGAACTGGTTGGTCTCAAACTGCCTTGTTGGAGATGGAAAAATGAAATCTTGTTTTCTGAGCCCCACTCTTCACACAGCTATTCATTAGACCTCAATAGGGCCCTTTCTGCTTTCTCTAAGTCAGGGACTGAAATTTGGGTGTGTCCGAAGCTTTAAATGCTTCATTATGGTGTCTTGCATCCATGTGAGCTCCCAGATTGGCAAAGTCCACAGGTCCCATTTTTTTGATGCCCAAGACAGCCAACTCTGGCCCAAAACCTGACAAAGCTACTTGGCTTAAGAAGTCTGTAATCACTCAAGGAAGAAAAATGTGGACATCACAAAGGAGTGACTAATCCACTTCCTAGCCCTTGAAGCCCTGGCTTCCAGTGCCCAGTCTGGGAAGAAGCATGGACCGGAAATTTACAAGAGTTTGCTCTGGAAAAAGTGTCAGGGCTTGAGGAGCTCATCAGAATTAACCTTTAGAAGAGTGGACTCAGAAGCATATGATTGCAGTTGCTTACTTTGAAACAGGATCTTAGGAAGAAAAAGGAAACTAGGGCCATCCTGGGTGGCCCAGTGAGTCAAATTCCCAAGGACATCAATTTTAGCTAAATGAGAAAACATTGTTCACTTCATCAGAGACATCTCTGTGTGGAAGGCATCGACTTGAGAGGAATTGAGAGCCTTGTCCCTACAGGAGTGCAAACATGTTGGGAACACTGTAAAGCAAGGCTTAGACAGGGTTGAATTCATTAAAACTCAGAGTTTTAATGAAATCATCTGGCCAACTACCTCAACTTACAAATGAGGACATGGAGAGCTGAGTTAGAAAGTGACTGTTTTCTGGCTGCAGAGTCATTTTCCTGAAAGAGCCTACTAGAAGGTTCAGATCTCTGATAGTCAGTCCTGTTGTTTGATCCTCCTTCAGGCCTCACTTCCTAGGGTCCTTTAGGCACACACTTCATTTTCTCACATGCTGCTGTTTCATTTGCTTCCCACTAGGAAACGAATGCCCAGAACTACATCCTCCTGTCCACGGGAACATTGAACCTTTGCAAGCCACATATTCCTTCAAAGACCAAGTAATCGTCACCTGTGACACAGGCTACAAAGTGCTAAAGGTAGAGGCTCCTGCCTGCAAGGAGGAGGGAGTGATCAAGAGAAAATTTCTAGAGCCTTCCAGAACAGATGGGCTGCTGCAACTTGCCACAGTGCCAGAACAGTCTCTCACCTGCCCCAAAGCCTCCCTCCCAAAAGCTCCAGAAATTCTATACCACGTATCCAAGACTCTCTCATGCCTTACCAGTGGCACTTTCATTAGAGCATGGATCCTAATAAAAATCTAGGTCCAAACGGCTCTATAATCAGGACTAATAATCTTAACAAAAGGTGGTAGACGGGTACCCCTTTGTCTCCCATCTCCCGAAACAATGGTTTTCAATTTAAGGCTGAAATCAGTGTTTTATTTCTTTAAATGTTCTCCAGGTAAGCCAAATGTTCAGTAAAGCTAGAGGGCTGTTGCTGTCAACGAATTGTTCTTAAGGAAGGGTCTCTGGTCCGGCAGTATCAGCATCATCTGGAAATTTGTTTGCTATTTTAATTCTTGGGTGGATCCAGCCCAAGAATCAGAAATTCTGGGAGGAGGGCCCAACAGTCTGGCATGACAAGCCCTCCAGATGAGGCTGACCGCCTGCCCAATGTTGAGAGCCACTTCTCTGAAAAAGAAGTCAAGGCTAAGTTTCTCCCTTCAGAGACTAAGATTTAAGCCCCCCTTGTACACAGCCCTAGCCAGTCTCTAGAGTACAAACCAGGGACTATGAATTCAGCATCTGTCTTTCCCCTATCTGCACACTTGCCCTCAGAATCCATGTGGGTGGAAAATGCCAGTCCAAATGAGCCAGGTTTGGAATTCAAATTAGTTTTGCAGGTCAACCACCACTGACCCCACTCTCTTCTTCTTTTTCTCATTCCTTTCTGGTTTCTGCTCAGGATTATATGGTGCTAGACATATTACAGATGGAGTGTCTGAAGGATGGGACCTGGAGTCATGCGATGCCCACCTGTGAAAGTAAGAAAACCAAATAGATTAATTATAACTTTAATTAATTGTAACTTTAACTCATTAAAGTTATCCCATGCTGGTGAGATAGGAGCAGAGACTACGTAAGTGGGAAAACTCAGCCAGAGGTGATATGCATGCATGGAACAGGAAGTCAATAGACATAGGAGAGCTGGACAGAAAAAGAGTTAAAGTCTCTTTTAACAAACAGACTATCAGATCCAGAGAGAAACATTTTGTGGGCCTCAGTTTACTTTCTAAATACTAATTTTTTGAAGTTAAATTGTCAAGCTTCGTAAAGAAATAGAATGTCTCCAGAGTTGAAAGGAGCTTTGGCATTTGCTAATGCAGGAATGTAGCTTGGCACTGGTGTCCAGGGCTGGATGATATCTTACATACAGCCATTATCCACACCCACTATGTCTTCCAGGTTAGTTCACAATTCCAGAAAGGCTGCTGTGTCAGCACAGCAAGCACATATGAAAGAAGGGACCCAGCTCTTCATAAGCTCTTGGGATCCAGAGATCTTACCCTGTGTGCCCTTAATCCACTCAGTACCTGGGGCCATGATCCTTGGCCTCAGCTATCAACTGAAGAGCCTACATTCATTTTAGTATTCTACAATTTATGCCAGTGATTCTAAAATAATATAATTCATAAGAATCATCTGTTATGCCTAGAAAATTACAGATTTCTAGCAACTAACCTTCTTCCCTCTCATACTCAGATAATTCCAAAGTGGGTTTGCAAAGATCATAATTGTACATACTTAAATATAACAACAGTGATGAGAAGAGGCATATATAATCACAGAGTCAGGGAAGGAAAGAGAGTAGAGGGAAGGAAGGAAGGAGGGAAGGAAGGAAGGAAGGAAGGAAGGAAGGAAGGAAGGAAGGAAGGAAGGAAGGAAGGAAGGGAGGGAGGGGAGAGAAGCAAAAGGAAATGAAGGGAAGGGAAGGGAAGGAAGGGGAGGGGATGAGAGGGGAGAGGAAAGATTTGCTATAAAACCAAGGTTTGAGAACTCAAGAATGAGGACTGGTCCCACCAATCTCATTGCATACTTTTCCCATGAGCTTTTGAAGCTCTCTTTCCCTCCCTTTCTACTGAATGGCTCCCATCTTGCAGGCAGACAAATCCCCTCTGCCGTCCCTTGGGGCACTCTCAGACGGGAGGGGGCTCTGAGGCAAACACCAGGACACCTTTGGCAGCATAACGTGCTTGTTTACATTTTTAATATGATGATATAAACCTTATATGACGAAGAGTATTGTATAGGTTTAGCAGAAAATCTCAGTACCTATTGATGCCTATGAAGAACACACAGAGAATTCGGATTCCAGACAGGAGGAGCTCAACTGTTCCTCTAGTACGTGGCCTAGTGGGTAGTATGGTAACTGGATCCTAAGCCAGACCCTTTGCAGGATGAAGCACGGGTCACCTTGAAGAAGGGAAAGGAGGGTTTCAGGCACTCAGGACAAACCTGGCTCTAGATGGGGGAAGCTCCACATTCAAATGCAGTTTCTAGCAATTGAGTTCCTCTAAGCAATTTACTTCTGTTCAATTTGGATTTAGTCTCCTATCCTCAAGATTATTGTCAGGACTGGGTTAGTCTATATATCATACCTATAGAGTGCCAGGAAACAGTGAACATTTAATAAAAGCTTCATTCCTCACAGTCTAACCCCTTCACTAGAAGATTTGATACTTCTCATTCACACTTTTGGAAAGTAAGAAACATTATGAATTATTTTCTCCTGATTATACACACACACTTTTATTATAGTGGACACATTGACAGAGCAAAGCAGTTCTGTAGTACTGGCTTATGTGATTTATGTTATTTGCAACAGAACATATTATCATTTTGTACAAAGACAATACAGTCCGATTTTGGATTATGACTATTATAACCCCCATGTAGACACACCCACATCTCCCAATTGTATGTGTTATTCTAAGACCTAGGGAAGGTACATAGACCAAACTGAGGAGTTGAGAGTCCTGGGGATTGTGGAGAAGAGGCTGATAATAGAAATGTGCACCAGAATAGGAAGTGGGAGTCATTGGTTGTTATTTAGCCTCTGCCTTCAAACTATTGTGGTAAGAGAACCTGTTGTATTCTGAATTCTATGTGTCAAATGAGGGTCCAAACCAGATGAATGTAAATCTCCTTGCAAAGAAAAAAAAAATCTTACAGTCTCAGGAGCCAGGATGTAAGGTAGTGCAAACTTTCCTAATGGTACAAATTCGACCATTCCAAACTGTCCTTCGCACTGGCTTTACCTAAACTGTGCATTCTTAATCAATTCTGATGGAGTATTTCTGTATTTCCTGCAGGAACTATTTCTGCCTTGCTTGCTAATTTTTCTTTCTCTCCTTTCTCTCTTTTTCTATCTCTCCCTTCCTGTCTCTGCTTCCTTTCTCTTTGTCTCCCAATCCCAATTTGACTTTATAGTGACAGAAAGCGAGATCGATTTGGAGAGCGAATTGGAGTCAGAGCAAGTGACAGAGTGAAGGATGGGAACCCCACACAATTCAGACATCCAGGAATGGATCACGCACAAAGATCCCCAAGTCCCAGCTACTCTGCCCCTCCCCACCTACCAACACTCCCATTGTCCATTTCAGTGTGGATTAGAATGAAGGCCAAAGAAGCCACACAGCCTCTTCAGTTAAAGCTGCTGTGTGTGCGTGAGAACAAAGTCATGCCTTTGAGGATTCGATCATCATTCAACATTAATCCAAAAAGCCATGAAAAGACAACGGGGGATTTTTTTTTTAGGACCTCTAAGTGGACAGTACTCTTCTCAAAGTAAAAATGCCTTTGGTTCTGGAACCATAAGATTTGATATACAATCATACTACCTTAGGCTGAATAGACCAACACTGGCTCTGGTTCCTGGTCCGAACAACCCATACTCCCAAGTTTAACTGTGCCAGAATGCCAGTGACTTTATGACTATAAAAATTTTTTTATTGGTCACTAATTTCTTAAGAACCATAAGTAGGTAATGTGAACAATAATTTATAGTGTGGATTTTTGAGAATCTGGATATTTTCTCATTCACAAAATGTCCCTTCTATCATTATTTAACACAGAGCTGAAATTCTATCATTAGAAATTTCTTTCTTCTGAATTTACAAGTTTTGTGTTTCTTCAGCTTTACTGATTAAAAGGATAGGCATCACATGAACACTGTGGTCCTCCATTCCAGGGCTGTGGACACCACTGAGTCATAAGGAGTGGCGAAGAAGGGGCTGAAGAACAACTGCCTATGTTGCAGAATCTTGGCTTCTGCCTAAACAAGGCCTTGACACATATCAGGGAACCCAGTGACTGTGACTAAACCTGTTTCAGGACTCCATGTCCACTTGATGAGGGCAGACCCCTGCACATGCAGACACTGATCAATCTAGAGGCTGAGGTAACAGATGTGCCACCAAGAAAGGAGACAGACAAACAGATGATTGCAAGTCGACAAGATAGGCACAGACTTATACCCAGTATAACTGATAATATAATTTCAAATGAAGATTTCATGGACATCCAAATAATTGCAGGACCAGGCAACATAAGATGGTATTTACCATCAGAAAGACATGAATAAAAAGTTCCAGAATAAGGAAACTACCCTGTCCAGGTAGAAGGAATAGATAAAGCTTTTAAGAAGGACTAGTGTTTGATCAAGATCTCAGAGGAGGCCACGTGGACATAGTGTCCCAGGCACAAGAAGGCACAAAACCAGGAAAGGAGGCAGAAGAAGAGATCCTGGTGATGTTAGAGTCTATGATCTACTAAGGGGAGGAAAGAAGATGAGTCTTGGAAGGGCTGTCTGGCCCATTTCTTGGTCTTCCATTCTAGGAAGAGCTGCTTACCTGTGGTTTCTCAGAAGCCACTGGATTATAGTATGCTCAGTATTGCATGCCAAAGAAAGATGGGTCTGAAGTAAACATAAATTGCAGGAAGAGATAAATAGGAGATAGGGTGGGGATGGTGCAGTCAACACTAAAGAGTGGTAAGCAAGGGAGGCCAAGGGAGGCCAAGGGAAGGGGAAAGGTGTGTGTGTGTGTGTGTGTGTCTGTCTGTCTGTCTGTCTGTCTGTCTGTCTGTCTGTCTGTCCTGGGGCTTGAATTTTGCTCAAGGATGGTGCTCTACTGCTTGAGACACAACTCCACTTTCAATTTTTAATCTGCTAGTTAATGGGAAAATAAGAGACTCACAGACTTTCCTGCCCTGGCTGGCTTTGAACAACAATCTTCAGAACCCAAGCCTCCTGAGTAGCTATGATTAAAGGCTTAAGCCACTGGTGCCCAATGAAAAAGGCCTTTGGATACTAGGGCGTAGATGGCACATCTCCTAAAGTAACAATGGACTAAATAAGGACCCAAGATCTAACACACAGTGATTGTACAGCAGGGCCAGCTTGAGAGGAAGTAGTTGCCACCGATTTGTCTTCAGTTGTCTCCCAATGCTTTTTGATTAATATGGATGGAGGTTCACCCATTCCTTACTCACTGTAACTGAGACACAATGGCCTTCTATTTTCCAATATTTTCATCTCTCTGGTTGTGAGACCCACTGTGTTCATGGACAGAATTACTTTTCAGGAGCAATGCAAAAGCAAGCTTTATATCTAGATAATGTCTCTTAAGTCTAAGTCCAACCCTGAAATTCTTCTAGGAAAGAGCAAAAGGTAGTTAAGGAACCAGCTATCTGTATCTCAAGGATATTTTAAATCAAAGCAACTGCTAACTGTTAATGGAAGCAAGTAATATCAATATCTAAGACCAGTCAAGTACATTTCCCAGAGGGAAGGAAAAATCTGCTGAGTCTCAGCAAAAAAATAAGTTGAATATTATTTACAACTTCAAAAAAACAATATTATTTCCTCTTACTATCTCGTATTATCCCGGGATTAACCTTTACACATTTATCTCCCAAACTGGAAGAGTGTTTATACTTTGACATGATCAAAACAAATGGAAACAATTTGTCTAGGGATATCAGAGGCCAAAACAAAACAAGCCCTTCTGATTTTTGCCTTCTTTGTTGACAAGTACTTCATATTCACTCCCTTCTTTCATCCATCTGCTTCAACCTGAAGAGCCTTGGAATTACACATATTTTAACTTACATAACCCTCTAGCAATCAAAAGGATGGATGTGAAGCCCTCAATTGAAAATCACAGTGTCTGGCTAGCATTCAAAGATAAGTTTTTCCTCTCTGTTTCTCAAAGTACTCAAGTAAAATTCTGAAGGAAGTAGAACTTTGAAAATTCTTCTGGACCTCTGGAAAGATTGACTACTAAGGTCCACTATAAGCCAGCTAATACCTACTATAAGTCATTTAACTGAGGAGAAATAAAAAGATCCTTAGGAACTACTGGTACTATTCACTGAAAGACCACGGAGTTCAAGGTCACATTCAGTTCTCACTCTGACAATAACTTTGGATTAGTCAAATCTCCTATCTGAGTAGATTATATAGAAGACATTCTTGATGTCCTAGGTCAGGTTTCTAACTAGAAAATTCTGCATTTCCTCTGTGATTCTCCAGCTCTGTCACAAACTGTTACATCTAATGTTAGGATTTTCTTAGAAATAAGTGTCATCATCTCCTAAAGGAGACCCATGAAAAGACATTGATAAGTTGAGTCATCAGCTTCTGATTTGGTCATGAAAAGTTGACCTAAGTCGGATCCCTGTCCATACCAGCAACACCCCTAAGACCTGTATAGCCTACCAGGCTCCCCACAGACCGTCTCTGGGGTGCAGCATCTTTGGTCATGTCTGTGACTACACTCATCCGCAGTGTCTAGCCACCAGTGAATGGAGAAAATGAGCAGGTGAACAGTGAAAGTTGGCCCACTCCTGACCCTCTACTGCCTCTATGACCAAATGAGCTCTGAGTAGAAAGCCAACAGGGTGGAACTGTGTACTTTTGGAGGAGCCTGGTTTTTGTTTGGGGGAATTTTTTTAAAATTTTGTTTGGTTTGGGGGATTTTTCTGTGCCAAACTCCAATATGGACATATTCACTGTTGTTATTCATCCTGTGGTTGGAACTGGAAAAAAATGGAACCTTCTTTGGTTCAGGTCAGCCAGAATTTTCTCACAGCCATTTGCTTCGTGATTTGGCAGAAGGAGCAGAGAAGATTGCATAATAGAACTAAAAAAAAAAAATCAAAGAAAGAGGCTATGGTGATAATATGACTGGGGCTTCTTAAATCTCAATAGATCTGCCCCTGCCATAAACTTGGCACTAGGCCAGGTGAGTTGACCATACAGTATTAATATCATAGTGGAGAAACCTCCAAAGCAGGGACACTATCAGCTGCACAGGTTGGACACTATGCAATTCTTTGGTGGAAACTATAACATGGTTCTCTGCAGTTGTATGCAGTGTGTAAGCTGCACATCTGCAGAAGATGGACTCATCCTATTTCCTCACAAGGAAGAATATAAGACAGCTAAAGGGTCTCACTTCTTCTCTCTCAGTTATAGACTGTGGAGTCCCAGCAGGGCTGGAACATGGGCTGATCACCTTCTCCACAAGGAACAACCTTACCACATACAATTCTGAGATCAGATATTCCTGCCAGCAACCCTTTTACAAGATACTTCAAAATACCACAGGTAAGCCCTCCATGCTAAACTCTCTCATTCTCAAAGTGCACACTCTGGGCCTCAGGGTTCAATTTGAGGCTGCAAGAGCTCTGTAAGGAGTAGCTGCCTGCAAGTGTGTGGAATTCATAATGCATAAAGCACCCACACATTGTATCATCTGGGTCTCACATTCTATGAGTTTGTGTTATCGTGTCCATTTAGAGATGCAGAGATTGAGTGTCAGAACCAAATCCCAGGGTTGTTCTTTTAGCTTTTAAATTCAGCACTGATTCTACTAATGAATGTAGACCTTGATGCCTGGAGTCTTTCATGACAAAATTAAGGAAGGAATAGAGACCTCAAAGAAGTCCAAAATCTCCCCAAATATATTTCCTTAAGTTGTCTGACAACTAGGATTTCCAGAATGTAGCAAGTGTTGCTACTTTAGCCAACTTTTGCCTTGGCTTCTGGCTAACCAGATCAGTCATTCAACAGGCCTGCGAACTAGGAGCTCTTCCTTCAAAGTCATGCTCTTAGTGTGTGGCAGTGGAGTTCAAATGGAATGGAAAAGTAAAGAGCAGACAAAAGAAAATTCTGTCTATTTTGCTAAATAGCTTATCCCCAGACAAAGATTCAAATCCAGCTGCAGCTGATCATTACTTTCTATCCCTCTGATAGGAAGACCCTGGGTTCATCCCAGGATTGGGTATAGGCACCCAGGCCTGAGAGGTAAAGGACCAGCATTAGCCTTGTTTGAGAGGACTTAGGAGGAGAAATACTTGAAGATATGTGCTGCCTCTCACCAGAATGAGTCACTCTGATACCCTTACATAAACACTCAAAATGCCTGGCCAGAAAAAGAGCTCTAAGGAAGATGTAAAGGCCCATCTCTGTGTCAAGTGAATCTAAGCAAACTCCTCTAGTTTCTTAAAGACTCCACGTCCTCATTTTTCAATAAGGCAATGGGATATCATTGCCAGAACTATTATGAGACTCAAATGAAGCAGGTCACACATGCATGGCTTATTAAAGAGAGTGGTATTAACCAAGGTCATTACAACCAATGGAAGGACACCTGCCAGAGAATGGTAACACGAGGCCGGGAGCGGCTCTCAGACAAGCAGGAATCCGATTCCACAGAGCTGTGGGCACTGGACTGGAGAGTATCGTATTTATTTTCGGAGGGTGAGGGTCCATCGATCATTCTAAGCTGATGAGGCACATGGTTAGATTTCATCTTAGAAAGTTCCCTTGTATTAAGAGAGGACTGACTCAGACTATTTGGAGGACCTTTTCCATGGTCGGTACTGGAGGAATTAAGAAGTCAAACCTATGTTCTCTGTGCTCCACAGCATTCATTTTCTTCTTTTCCTCCCACTTTTCTTTTCACTCACCCAGGTATATATACCTGTTCTGCCCTTGGGACCTGGGTGAATGAAGCACTGGGGACAAGCCTGCCCACCTGCCATCCAGGTACCTCACACACCAAATCTTCTGCTTGAAACTCTTTCATCCAAGACCTTGGGGCCTCAGGTGCTCTGACTATAAATAGGGAGTTAAGAGGAAAGAGGCTGTGGTTGTTTTTTTAAGAGATATAAGAAATGTCTTTTGAAGGTCAAAGATTAGAGAAGCCTACCCTCACACTTTCTCAAACTAACTGGACTCTATCCTCTATTCTCCATTGTATAAGGACCACTCTAGCCTCCTCTCTCTCCAGTTCCAGTCACTTCCCTCCAGGTTTTTCTTTCAACCCAGTGAGTGTAGACACCTGTTGTTGCTCAGGAAAATCAAGAAAGTGGGCCTTCCTTGTCTTTGAGCACTTTGAGCTATAAAGAAGATGACAACAGAAGACAAATAACAAATACTCTGAAGGATGGAGTAAGAACTTCAAGAGCAATATGTACAAGTCTTTCTGATTATGGCCTCCTCCATGTTTTATCTACTGATTCCAACTTAAAATGGTTGTATCTGTGCATCTAGACTTAGGGGGTATTTGCTTTAGCATTAAAACTATAGATGATTCACTTTGAAATCACAACATACACACACACATATTCAAATCAGGTTAGAAAAGTATAGCCCCAACACACATACACATTGTAAAGTTAAAGAACCCACAAAACCTTATTCTCTTAAGAAAAATATCCAGAATAGTGACAATGAAAGGAAACAACCATTCAAGATAGCATGGAGGAAGACTGAAAAATACTATCCTTCTTGGTTTCATATGCACTTTTGCTTGAATAACAAAAGCTTTACAATATGGCTATGCATTGGGTGGCTTTGTATTTTACTGAACTACAAGGTATTACATGAAGGGCATTTTACTAATTCTCACTATTCACTCAGTAAACATTAGGCTAAATGTTAGAATGAAAAACCTAAGGAGTTTTCTACCATTAAACCTTACCAGGTGAAGAACAGAATAACATTTGAGAGTCAGTTCACAACCATCACATGTGTGATAGGACCCCAGAGGAGGCTGTAACTGCACATGTGTGTTCCAGAGTGGAAGATGTATACCAGGAAGGAAAACTTGACATAGAAGATATTTATCCCCAAGAAAGCATGAAGATAAAGGGAATTAAAAATATAAAGGTCTTCTCATCTACATTCTGCTCATCTACTCACCTCAAATTGGCTTGACCATAACCACCCCCATGAAATGTGGGTGGTAAAGTCTCAAAGAAGAGGAGACTGGTGATGCTGAAGGTCTATATGGGACAAAGAAAACTATGGGTGATTCTATTCTGGGAAGCCACATTGCCACCTCTGAGAGAGGAAGATGCACTTGGCTATGAACCTGAGCCTGGTGCAACTGCCTCCAAACTGGAATGTTTACTGGGTAATCTCAGTTCTCCGGCAGCTGGGAGTTCATGCCACAGAGAAAAAGGAAGCAAGATCAGGAAATCCATAGCATCCTATGATTCTGAATGTTGATTATCTTAGACAATGTACAAAGCATCTTGGATATTGTGAACCATGAAATTCTTATAACACCCAGGGTTAGACAGAACCCAGATTTCTGAATTCTTCCTTTTTGAAAGGCTGACCTGGAACCAGGATGTAAACTGAATGGAAAATCTGCTTCATCTATTATCATAGAGGTCTGTTAAGAGTATTATTTTCCCAGTAAAAACTTGTATAGTGATTGGTGCAAATCTACTTCCAGAAAGAGGCAGAGTCAGAAAATGAACCCAAGACTTCTGATGCCAACACAGTAGTGTTGAGCCTTCTCTGACTGGGGTTATGTTTTATATCATTCTCATGAACTCAGAATCCTGGAGTATGGATGGTTTGTTTTAAGGACCTTCCTTCTATATCCACCATCTACTAGAGCCCAAATCTGACTTTAGCACAGACCACATTGTAACATTTCAAGAATAATCCTTTCTGACGAGACACTGGGAGTTGAATATCAGCAACCAAGAAGGATGATCTCAAATCTGGATGTGTGATCATCTTGAACAGCTGCTTTATTTTAGCTAAGTATTGTGTTTAATGCCTATTGTCATAACTACTTATGAGTCTGAAGCAGAAGGATCTTTTGAGCCTAAGAGTTTGAGGCCTTTCTACGCAACATCGTTCAAGACTTCAACCTCCCTACCTCCCGCAAAAAAAAAAAAAAAAAAAAAAGGAGCTGGAAACCCGTGGTGCACACCTATAATCCTAGCTAGTCAGCAGGCTGAGATCTGAGGAGCACAGTTCAAAGCCAGTCTAGGCAGACACATCCAAAGAGATTCTTATATCCAACAAACTGGCAAAAATTCAGAAGTGGAGGTGTGGCTTTTAAATGTAGTATGCCAGCCTTGAGCAAAAAAGTTAAAAAAGAAAGTAAGGCCCTGAGTTCAAGCCCCAGTACCAGCACACACACACACACACACACACACACACACACACACACACACACACCAATTACCCCATTTCAATGATCTCTCACAACAAAGAATTGTTACTGTTTTTAACTTCTTCAAAAGACAAGAACACATCAAAGTGGAAATCAAATGTTAGCAGAGAAATTAAGCTGGCATCAGGGAAAATGGGTTTCACTTCATCAGGCACTGACATTGAGTGAGTCACTGGTCTTTTCCATCTGTAAATTAGCTATTCCCTGAGCTTCCTTTGGCACTGACCTTCTGTGATCTGAAGTAGGTCACTGGCATCTTGTGCTGGCATGGGCTTTGTTGTGACCATGAACTGAATCATAAATATGTCCCTCACCTCTGTATAAATTCATATGCACAGACCTGCCTTGAGGTTCCCTCTTGTAGACTGCTGATAATAACTGGAGGCTGGCCCTCAACTTTGATAAAACAGGCTACCAACAATTACAAAGGCCCCTTTCACATCCTCCCTGCGGTGAATGGCATTGTGCCCCAGAATCATGGAAGAAGCACCTGGCATCATGAAGAAGAACATCCAAAGCCATCATGTGGTAGAAACCCGTCCTCCCACAATTACCAAGAAAATACAAAGGTTCCTTGGTCTCTAAAGGGCTGATGAGAGCATCCAAGGACAAGGATGGCTGTCTTCCCATTGCAACCTGAAGGAGAGTCACAACACCTCAGGCTAACCTACCAGGCTCACATAGCCTGCATGGGAAGGGCCCATGTGAGCTTGTGTTTTAGCCAGGGGGCCCAGTATGGAAGACCTGGTTCATGAGTCAGAGGCATTTGGCTACAGGAGGCTGGTGGTGCATGTGCATGCTCGGGGTGCAACTCAGTGGAATGAAGTTTCCTCAGACCTTTCTCCTTCCCTTGAAGGTACTACAGGGCTCCAGGGTGCAATGATGAGTGGCCCTGAGGAAGGCCCATACATCATTGCGTGTGGATTATGCCACCTTTCCCCTACTTTGTCTGTCCTGGGCTTAATCCACAAGTCAGAGAAGAAAGGGTTAGAAGGCCTATGACCATCATCTTAATATATCCCAAGGCAGAGTGGAATACAGAATTAGACAACAATCTTAGAATCTAGAATCTTCTAAACAACTTGATAGCTGATCTTGTAACCTCTAAAAAATATTTTTTGTCTATAAAGAGAGGGTGGCAAATGAAGTAATAAAGAAAATTGAAATTTTGAGATTATCTTGTCCAAAATTGAAGTGAAACAAATTGAAATCAGCCAGGCACCAATAGCTAATGCTTCTAATCCTAATGACCCAGGAGGCTCATCTGAAGATCACAGTTCAAAGCCAGCCTAGGCAGACAAGTCCATGAAATTCTTACCTCCAGTTGGTAGAGCATCAGCCTTGAATGACAAAGCCAAGCAAAAGAGCACAAGGCCCTAAATTTAAGCCCTAGTACCACACACACACACACACACACACACACACAGAGTTTTGAAATCCACAGAGGAAAAGTACTGCCTTAGAGTCTCATAGGAAATGAAAAACTCAGACCCCAGGCCCCAGGTGCATTGGTTCCCAGTTTAGTATAGACTAGAAACTGATGGTGATGGATAGTCTTTTAGGCTCCTTCCATTTCTCTGTGCCTGTAGACATGGAGAGAAAATTTTGAATTCTCTGAGTGCCCATAGTATGGATGACTTCTGAGATATTAGAGTCATTTCTAGGAGAAACAAAAGAAATGAGGTGACCACTGTTAGTGATAGGCCTGGCTGAAGATGGTTGAGGCAAAAAGTAGTCTATGACTGATTGATTCAGCTTGGACAAGGTCCAAGCATGAATTAACTGGTTCCGTAGATTAGCTCAGCTACAGTGGAACCAGTCACAGAAATTTAGACCCAGAGAGTCCCAGGAAAACGTTCTTCATAGTTTTTGCAGATTAGAAATTCCAGGGTGGCATAATCTACACTGGGGTAAGAGATAAATTGCTCTTAGTAGCTCTTTTAATATAGCTGACCTAACTGAGCTCTGTTTCTTGTCCCTACTCCATTCATCTCCTCACAGAGTGCGGCCAGCCTTCCCGCTCCCTGCCAAACCTAGTCAAGCGGATTATTGGAGGCCGGATTGCTGAGCCTGGGCTCTTCCCATGGCAGGCCTTGATAGTGGTGGAGGACACTTCAAGAATACCAAGTGACAAATGGTTTGGGAGTGGGGCCCTGCTCTCAGAGTCCTGGATCCTCACAGCGGCGCATGTGCTACGCTCTCAGCGCAGAGACAACACCGTGATACCCGTCTCCAAGGAGCACATCACCGTCTACTTGGGCTTGTATGATGTACGTGACAAATCAGGAGCTGTCAACAGGTCGGCTGCTCGTGTGGTACTCTACCCTGACTTCAACATCCAGAACTACAACCATGACATAGCTCTGGTACAGCTGCAGGAGCCTGTGCCCCTAGGACCCCATGTCAGGCCTGTCTGCCTTCCAAAGTCTGAGCCCGAAGGCCTGATCCCACACATGCTGGGCCTGGTGGCTGGCTGGGGCATCTCCAATCCCAATGTATCCGTGGATGATGTGCTTGGGAGTGGCATGCGAACGTCCACAGATATCCTGCAGTATGTCAAGTTACCCGTGGTGCCTCACACGGAGTGCAAAGCCAGCTATGAATCCCGCTCTGGCAACTACAGTGTCACAGAGAACATGTTCTGTGCTGGCTACTATGAAGGTGGCAAGGACACATGCCTTGGAGATAGTGGTGGGGCCTTTGTCATCCTTGACGAAGTGAGCCAGCACTGGGTGGCCCAAGGCCTGGTATCCTGGGGAGGGCCCGAAGAATGTGGCAGCAAGCAGGTATATGGAGTATACACAAAGGTCTCCAACTATGTGGACTGGCTGTGGGAGGAGATGAACTCCCCACAAGACGTCAGGGAGCTCCAGGTAGAGCGGTGAGCTGACTAACTTCCTTGGGGCCTGCCTGTGCTGACCCATATCGAGTGAAACTGCACCACACACTTCCAGCTACACACTCCATGTTACTTACCAGACCAAATAGACTGAATTTACTGACTGACCTAGCAGGGCATTCATCCTCCTGAGACAGCCCTAGGACCCAGGGAGGCAGCATTGTGGTACAGGGGCAAGATATGAGGCAGGAGGCCTGGTCCATGACTTGGACCAAGTCCTTTCCCCTTCCTGAGCCACATCTTCCCGACAACATAATGAAGGAACTGAGCTAGAGGGCCTCTAACTCTCCTCTCCAGGGCAAGCTTTAGCCTGTTGGCCTTTATTCACTCCTAACCATTTTTTAAACCCATTGGAGCCACTATTGGTGTAAAGGATCTTAGACCTGATAGGAAATGATTCCTTACATTGAACTGAAGTCTATATCCAGATATTTTCCCAGTTTTGCTCTCTGGTCTTACACCAAGTTAAGTCCCTCCTCTTAACCATTCAGTTTAAAGAAAGGAGATCAGAGGCCCTCTCTCATGGTGTAACAGATAGGCCTTTCCACAAAGCTCCCTGTAGTACAAGTATTATTCTTTATATTCCCCGCTAAAGGAATTTCAAAGGAAGATAGAAAAGGTTTGTGGTAACTGTGGAAGGAGAACAGCAGTGGGCAGCTCTCCAAGCCCCTTACATTCACATCGTCCACTGAAAACACATCACTGGTGCCACTCTCAAATACCAGCTGACCCCACAATGTTTCAACACTTGCCACTCCAAACACAAAGCAACACTCCAGCTCTGGGATGCATCATCTAAAAAGACTGCATGTCCAACCCCACGTATGGAGACTTAGCTGTTACTTAGGAAACAGTGGGATCTACACTGAATCCCACCAGGATGGAAGAAAAATAGAAGAAAGAGTTGACTCAGCATCTAAGAAGTCAATCAAATCCCACCAGGCTACCCCATAACCCTGGGACCTGAGCTCAGTGGAGAATACACCCAGCACGATGGTGAGAAGCCTCTACTCCTCTGCTTTTCAGTGCTCAAGGTCAAGGCAGTGAAAAGAGATGGAGCATCTTAGGTCATAAACCTAACTGGCTATATAACCATTGACAAATCATGTTCTTCTCTGGGCCTTAGGGTCTCCATAAAAGGAAGTCCTGAAACCCACTTCACCATCTCTCCAGCTCTTGTTGTCAGCACCCAGTGATGGCCATCAGCCTCTCCTGGGCTCTCATAGGTGGATTGTATTCCTAACTCTCTCCTGGGAATCCCCATCCTATAAAGGTACCTGGTAGAGCTTCCTGAACGGTATTCCAAGAGAATAATTAGGAAATGTCTGATTCTTTTTTCAAGTGGTTCATCAAAACACACTCCTGTATCTATGAATTGTACATGTAGAGGATGCTATATTTTGTATATTTAAATATCACATGCTTTGCTACTCTGTAGGGGGCCTTTGCATTTTGTTTCTCCTGGTGGGGGTCTAATGTGGAAATAAACCCTCTGAGGATAATCAGTGGCCTTGTTTTGGGAGTTTGGTTATTGTGGATGAAGTATGTTCATTATTTTGACATTTTACTGGGAAATTAGCCCTTTGTGAAGCCAAAATCTTTTCCTGTCTAGAAACAGCTTTTGGCAGCTGGATGTCATCTCAAAAAGAAGTACTAATGCCAGGCACTGGTGGCTCACACTCTTACCCTGACTACTCAGGAAGCAAAAGCCAGACCAGGCAGGAAAATCCATTAGATTTATATCTCCAATTAACCAGCAAAAGATCAGAAGCGGAGGTGTGTCAGGAGTGGTAGAGCACCAGCCTGGCATGAAAAAGCTAAGCAAGAGTGTGAGGTCTTGAGTTCAAACTCTAGTCTTGACACAGAAGAAGAGGGATGAGGAAGAAGAGGAGAAAAAGAAGAAGAAATGGGTCGGTTATTGATATATTTCCTTATCAAAAGCTTTGTTTCCTCATTTAAATTCCTGTCATTTAATTCCTTTGCTTCAAAAAGCTCACCCTAGCAAGCAAGATAAGGTTAAGTGCATGTAGGTCTTACATAGGCAAAAGGAGTTGAATGTTATTGAAAGAAGATTTAAGTATTATTGGAACTTAATTAAATGAAGGCATGATTTCATACAGCTGAAAGGGATCAAAATGACTCGGAAGAAGTAAGGGATACTGGGAAACCAAAATTAAGAGATGCTTTTAGCAGAGTGATGATGAGCTAGTAATTCAGGGAATAGACAAGACAGAGCCCAGAGTGTGATCTGTTCCTTCCTCCTTGGCTGCAGTGTGTGGTGTCCCCAAGTTCTCCCGGAAGGTGACGGCTAAGATCTTCAATGGACACCAAAGCCAGAGGGGCACCACTCCCTGGATGGCCATGATGGTAGAGCAGAATGGACAGCCCTTCTGTGGGGGCTCCCTTCTAGGTAAGAAGAAGGTGAGAAATGGAAGGTCCCCCAGTGGGGAAGAATACAAGCTGAAAAACCAAAACCCTATTGTCATCCTGGAGACTGACCAGAGTTTCTTTTTTTCTTTTCTTTTCTTTTCTTTATTTTTTGAGAATCATTGACCACTCAGTGGGGAAGAAAGGGCCTTAACTGGAACCAGATGTACTAGTTGTGGTATTCCTCCTAAAACCGGTCAGTGTCCAACCTTGTGAAGAACTAATTCATGAGTGATAATAAATATGGTGTGTACCTGTGTGTACATGCACAGGTGTGTACATGTGACAAAGGCAGTGTCACCTGAGCTCTGGGATCAGGTAGATTGTCACCTTTGGGAACCAGGCCTTTGAAAACCAGGCCTAAGAACTTAGATCTTTATCCTATACTCCGCTGCAGAAGATAAGCATATCCTGAGAAGTTCTTTCCACATGGAGCAGGAGACACAAGGAAGAGAATCTAGAGGCCACTTCAGTAGATAGCTATTGCAATAATGAAAAGTCATTAGCCACCCCCCCTAAAAAAGAAAAGGGACATAAGAGATGAAAATAAAGTATGCAGGTTCATAAATACTAGAAAATGAAATTATTAACTTTGTAAGTAGAAGGGAATGGGAAGAAGAATAGGAAAGAACAGATTTATATGAACTAAGTTTCATTTAAAGTCTGAGATCTTTAGAAGAAATGGGTCTAGAGTTCTGAGCCCATTCCAGGTGAAGAAAACTCTGACTGTTCCACTTCTATGTGGGTAGCTTCCAGGCTGTAGGCCATGTTTCTCCCTTAGCCTCATCTACTGCCTGACTATAGTCAGGATTGGACAACTGTAGGCCAGGGATCCGTTGAGGCTTGGGCTAGGGCTATATTTAAGAATATAGGGAGGGTGGGAGAGAGATGGGAGGGCAGGGATGGTAAGGGGAAACAAAGGAGGAAGCAACAATGCTTGATAAAAAATGTACTCTTTACCTTGCTCATGTAATTGTAACCCCTCTGTACGGTATTTTCACAATAAAAAACCTATTAAAAAAAAGAATATAGGGAGGTGGGAAATGGCAATAGCAACTGTAAAACTTCCCTTCAAGGAACTAATCCTTATGTTCCTATGAGAGCAAAGATGAACTGTCTGCCTCAGTCAACGAGCCTTTGTAAGAGGTAAGGAGAGTGAGTAAAGGCATAAAAGGGAAGGTGCCAGGCACTGGTGGTTCACACCTGTAATCCTAGCTACTCAGGAGACTGAGATCTGGGTATCTTTGTTAAAACCAGCCCAGACAGAAAGGTTGTGAGATTCTTATCTCTAATTAACCAAAAAGCCAAAAGTGGATCTGTGGCTTAAGTGATGGAGCACTAGCCTTGAATGAAAAAGCTCAGGGACACACTCAGGCCCTGAGTTCAAGCCTCAGTACTAATATGCACACTCAAAAGAAAAATGTTTGAGAGGAAGGTAAGGCTGGAGCTGAAAGCAATCCAGTGGGGAGAAGGGCAGGGGAGAGAACCAAGAAAGAAAGAGAAGGAAGGGAAATACATAGAGGTTGAGAATCAATGGCAGAATGAAAGACAAAACAATGAGACCTAAAAAAAGGCAGAGGGAACTGAAGGGAGAATGACAGGGAAATGAAAGAGGTAACAGAAGAGAAAATAGAGCCTAAGATGCCAAAGGGAGAGAAGAAATCAGGAAACAAGAAAGGAACTCTATGCAAAGACAGAAAGGATGGAAGAAGAAAAGAGTGGGAAAGAGCCAAAGGGTGGGCAAAAGGAAGGGAAGGCTTCTTCAGCAGACTTTTCCAATGTTGCTGGAAGCCAAGTTGAAGATGGGTTACATGCCGTTGTTTTAAGACTTAAATTCACTTGAGTTCATAATTTTGAATCTGTATTGGTATGCATTGCATGCTTATTCCCTATGATCTGTGCTTTAAAGTTGCTTGAAGTTCACTTCTCTATACCCCGTCCAGCTGAAAGATCCTTCACACTTGATCCTCCTCAAAGCTCTGCCAGATCTATAATCCTTTCCCTGCTGTGCTTCGGCCTTGTGGAGGGAGGTAAGGAAAGAAGCGGGCAGAGGGAACTAGAAAGCAGATAAAGGAAAAAGGAAGGGGTAAAGTGTTTTCTACTTGGCCACATGAGGCCTGGGTAGAGGAATTGGCAGAGCTTAGGGTCTGGACTGACCAGTGCCCTCTCTGGGGCTCCTCTAGATATCCCAGATCCCTGCTCTGAGGCAGATCTCTTCACCTGGGTACCTCAGCCCACTTTACCCACCCAAGAAATCAACCCAGTAAACCCTGGTCATGGCCAAAATAAAAAATACCTCAGGGGAAAGATGGTGCCTTGTGTGAAACTCCATCCACAATGAGAAGCTGGAGCCCCTAGTTGCTTATGAGAAGCCAAGTGGAGCCTGGAACCTGCTTGAGAAAGCGTCTGTGCCCTTGATGCCAAACTATATCATCTGTACCCCTGAATCTTACCCCTACTCCCTTACCCTACAGCTTTTTTGTCTGCTTGGCTCCTCCTAGGTCTCTGCCACCTCTGCTCCATTGAAAAGCTAGCCAGAAGCCCACCTTACACAAGGTGCAGGTATATATCCATCCAAGGGAAGAAGACAAGACCCAAGAAATACACTAGGCTACATCAGGAGACTCAGGGCCAACCTCCCCTTCATGAGAGGTCTGGATCAGAGCAATGGTGCTCAGCCTTGGTGGCAACCAATTTCCTCCAGGAACATTGAACCCGTGCTGGTGCTGAGCCCCACCCTTATAACTTCTCTGATCTAATGTGGGCCTTCGTACTGACTTTTCTAGTTCCCCAGGCAATTTCACATGCAGCCACATCACTCCCTCTGTACTTGTCAAACTAGAACATGCATGGGAGCTATTTGGGCATGTTTCAGGCTCTAATTGTATAACCTGAGGTGGGCCCTGATATTTTTTATCTCTAAGTTATTCTCGGGTGATGTTGCTGCTGGTGGTCCTACTATCATATCAGAGAGGCAGTGAGTATTTTTTCTTTTTTGGTGGTGGTGGTGGTGGTAGATCTTGAACTCTGGGCCTGAGTGCTGTCCCTCAGATCTTCAGCTCAAGGCTAGCACTCTACCACTGAGCCACCTTCCCAGCCCTGAGCATGGGGTTTTTATGGATCTGGTTTGGATTGTCTGGTACTCATCCATACTTTAAGGGTTTCTAGGCACAAGAGAGCCCAGAAACCCTCTATAAAATATTTAGGCCAGGTACAGGTGGCTGACACCTTTAATCCTAGCTATTCAGGAAGCTGATTTCTGAAGATTGCTAGTCAAAACCGGCTTCGGCAGAACATTCCATAAGACTATCTCTAATGAACCAGCAAAAAATTTCAACTGGAGGCATGACTCAAGTGATAGAACACCAGTAGTTGAGCAGAAAAAACTGAGCAAGTGTATGAGGCCCTGAATTCAAGCCTAGTATGCCCCCCACTCCTAAATTAGTCTTATCCTTGCTTAAAATAGGCAGTTGGGCTGGTGGTTCTCACCCATAATGCTAGCTATACAAGAAGCTGAGATATAAGGACCATGGTTCAAAGCCAGCCTGGGCAGGAAAGTCTATGAGACTCTTTTTTTGTTGTTGTTGTTGGCTGTGGGGCTTGAACTCTGGGCCTAGATGCTGTCCCTCAGCTCTTCAGCTCAAGGCTAGTGCTCTACCATTTGAGCCACAGTGATGCTTCTGGCTTTTTCTGCTTATATGGTGCTGAGGAATCGAACCCAGGGCCTCATGCATACGAGGCAAGCACTCTACCACTGAGCCACCTTCCCAGCCCTCTATGAGACTCTTATCTCCAATTAAGCTACCAAAAATCCAGACATGGAGCTATGGCTCAAGTGCTAGAGTACTAAGCTTGATTGAAAAAGCTTAGGGACAGCACCCATGCCCTGAGTTCAGCCCTAGGACTGGCGTGCACACACACACACACAAACACACACACACAAATAGGCAGTGTTGATGAGCACTCATGCCTAAAATTCTAGCTAGTCAGGATGCTGAGTTGTTTGAATCCAGTCCAAACAGGAAAGTCTCTGAAATCCTTACCTTCAATTAACCACTAAAGAACCAGAAGTGAAACCATATTCAATTGACAGAACCCAGGCCCTGAATTCAAGCTCTAGAAGTAGCATGGAAAAATAATAAGCAGCTGAAATCACAGGCATAATATCTCATCTTCAAATGATACGATGTTACTATCTGACTTAGGGCATGAAATTCAGGGGAGGGGCTTGAGAGGTGGCCTGGAATAGGTTTAAGGCCCTCAGTTCAAGACAGTTGGAGCCAGGACAGGACAGTGAAGGAACAGCACATGAATGTTCTCTTCTCCAGGCTCCAAATGGATTGTGACTGCTGCTCACTGCCTCCATCGGCCACTCGATCCTGAGGACTCAACCCTAGATGCCTCATACTTGTTCAATGCTTCTGAATTCAAAATCATCATGGGTGAGTGAAAATCGCACCGGACCTCTGACCTCCTGAAGTCAGCTGTGAGCTTTGGAACAGGTTCAATGACTGCCATTTTCCAAGGCCTTCCTTTAAAAAATCAGGACATTAGTTGATTGAATCAACACACTGAATGTCAATTGATCAACATGCACTTACCTGTCAATGCTCTGCCAGAATCTAAGAATACAATATAACCAAGAATGAGTTTCTTCCCACAAGGAGCTTACAGTCTAAGGAAAGAATAAGGTATAAGTCTGGAGCCCTGAAATAGAAGGTGAGAAGATGAAGGTTCTGAATGAGAGGACAGATAGAGTGTGCGATGGGAGTTCACAGGGGAAAGATGTCTACCTTAGGTGTCTAGAACTTCCCAGTTACTGAATCAGTACATGGATTGGACTGTACCAACAGCTATAAAAACAAACATTCTAACACAATGATCACCTCATGAGGAACGACAGAAGTGAGAAGACATAACACTCTATGGGAGATTTCAGGTTGGCCTAGAGGGCTAGGCTGGGGAGAAGGCAGGTGAGCATTGCTTAAAGGGTTGAGTCTAGAAGCACCTGTGATGTAGGACCATGGCTGACCAGGAAGGAGCAAGGTGTGGCTTTATCCTCCACTGTTCTCATGCCTCACCCACCTTCTTCTTGTCCAGGCAAGCATCGAAGGCTCCAGTCAGATGAAAATGAACAGCATCTCCAGGTCAACCGTAGCTACCTCCATCCCCAGTATAACCCTACCACATATGAGAATGATGTGGGTCTGGTGGAGTTAATGGAGGGTCCAACGTTGAATAACTTTGTGATGCCCATCTGTCTGCCAGAAGACCCCACACAGGAAGGTACCTTCTTCTTACCTCTGACTCCAGCTCTGCAGGGCCGCTGAGTCAGCTGACGGTCTCTGCATGATTCCCTGGCTGCCTCCCCACAAACAACGAAGCCAGAACTGGTTCTGAGGTAGTGGAAATCCTGTTAGGCATGAAGTAAAGAGGAAGGACTATGGGCCCAGACAGGAAAATAAAACCAAACTAGTGATTTTTAAGAGAGAATTTACCAGAGCAGATTGGTAATCTAAATAAGTAAAGGGAAAAGCTGAGAATAATAAAAGAGAGTACTGTAAGATGAAATGAACCCCTTTAGGTCTTAGAGAACCAAGGTAAGCAGCTGAAGTTACAGAGCCTAGGAATTTGGGTAAGGGGTCTTTTGGAGCCAGTACTTCTACAGACAAGACAGATTTGCTAAGGAAAATAGCTGGAGCCACTCACCACAGGGGGGAAGAAAACATTAGAAAAATAGAGTCTTCCAGACTCCTTGAAAGAATCCCTTAGTTGTGGGAAAACAGCTAGCCAAGCAGAATTACCATCCAATCCTTCCCTCTCATCACAAAGCCAAGTGTAGAAAGGCAAGTCAGATGCCAGAGAACAGTAACTTAAATCGCCAGCACAGGTTCAAATCCTGCTGTTGGTATTTTCTAGTTGAGTGATCTTGTAGAAGATCACTTGGCCTCATAAAGCCTCATAAAGCCTCATAAAACAAAATCTCTGAGCATGGCTATGATATTTAAATGAGATAGTATAAATGCAATGTGTACAACATAGCAGACAAGGCTAGCCAATCTTAGATGGCTTTTCATTCTAAATCTGATCAAGCCATATCATAACTCATTTTTTCTAGCTCAAAGGTATTTACAATTGCTGATATGGAATGTGAAAATGTTCAGATAAAAGGGTGCAGGCATAGCTGACTGGAGTTAATAGAAGGCCATGATATTACCATGTGCCAGCTGCTTTATGTTCATTACCATATGAAAGTGTTACATGGTAGAGATTAGCTTGGAGTACCATTTTACAGATGAGAAAATTGAGGTACAGCAACGTGAATGAACCCACCCAAGATGCAGCTTCTATGAAGCTCTAGGAGTTGGGTTCAAGTTTTCTCATGTAAATCCCAGTGTTGTTTTGAGTGCTCTATCAGCATTAAATTCATGTTCACATTGTCCTCAGGGCTGCAAGCTTTGTAGGTTTCTCGAACAGCCAAGCTTGAAAACGTTTTAAGAAATACCAAGTCTTGCCGCACCATTTTATGGATAAGTACAAGCCTTACGGGGCAGGAGAAGAAAGAGAGTTTGCTAGAGGTAGTCTAACATCTTGTTGACTAGAATGGGCTTTTTATTTATTCAGCATTATTAACTGAGCATCTACTATATTACAGCACTGTTACAGGCATGGTGATAAAATGGAGAACAAGAAAGATGAGATCACAACTTTCATGGGTTCTTTGCTTCCTGGGGAGTGGGAGAGAACAGACAGGCAAATGAATAATCAAGCAGTATATCATAGAAACAACAGCCCCTTGCAGCTGCAGGTCACCTCCGACCCATCAGCCTTTCCCATCATCCCTCCTCTCTCATTGCCTTTCTCTGAGGAGGCAAATGCAGCCCTTCTTCCACAGGCAGAGGAGAACAGAGCTGCCAGGCGCAGCCCTCTGCACACCCTCCAGACAGCCGTTCCCTCACAGCATCTCCTTTCCTCCAGGAACCATGGCCATCGTCACTGGCTGGGGAAAGCAGTTCTTGAGGCGTCTCCCAGAGAAGTTGATGGAGGTGAAGTTCAACTTATACCCCATAGGCAATGACACATCCGGCCCCGCAGGGGACCTGCCTGCTTCATATCGCCCTGTCAGGGAGGTGCAGGTGTGGGCAAAGGGAGAGAGATGCCAGGGGCAGACTCATCCACAGAGTTTAGGTAGACTTTGAACCCCAGAAAGTTTTTAGTTGTTTGTTCTACCCATGGACTCTGCTCTCTAAACACTGTCCACCGTCCCTGGTAGCTTATGTAAGCCTCGCCTCATAAAATTTCCCCAGAAAACAGCAGGGTTAGATACCCCAAAGGCTTCTGACTTATCTGCATGCCTTTTGGACTACATACCAAATTAGCTTGCAGATCCACAGAAGTACACTTGGTTATTGTACTTCAAGTTCACATTCCTATCATTTCAGAAAGGAACACCAAACCAGACCTAAAGGGCTAGGGCTCCCAGTCCTGGCTTGTACAGAGTTACTGGGTTGTCTGAAATAAGTCATTTATTTGCCCATATTGCACTATCCCAAACTGAAAAGTTAAGATCCACAGTAGACATGCTCTGAGAACTACCTGGCTTTTACCTCACCAGGTTTGGTAACACAGTTAGGTTGTAATACACAGTACACATTATTTATTGTAATATAACTGAAAGTTTTAGATTTGCAAGGAGCTGGTTCCTGGCCCTCTTGATCAAGTAGAAAGTCATGGATTGCAATAAAGATATGGAAAGGAAGAAGTACAGAATGTTCTAGAATGTGAGGATTCGGGTGGACTTCCCAAAAGATATGCCACTGAGTAGTGAAGAGGAGTTCTCCAGGGACTCGACAGGTGGCTGACACAAGGCCTGTGATACAGCTTCCTCTCCCCACTTACCCAGGGAAAGACCATGGAAATGGCCCCTGGTTCCCTTTTAGTACCAGGTGACTGTGTATATTTGGGGCATGTGGTTGATGTTGGTCTTGATATGGCTGAATAAGACTCAAATGCTTCTTCTTTTTATTCTAGACATCAATTCCATGCAGAATCAAAGCAATCATAATCATATCTTATTTATATGTAACATTCTATCACCTTAATTTTTAAAATGTTTTCTAAGTACCTAATGTCTTCCAAGATACAAATGGACTAGAGGCCAACCTAATATCTAGGAACTTATGCTGTAGTGAGAGAGACAGACAGACAGACAGAGAGACAGAGAGACAGAGAGAAAGAGCAATATAGGTGAATGCTTGCTTTATAGAAAGCAATGTGAGGCTCTGTGGCTCAAACAGTAGAGCGCTTGCCCTGAGCTGAAGAGCTGAGGGATAGCACCCAAGCCCAGAGTTCAAGCCCCAGGACCAACAACAACAAAAAAGTAGAAAGCAGTGTGAACCCTTGAGGTCCCTAATAATATGTACAGCGTTTGCATTTTACAAAGTACTGGCTTATTTTATTTCCTTCTTGCATTGTGTACATGGACTATAGCTTCTACTTTTAGATAAAGAAACTGAATTTCAAAGGTCTAGACCCAAAGATTATGCTACATGTCCCAGGACCCAAAGCAGGGGAAGAGAAAAACTGACCATGGATTTTGTATAGATTATGATATTTATTTTATGCCAATCCCGGCATAAAACTCAGGGCCTGGGCTCTGACCCTAAGCTTTTGTGCTGAAGGCTACCACTTGAATCACAGCTCCACTTCTGGCTTTTTCTTTTTGGTAATTATTTACAGATAAGGTCTCATGGATTTTTCTCCCTGGGTTGGCTTGGAACTGTGATCCTCAGATCTCAGCCTCCTGAGTAGCTAGGATTATAGGTGTGAGCCAACAGTGCTCTAGTTACATTGTGGTATTTTAAATAATCAATGTGGGATAAGATGAGGTAGGGTGACAGTCTTATAAAAGAAATGCACTCATTACCTGATTTATGTAACTGCAACCCCCCTGTACATCACCTTTATGATATAAATTATATATATATATGTGTGTGCATATATATACATATATGCATATATATATATCAAGACCTCCTCAGCCATGGATGGAGACTAATGTTAGCCTTGTGTTCCAGATTGAAATTCCAATCATTGGTCATCATATGTGCCAGAAGAACTATGCACTGACAGGTGATAAAGTGACAGAGGACATGATCTGTGCTGGAGACCTGGAAGGTGGGTCAGGAACAGATGTACAAGTGAGCACTGTCTGCCAGGGATGATGTGCATTTAGCAGTAGGAGGATAAAGACTTCCCCTCCTGGGAAGAGAAACCCACTACAGAGTATATTCCTATATCTAAGCCAATAGAGGAGGTGGGGAGATGGAAGTCTGATCATGGATGAGAGATTCCACTAGAGAAGATACATCAGAAACAAGTGCTAAGCAATTGTGTCATTCCATTCCTGTATGGGCCCTTTGTAGAATATCCTTGATCTCTCTAGGTGGGCTCACTTGCACCTGCTCATCTTGGGGATTTGGGTCGTGTGGACTGTTCTGCCCTCTGGTGCCTGATTCACTGAACTACAAGCCAGAGATCAATAGAAGAAGGGCTCCCTTAGATTTGGGCTAGAGAAATGGGTATTTGAATCTGCATGTCCTTTTCATTTAGGTGGGAAAGATGCCTGTATGGGAGACTCTGGAGGCCCCATGGTGACCTTGGATAGAGAGAAAGGGCAGTGGTACCTGGTGGGTATTGTGTCCTGGGGTGAGGAATGTGGACAGAAAACCCACTACGGAGTGTATTCCGACGTCTACCACAATAAGGACTGGATTCAGAGGACCACTGGGGTGGTGAACTGAGTTTGAAGACCCAGCCAACCGACCACAACTGACTACCTGTTGTAGTTAGTGAGCAGTGGGTCTGATGTATGGGTCCTTTCACACACATGCCATTAGTGATCAAAGCAATGATTCAGTCCCATTTAACCTGACTTTAAAGAAGCAAAGTAACAGAGGCAGAATCCAGGCTTTGCCACTTTTGAATTTTGTAATGTTAGACTTCATTTCTTTGAACCTCTTTATCCATGAGATGTGAATGACACATCTTACCTACCTCATAAGAGTGCAATTAGAATAAATATACATAATTTATATATAAATATATGTATATAATACTCCAGAGCATGGCTTAAATTAAATGTTCTAAAAGTGTGATTTAAGCCAGGTGTCTGTGTCTCCTAGCTATTTGGGAGGCTGAGATCTGTGGATATGTTCAAAGCCCACCCAGGTAGAAAAGTCCTCCAAGAAAGCTGGATGTAGATGTATGGCTCAAGTAGTGGAGCACCAGCTTTAGGTGAAAATGCTAAGCAAGAGTGGGAGGCTCTGAGTTCAACTCCTAGTATCACTATGAGAAAGAAGTGGGGGGCTTTGATAAAGGCAAAATGCTGCTACTATTCCCATGCTCACCTGTGTTCCTCATATTCTGGTACCCAAAGATATAGCCCAGGCAAATACAGCCAAAGATCTTACCTTTCTATTCCTAAGAAGAGCATTTGCTTCCCATTTTTAGACTTGTACTGCATAACATGGACTCCTTGGTAGGGTAAACTTCAGGCCTATTGAAAGAAGGGAGAGGAGAGAGCAAGCCCCACTAATTCCAAGTGAAGCCCATTCCAATTTTATGCTGTTTTTCTGAAGGTCTCTCTTCTATCCACCTCCCTAGAACATAATTTGTATAACTAAAGCTGTGATTTCATACCCTGAATGCTGCTATTAGCAATAATAATCATGCCTGGATTTCATTAACAGTTGAAGCTGGTGTTCTTATGGGAAAATACACATTTGTTCCAATAAACATCTGCATCAAGTCAGAGGTCCCTGTCTGGTTTGTATGTTTTTTCATGCACTGATGAGTTTGATGAGTTGTTTCCATGTTTCAAAATTGTCTCTCTTCGATTAGAATCACTGTAGCATGAAGAACAAAAAAGACTATAATGGGAAGGTTGCATTCTACGTACAAAAGCTTGTCTAGGTTTGGGGGTTCATTTAGTTCAAGTCACATTGTACTATTGTTCCTATAAATTACCAAGTATTCCAAAATGCCAGTGTTTCAAGACCCAAATTATATTTCTTAAATGCTACCCATACTCAGAAAAAAAAAATCAGATGGCATGTAAGTATCTGCTTTGGGAAATACGACACCATAGATAGATCAGTGTGTTCTAGACTGGAGTATATACCTTCCTTCTGCCAAAGTTAATCTTGTACACAAGACATCACTCAAAGAAGCACTACTGCTAAGGTGCCCTTCAGGAAGAAGATTGGTAAGAGTTTTGTGTGGGGAAACCTAGACCACTCACTCATACGGCAGAGATTCAGCCAATCTTATTCTATAACGGGTCTTGAAAGCCAGAGACTTAAGTTCTAGTATAGTTCTAGGTTGACTCTCTTTGTCTCTATTAAACTGATGGAATAACCTTTGACCTTTGACCTCTTCTACCTGAGATTGTTGAATCACAAGAACCAGCAAATGGGGAAAATCTTTTTTTCTTTTCAGATCCTTGGGCTTGAACTCAGGGCCTGTATGCTGCCCCTAAGCCTCTTTATGCTCAAGGCTAGCACTCTACCACTTGAACCAGAGTGCCACTTCCAGTCTTTTCTGAGTAGTTTATTGGAGATAAGAGTCTCCTGGACTTTTTTGCCTGGGCTGGCTTTGAACTACGATCCTCAGATCTCAGCCTCCTGAGTAGCTAGCTCACAGGCATGAGCCACTGGCATCCAACTGGAAAAGCTTGATAAACTAATTAACTCAAATATAAAAACATATGTGGGGAAACAATCATCACTAACATTTCTGAGCACTCACTTCCTAGTGGAAACATATGACACTCTTACACATTCACACTCACACACACACACAATTTAACCTTAACAACACCCTATGGTGATATTGCTATTATTATCCCCACTTTACAGTTGTGCAGATTCAAAGCCAATTTTTTAACAGTGAAGTTAAAAACATGATCCAGCACCTCAGCAGCAATGAGCATACATGGTGATCAGCTCCTAGTATGGAATAACAACCTCTAATAAAAGCAATAAAAGACCCTGGAAAATGATTGATGCAATGATTGATTTCAAATATGAAATACACAATATAAGCCCAGAACATCTTTTTTTTAAATAGGTTTTTTATTGTGAAAATACTGTACCGAGGGGTTACAGTTACATGAGCAAGGTAATGAGTACATTTCTTATCCAGCATTGTTGGCTCCTCCTTTGAGTCTTTTAGTGCTAAGAAACTGTTCCAAGAACTCCTCTGTGGTAGGGTTGTGTCAGAAGGACACAAAACTCAACTGAAAGTGGTCCAATGGCCAAAGCTGGAACAATTTGAGGGACATAGCTAACAAAGTAGCATTGGATAATAACCCAAATGACGCAAATACTTGTAGTACAGGCTTCCATGAATAAATTATTGAACAAATGTAAATAGTGTGAGAATAAACAAGTTTCCCATGCAGAAGGATGCCAAATAATGTGAAACTAGAGAATAATTCTCCATCCATCAAGTATAGGCAACAGAAAGTGACTTTCTTCCAAAAAGATGAGTGTGGAAAGAAGGAAAACAGTAGTTCTATGTGGAGAAATCCCAAACAGCAGTGTCTCAGCCCGACAGTCAAGGTTGATACGAAGAGTGATGTTACACTGACATTATGTGACCTTCATATGTTATTCTGACAATGGCTCCACAGTTTATGCCCCTCTCTCCCCCCTGCCTCCCCAAATCTCATAATCACAGTCTAATCATGAGAATCACATCAGAATAATAGTGATTTCTACAAAATACCATTGTTCTCAGAACTATATGTGTCATCCAAAATGAGGAGAATAGCATTGTCACAGGCAAGAAAAACATAATGCGTTTAATAATGTCCCCCACCCAAAAAGACATTGAAGTCCACTGTAAGTACCTCAAAGTGTGAATTGTTTGGAAACAAGGTTATTGAAAATGTAATTAGTTTTAAAAAATGTAGCCGGGCACTGGTGGCTCATGCCTATTATCCTAGCTACTCAGGAGGCTGAGATCTGAGATCACGGTTCAAAGCCAGCCAGGGCAGGAAAATCCATGAGACTCTTATTTCCAATAAACCACTCAGAAAATTGGACATGGCGCTGTGGCTCAAGTGGTAGAGCACTTGCCTTCAGCTGAACTGCTGAGTGACATGCTCAGCCCAGAGTACAAGCCCCATGACCGACCAAAAAAAGTGTATACTAGCGTGAGGTGGGCCTTTAATCTATGACAACTGGTGTCCTTTAGAGAAGAAGCCAGGAAAGAAAAGAAAAAGAAGAGAGAAGAAGAGTGGGAGGACAAGGAAAGGGAGAAGAGAAGAGAAGGGAAGGGAAGGGAAAGAGTGGGAAGGGGGGGAGGGGAGAGGAGAGAAGGGGAGATCAGGAGAGGTTAGCCAAGGCAGGAGAGGAAGGGAGGAGGGGGGAAGGGAGGGGGAGGAGAAGAGAAGGGAAAGGAAGGGAAGGGAAGGGAAGGGAAGGGGAAGGAAGGGAAGAGACCAGGAAAAATGTGTGATCATGCTTTGTTACAGCAGACTTGGGATAATCAAATGAGAAACATACCATCTAAATACCGTGTGGCTTCCTGTGAAGGATCTTGGCCTATAGGAAAGACACTAAGAAAAAAAGAATGGAGGAAGCTCAGATAAAAAGCATGGACTTTAGTGAATAGTAGTGTAGTCACATTGATTCATTAATTGTAACAAATGTACCATGCTAATGTAAGATGCTAATAATGAATGAAACATGTACAGGTATATATCTGTACCATGTTCATCACTTTAAAACAAAAAAATAGATCTAAAATTATTCTACAGGGATTAGAAGCACTGCTCCAGTTGGTAGACCAATAGCCAATGAGTAGAAGCCCCCGATAAGGAGTTCAAGTCCTGATCTCTGACAAAAAATAAAAGCATTATTCTACAAATTAAAGTGTTATTTTAGAAAAATGTGACTCAAGATCTCTCAGCAAGAAGACAAAAGAATAAAGTCTGAAGCCAGTTTCTGGACTCGAACCCAAGCCCTGAATTTTTGTACCAGTATTTAGTAAGCTCAGTTACTCACTGGAGTCAAGTGGAAATCTTAAGAAAATACAGATGTCTGGGTCTTTTTCCACATAAGTTGTTTTCAAACAAAGATTCTCGGGTGATTCAAATGTGTATCCAGCTTAAAAAGCCTGGTGAGAACGAATGGTAAGAACATTTATTTTCTAGGCTTCGGCCTTTGAGATCACTTGACAGGTCAAAGGCAAAGATAGGATAGGTACTCTTTCTTGGGACTTATCAGAATTTCTTGAGCTTCATCAATGGCAACACCATTGCTAAGACATTTCCACAGTAGTGTTTTCCTGCACAGAACCGTGTTCTTTTTACTTTGCAGGAATCAACTCAAGAAGGGAGATGCACCTATGAGGAAAGAGAAAGATGCAAGTCCCTGGATATTTGGGAGAAACTGAGTGCCACTGTGTCCACAGAGACATAGTCATGTAGAGAGAACAAACTCCATACCACCTGGGAAAATCCAAATGTAGGTTCATGAAAAGCCCTGGAGGCTCAGCTTGGTTTGGAAAATGGGGAAAAACTCAAGGAGACATGTGATTCATTTGCTTTTCCCATGAATTATTAATCTAAGATATGGCTGTAAAACAGCAGAAAGGAGATCTAATGGTCCTGAGGGAAGGTAAACCCTATGCAGAGAGAGGAGAGGTATTTACATTCTGGAGCTTCAAGAACCTTTAACGGAGTCCCAAGCACTGTGAATGCCTCTGAGTAGATTAATAGGAAATGGGGCAGGAACTCAAATCCCAACAGTCATAATTCTCTAGGCTTTCTGCAACTTGCTGGCATAAACACTTGTCTCTATAGAGGAAGCTTAAGGATAGTCTGAACTCAAAAGAAGGAGACGGAGCTTTGTTAACGCTCTCTTGCATCTGGTATGCATTGGCCTTTTTTTTCTCAACAAGATTAAGAAAATGTCATTTGGATGCAAAAACACAGGCTCAATTCCCAGCAATGAGCTTCTGATCACAGGGAGACAGAGCCAGGACATTTCAACATCTAGGCAGAACACAAAGGCTCCAAGGGAGCCCTCCCCTTCCCTCCACAGAGGAATGGGTATGAGAGCAATGCAGTATTGTGACAAAGAGATGGTATGTCAAGCAGTCAGTGATGCCCAGGGCATGTGCACTGAACAATCATCAGAGTAGTGTGGCTGTGCATGAATCTACCCTCCAACTTCTGTTAGCTCCAGTGAAAGCCTTTGCAAAGTAAGAGGGTCCTATAGTTTCAAAAGTAGTAGTGACTCCTAAAGGTTCAATCTGATACATGGTCCATCATACCACTGTCATCTAGAGCATTCATCAGGAGTATGCAAGCATCATGCTTATGAGCCAAAGCAAACCTTTCTTATTTTTATAAATAGCCTGGATCTAGTATTTTGATGTAGTAATGGGAAGCTATAAGATACAGAAGTTATGAAACTCCAGTCCATACCAAAAGGGATCCTAAAGGTGCAGTGTAGATGCAGCCCAGCCCCATGATCTCTTTAAGAAATATGAAGGGCTCTTATCTCCCCTTTGGGCTATTTTGTCCTGTGACATTATTCCATCTTGTCCATCTCCTGAGACCATTATTTAATCCATGACCGTTAAACGTCCACATGTGGCCAAGGCCTGCCAATGGGCTCCAAGGCAACAAAATCCTTCCTTTTAAGCCAATCTGACAACATCTCCCTCTGGTCTGAGTTTGTGTACCCAATGCCCAAATCCATGCTAGCAGTCTAGGCCTCCCACAAAGCCCTTTTATTTTAGTGCAGTTTAAAATTATGAAATACTTCAAACACACTGGGAAAAAAAATGGAGACAAAAATTCATGTCCTGCTTAGACTTGACGAAAAAAAAACACACCCCATGCAAAGAACACCAGCAGGATCCAATCCAAGGAATAAGTTGGTACAGGAGAGTAGGTGCCTTGAGCTAGTAGAAAGCATTCTGAATGCTGACTTGGAAAGATCTGGTGCTTCGGGAGCTTGTCTTCCTAGATTTGGAAAGCTCTGTACACATATGCTGTCTGCGCCTCAATTCTAATCTCCCTGTTGGCTTCCCTTTACGTGTTTAGCCCCTGTACAGTCTGTGGGGCTCTTTTCTATCTGCCATCATGTTCTCTATCATCTCACCTAGTCTCAGGACATGTAGCATCACCTACACACTTTTGACTCTTTGAGTTTATATCTGGTTTGGATCTCTTCTCTGAACTATGGGTATGAACATTCAGTGGCTGCCTTGCATTTCTCATGCTCAGGATCCAAGAGATTGTATAAAGAGCACCTACAACCTCATGTCCAAAACGTAACTTCTAATATTTGCCCTCAAGTTGGCTCCTCACCATCTAGCTCATCTCAGAAAATGGTGACTCCACTCTTTCTGTTGACTCAGCTAAAAATCCTAGGGCCCACGACTCCTCTCTTTTCCTCACAATGAGCATCAGCATCAGGAAATCCTTTTTACTAACCTGTAAACTATATACACACTCAGCCACAGTGGCTACCACCAGGGTATATGCCATCACCCTGGACCAGGCCTCCATTATCCCCTACTTGAATTGCTACCGAAGCCTTCTTGCTAATCTTTCCTCTTTCATTCTTGTCCCTTAGCTGCCAGAGTAAAGGGAAATTAGATAATATTACCTACTGCCCAACTCCTCCAGTGGTTTCTAGTCTAATTCATATTCAATGTTAATGTCTTGCCTTTGTGCCAGTAGCTCATGCTTATCAACCTAGGAGGCCGAGATCTAAGGATAGTAGTTCAAAGCCAGCCCTGTCAAGAAGGTCCATGAGACTTTTATCTTCAATTTACCAGCAAAAAGCCAGAAGTGGAACTGTGGCTCAAGTGGTAGATTACTATCTTTGAATAAAAAAAGCTCAGGAACAGTGTCCAAGCCTCAGTATTGGCACCCACGCGTGTGTGCACGTGTGCACGCACGCACACACACACACACACACACACACACACACACACATACACTGTTCTGACAATGACCTAGATCTATGATCACACATTGGCTTCCTCCTAATCAAGTATTTTCTGCTGTTCCTACAATGGCATTTGTCTTTGCTATTCTCTGTGTTTACTTTTTTCAACATTTTTTCCCCAAAAAGTCACCGTCTTAGTGAGACCCTCTGTAGCTACCCAACCTAAACCTCACTCTATCCTTCCTATTTACATGGCCTACCTTTTTCTTCTCAGTACTGAACGTTTCCTAATATACCACACATCTCCCATCATTTACTATCTGGTTCCTCTGCTATCCACAAGAACAAAGACTCAGAGTCTTTGCCTGAAAATGAGACTGTGCCTCAAATAACACTGACACACACTATGCACTCAATGAACATTTGCTGAATACACACATCTTGAATTTGTAGAATATCTTATTGCATCTCAAAACTATCACTACAACCCTCTTAAGACAGGACTATGAATTACAGGCTTGTTTTATAAACATGGGTAAGATACAGGCTGACATTCTGCCAGGCCCATCTTTATAGAATGCTTCACCTTTCAAGGCAGTAGCCTGAAGTTCTAAGGTTTGAGTATCTTGAGAAAAACGAGATTAGTAAACTTGCTTACAGTTAGTAAAGGAAAGGAAAATATGATGAATGTTTTGGGTAAGACGAACAAACTTCAAATGGACTTAGGCAGATGGCCCATGGGAAGGATCAGGGTCAGGCTACCACCAGATATGTGCCAAGACAGAGAGGGCTAAGCAGGAGTGTGTGTGCACAAGTAATCTTTCAGATTACTTGAACATTTTGCTTTTCAAATAGGAAAACTGAGGCTAAGAGGGTTGAAACACCAGTCACCTCAGATAGACAGTTACAACAGGCCGATTCCCAGCCTGCCTGACTCCCAGGCCAATACAATTTCTATACCACAGCCACTCATCCACCCGCTTTCACAAGACAAACAGGAGGCTTTCATTTTCCTCCTGCATGTGGCAGTATACCAGCAGTGCCAAATATGACTCTGAAGGAAATTCTTTCACTAGAAGTCCTACAGAGAACCAGAATGGACTTGGAAAGGAACTAAATTCCTTTGGGGGGCATCCCAGCCAGTAGGAAGAGAGCCCAGAAATCACTGATGTTTTCTGTTTGAAAAGATTTTTAAAATAGCTATCTTTGAAGAATTAAGTGTGGCCACCATGCTTCTGGGGAAATGAAGTCATTGCTCTGAAATAAATATATGAAGAAGAAAAGAAAGGCGTCTACAATGTCTTGAAAGAAACCAGCTCTAAGCCTTAGGAGGAGAAGTTAATCCCCCACTTTCCGATTTTTCCCAAAACATTCACCATCAGATCTTAAACTGAAGTCCTGATGAGAGTCTATCAAGGGTCAAAGAAGCAGCTGTAAACTGAAAAAAGCATGTGGAAGAAAGGAGAGCACAAACTTTGTGCAAGCTCGTTCTATGTGGCTGGTATCATCCCAGATAGCACTGTATACTATTCTTCAAATAGCCCTCCAGAGAAGATAGTATTGTTACTTTGATGAGGGATAACATGAGGCTCAAAGAGCTCCTGCCTAAGCTAATAGAACTGGTAAGGAGCAGTGCCAGCCCCTAAGAACCTCCTGACCTCTCAGCCCATGCTGTGAAATGCTGCCAAGGTGCCACTTCCTCTAGAATTCAGGCCATCATCTGTAAGATGAGGTCTACAGGTCTTTGTCTCTCCTAGGTCTTTTATTAGTTGTCTTACAGTCTATGCATTCTACTGAAATTTTTACTTCCATTGGCAATATGCTCAGTTCTTGGGATTCAGGAGAGCTCTCCCACACAGCTGGTCGCCAGTCCTGTTGGGTGTGAGGAAAGCAATCAAAGCAACACTTCTTGATGACCCTGCATTAAGAATTTCAGCTCTAAAGCCGGGCGCTGGTGGCTCACACCTGTAATGCTAGCTACTCAGGAGGCTGAGATCTGAGGATCGCAGTTCAAAGCCAGCCTGGGCAGGAAAGTCTGTGAGACTCTTATCTCCAATAAAGCACTAGAAAACTGGAAGTGGCGCTGTGGCTCAAGCGGTAGAGCGCTCGCCTTGAGCTGAAGATTGCAAGGACGGCACCCAAACCCAGAGTTCAAGCCCCATGACCGTCAAAAAACAGAACAAAACCACAAAAAAAGAATTTCAGCTCTGGAAGTGCCTTATGTTCTCTTTTGGTGTGAACAACTAGACAGTGTGCAGATATTGTGGTAAGAGGACCAAGATTCTGTATTGTACTTATGAAGTCCATTTATGACACACAGGGTATGTCTAAAATGTTTATCATGTGACATGGAGCAACCCAGGGAAGTCTTTGCCAAGTCAAAGACTATGCCCATGAGCAGGTCTGCCTAGAACTCTCACCTCAAGAAAGTGTATGGACCAATGAGAGACACAGACTCTTCCTAGCTGAGGAGGAAGAGTCCTTGGTTTCCTTGTATGGGTTTGGGGGTTAGCCACTTCCAAACTGGTAGCCTTGTGTCCTCTCTGAAATAAAGTGGTATTCCTAAATCTCATGATTCTGCAAATATTTGCTTCCATCAACAGACTTTTGGAATCACAACACCTCCAAGTTAGGAAAGAAAGTCTATTGAAGAGAAAGCAGAGGGAGAGACACAAGTTCTTAGCAAAAGCACCAATTCTATTCTTGAATGGATGCAATGGAGGGGAAATAATGTAGTTTATAAACTGAAAAATCAGCTAGAATTCACCTATCAAAGAGCAAAGAGGATCAGATGGAACAGCATAGATGAATAACTGTCCTTATGGCCCCATGAAGATGCTGACTCAGATGAAGGCAAGAACAAGCAGACCTAAAGAAGCCATTGAAGCAAAATGACAGAATAGGAAGCTCCAGCCATACTTTAAAAGAGACATTAAAAAGTAACCAGACAGTGACCAAAATGAAATAGCCAAAGGTCTCCATCCAACCAAGTGAATGACCAGTCTACTTGGTATTTTTAAACACTTTGGCCCACTGCTGCCCCCTCTCTCCCCCACAAGGAAGTGCAGTCATGGTCTAGAGGAGATGGCAGCCCAGATCCTCACCTCTGTTGGAGTAGAGGTGGCAGAATGGGCTATCTCAAAGCACAGACCTTATTTGCAAAGCTCTAACCTGTCTGGTCTCTGGTCTCAGCAGGAAATCTACTCAAAAAGTATGTAAGGAGATTGCAGATCTGCAGACCCTAGAGAAGGACACACAATAGATCATCCAAGACCCAGAGAAGAAGCTGAGGTGAACTCTGGGAACTGAAGAGATTCGAAACCAGCTTTGTATGTGGAAAACTGAAAAAGCCACCAGCCAGGCAAGATACACGCTCAGAAAAGATCCAAGAAGACTTGAAGCTTTTACCTCTAGCATGCCTGGCTAAATAGTGAAGGATTTCTCTGACACAAAACCAATCTATAAAGACTGGAAGAAGTGTTTGTTTTTCCAATGTTTTTGTTTTTCACTTTTAGTAAAATGTTTGTTTTTCATTTTTAGTAAACAAATCACCTTTTGGGGGACTGAAATCAAGGACTCAAACATATACTGTACACGAATAATCCCAACAGCTTTATTTACAATAGCCACAAGTTAGAAACAATTCATTATCTTTTAATGGGAGAATGGATAAACAAAATGTGGTATAGCCATACATTAGGAAACCACTCAGCCTTAAAAAGGAAAGAAATTTGAAACCATATTTTAACATGATGAAACTTGCAAACATTTCCTAAGTAAATTAAAAAAAAAAAAAACACCTAACACAGAAGGACAAATATTTTGGCTACCCTGGCACCAGATAAAGGAGGTGATTGCTCTAAGATAAACATGAGAGGAATGAAAGAAATGGCTCTACCCATACTAAAATAGTTCAAATAGTCAAGTTAATAGAGACAGAAAGTTGATTGGTGGTTGCCAAAGGGCTGTTATAGATGAAGGGGATATGGGGAACGTATTGGTCTGTTTCTTGTTACTATCACAAAATACTTGAAGCTGGGTAACTTGATAAATAGATTTATTTAGCTTACAGTTCTCAAGGTCTAAGGGCATGGTTCTGGCATCAACTAGGCTTTGGTGTCGACGTCATGGTAGACATGGGAGCACATGAGAGAACAGAGACCACATTGGCATACAGGAAGCCAAACAGAGTGATTTGGGAGTCATGCTTGCTCTTATGACAGCTGGCTCTTTTCAAAAGTTACTCAAGCTTCTGCAAGAGCTACCTGAACCCATCAGGGCAGCACCACCAGAAGCATGGCTTGAGAGCCTTCACTAGATGCCACCTCTTAAACGCACCATCTCCAGCATCTTCTGAGTAAGGACCAAGCTCCTAACACATGAATCCTTGGGGGACATGTCCAAACCAAACTGCAGCAAGAAGTAGGACTTGATAGGACAGAGCTTCCATTTGCAGTGATTACAAAATTCTAGAGTTGGTGGTGATGGTTGCATAATAATGTAAATATACTTAATAACAATGATTTGGGCAAAAATGGTTAAAAATCATACATTTTGTGACCACCAGAAAAGAAACCAAATGTACAGTTTAAACAAATTGAATCAAAGAGACATGTCAAGTAAAAAAAAAAAAAGGAAGAAGTCTATAAAAGAAGATCAGAAGAGAGTTTAGGACTTGAGACATAGATTTCAGCTACTAAATGAAGAACGAGATATGGATGAATGTGAAGAAAATAAGCAGGAAAAATATTAAAATAGTGACAAAGCCCTACAGAGGAATAAGACAGAGGGAGATAAACTTATAAAGCAGATGAACAGAAGAACTGAGAAGGCAAACCAGGAGCAGGATGTCCTGGAACCCAGCAAAGAAAATGAAGTAGATCAATAATGACGAACTCTTTTGAGAGGTTGAGAAAATTGAAGTTTAACATATGCATTAATGCTGGGGTTGTAACTCAGTATAAAGCACTTGTCTAGTATGCACAAGGCGCTGGGTTCTGCCTTCAACACAGTTTAAAAAGAAACAAGAAAAAAAAAAACAAAACAGTGTTCATTGTACATAGCTACTATATGCCTCTATGAACAGGAAACCAGCCTGAACAGCAAAATGGGAGGTGAAAATGTGGGGACTGAGTATGGCCAATTCTTGAAATATGTGGTTGTAAAGAGGAGGAAAGGCAGGATCCGCAGGGGCACGTGGGGTCAAGGAAAGAGGAGAAGTTGAAAGTCCAGGGAGAGGGCAGTTAGGGCTCTGATCATCAGAGCTGACCACACAGAGTTGTCTATGGGGAAATGACTGATGTGCCAGTCAGAAGCAGCAGCAGATCTCAGCTTAAAAGGGAACTAATTGGTGCGAGGAGTATACCGAATTAAAAAGAAAAATTAGTGAAGACAGTAAAAGGCAAAAATTAGCTATGCTGAGAATGTGACTAATAGGAACTGTTTAACAATTATGCCAGCAGGTCACCACTGCAATGAATAAGTTCTGTCTGTTTTCAGTTTTCTTTTTTTTGGGGGGTGGGGAACAGGGAGAGTATTTTTTTGTTTTGTGGATCTTTGCTTGTTTGTTTGTTTGGTTGGTTGGTCATGGAGCTTGAACTCAGGGCCTGGGAGCTATCCCTGAGCTTTTCTGCTCATGTTTAGAGCTCTACAACTTTGAGCCATAGCACCACTTTCAGTTTTCTGGTGGTTAATTGGAAATAAGAGTCTCATGGATTGTCCTGCCCCAGGCTGGCTTTGAACTATGATCTCAGCCTTCTGAGTAGCTAGGATTGCAGACATGAGCCAGCAGCATTGGGCTTGTTTTCAGTAACTTTATCACTTTGGTTATCATTGAAATTCTAACTGGCTTCTCTTGGGCCATATGTCCCTTTGGTTCAGAGCTCCTTACATCCTCTAACCTATTTTCCATATGAGAGATTTCCTTTTCTTGAAAAGGAAACCTTGTTTGCTGATCCCTTTCAGCACTTAGCTTGGAGCACCCACAACCCAGAGTACCCACAATTCAAATTGCAGGGAGTTAACGTTCCATGGGGCCAAACTTCTGCCATTGGAAGACAAGAGCCAGAGAAGCAACGCAGCTACCCTCACCTCCAACAATCCTCAGGTGCATCTCCTCTTCTTTGCACAGAACTACCAGTCACCAGCTGAGGGAGCCAACTTTATCTGACCTCGTACTAGGTTTCCCTCCTACCCTGACTCATGCCCCACCTCTGTCCTCATTCCTGCCTCCTGGACTCACACTCTTCCATAAAGTACCAACACTTAAGTCTCAGACTCAGCTTTGGCTTTCTGGAGACCCAGGCCAAAGTAATGGAGCAGGAAGGTGGATGGGGTCAGGGTACAGTGTCAGAGTGGGTCTAGCTGAGGAGGAGACTTGAACCAAAACTTGATGGAGGTCAGTCTGTGAGCCAAACAAGTTCCTGGGGAAAAGCCATTCTATGAAGAGGGAACAGGGAGAATATGGTCTGAGCCAGGAACAGGACTGATGCATTTGAAGAATAACCAATGTAGCTGCAGAAGTGAAGCACAAGAGTTCCAGAAGGTATCAATAAGATGACAAGCTATATCATGTCTGATCTCATGAGGCTTGGCTTTTATGGGATTGCAAAGGGAACAGAGGAAAGGCAGGACCTCCCTAGGTTAAAGATGAATATTCAGCTGTGGTGCTGAGAACTGATCTGTATGAGGAAGTGAAAACAACCCTCTCCTATGGGATCCCACATGTGAGAATTAAACTAGTGTGAACAACAGAAATCTATTTGGAGAAAGCTAAAAGAATGGGCTTTATGTAGGGTTTTGTTTTGTCAGTACTAGGATTTCAAATCAAAGCCTTACACTTGTTAGGCAAGTTCTCTACCACTTTAGCCATGCCTCCACTCTACCACTTTATTCATGCCTCCACTCTGGAAAAAAAAATTTTTAAAGGCAGAGCTACTGGAGGCCCTGGCTCATATCTGTAATCCTTGCTACTACAGAGGCTGAGATTTGAAGATCATGGTTCAAAGCCAGCCTGTGCAGGAACCTCTGTGAGACTCTTATCTCCCTTTAATCACCAAGAAGCAGGAAGTAGAGATGTGGCTCAACTGTCAGAGCACTAGCCTTGAGCATAAAAAGCTAAAGGGCTCAAGTCCCAGTACTAACAAAGACAGACAGACAGACAGACAGACAGACAGACAGACAGACAGACAGACAGACAGACAGACAGACAGATAGATAGATAGATAGATAGATAGATAGATAGATAGATAGATAGATAGATAGATAGAATAGCAGAGCTATTCAAAAATGGCATAAGCTACCTGTGGCACATAAAAACAATGCTTTAGCCAGGCACCAGTGGCTCATAACTATTCTACTCTGAGATCTGAGAATCATGATTCAAAGCCAGTCTGGGCAGGAAAGTCAATGAGACTCTGCGTCCAAAAGCTAGAAGGTGAAGGTGTGGCTCAAGTGATAGAGCACCAACCTGGAGCAAAAAAGCTTAGAAACAGTGCCCAGGCCCTGCTTTCAAGCACCTAGGACTGGCACCCCCCCCCAAAAAAAAGGTTTTTATGAGCAGGTACGAAATAGGAGGATTTTGAGGACAGTACATTGTGAGACAGGGTCTTGCTATGCAGTCCAGGCCCGTCTCAAACTTTTGATCTCCCTGTTTCTGCCTCCCAAGGGGGGATTATAAGCATGTAACTATACTACTGGCCTCTACAAGATCTTTTAAACCCTAAAACAGAGTATCTGGGGCTCAGAGAAAAATGTACAGTTGCAAGTCCAAAAGTAAACTACAGCTTGCAGAGTTCAAAACCCCTTGTATAGTCCCTTGCTGCCATCCAAAACAAAAGCCATTCTCCAAATGCTTTGATTTAACATTTTATTTAGAATATGAATACAAGACCTAGGAAAAAATAAGAGGAAAACTCCACCTATTGTCACAAACATGGATACGCTAAGGAGGTAAGGGATCAGGCTAGAGATGGACTAGCACATTGATTGGTTTATTGATATAACAATATTTTTATTGAGCATCTGTTATGTGCTCAGTAGATGTGAATAAAATGTTTATGCTTTGGGGAACTTACACTCTAGTAGAGAGGATTGCCATAAATGAATAATTACAACTGAATTTGATGCATGTCCCAGAAAAGGTGGTAGAAAGCAGTAATGGACTCTTGGATGAGGATCAAGTCATTGTGCAAGCAAATCTGCAGATACAGGGAGGAGAGAGGGAAGGGAAAGTCCCCAGGCACAGGGTGAGGGATGAATAGACTAGCTGGAGAGAGAATAAATGAGCTCTAGTCCTCAAGAACCCAGGGCAGGTCATGCAAAGAGACCTCAAGGCTCAGTGTTTCCAAAACTGCTTACAAAAGGAAGCACAGGTAGAGCAACTGGAAACAAATTCAGGTGCCCAGGCCCTGCTTCCAGAAACTGATTGCACTGGTGTGGAGGCTGAGCACTGATAGTTCTGAAAAACCTCCCTAGGATCTCTACAGTACAGTCCAGGGCTAGGAATCACTATGATAAACAGAGAGAGACCTCAAAGACGCAGAGCTACCGAGTGCACACATACCCAGCACCTAAATCAGGACTTGCTCAATGGCAGGTACACAGGGTCTGGGGATTGGGTGGAGGAATAAACACTGCACGAGTAAAGGAAACAACAGCTGGTTACTAGAACAAGAACAGAGGAAAGAGAAAGACCAACCTCAAGCTGGTCGGTGCATCCCTCCTGACTGTAGACAGGGTTAGGCACAGAGCCAAAGCTGGATAGAATATCTTGTGAAGCCCCAGGGACGAGGAGAGGGCAGGGAAGGGAGAGGGAAGATAGGGAAGAAAGAACATGGCCCATTGCAGAGCAGTGTGCAGTATGTCAAACATGCATTAATGATTTAGAAGCCTGATTGAAGTTATCCCACACTCTTTACATCTGTATATTTAAGTGATTCTCCTCAAGCTGCCACTACCAACAATGGTGGCTTCCCATTAAAGAGGAAAGTAGTAGAGGAAGAAAGAGAGGGAGTTAGGTTATCAACAGAGGGTGGGAGTGAACTGTGGTCCTCAAAAATCAGGGTGGTATCTCACTTTTCTTTCCCAGAGGAGGTCTCCCTACCAATACCATTCCATACCCCTATGATCAGAAAGTCTCCTCTCTAGCCACTACAAGCTACATTACATCCCTCTTTAAGGGATTGTGAAGTTCTAAGCTCTTCTCTATAGACAAACCATACCCCTCTTTGCTGAAGACAGCCCATCCCTGTGGTCAGTATGGGAAAGCTATTTAACTGGAGTTTTCGCAACATCACAGGAGATTAAGCTCCTGCCCCTGTGTTCTGGCCATTGGCACTACTGAGAATCTGACCTCTGAAAACCCTCCACTATAAAAAGGAATCATTCATGTTTTTCCCAAGAATCTTGTGCTTTGCTTCTAAAACTCTGTTTTCAGGGCTGGGAAGGTGGCTCAGTGGTAGAGTGCTTGTCTTGCTTGCCTGAGGCCCTGGGTTCAATTCCTCAGCACCACATAAGCAAAAAGAAAAAAGCCAGAAGTGGTGCTGTGGCTCAAGTGGTAGAGTACTAGCCTTGAGCTGAAGAGCTGAGGGACAGCGCCCAGGCCCAGAGTTCAGGCCCCATGACCAGACCCCCCAAAAAAATAAATAAATAAAAATAAAACTCTGTTTTCTAAACCTCCCTAAATTCTTTTTTTTTAAACCAGTCCTGGGCCTTGAACTCAGGGCCTGGGCACTGTCCCTGAGCTTCTTTTTTTTTTTTTTGGAGGGGGGGGGTCCAGTCTTGAGGCCTGAACTCTGGGCCTGGGCGCTGCCCCTCAGCTCTTCAGCTCAAGGCTAGCGCTCTACCACTTGAGCCACAGTGCCACTTCTGGCTTTTTTTCTTTTTGCTTATGTGGTGCTGGGGACTCGAACCCAGGGCCTCATGCATTCAAGGCAAGCTCTCTACCACTGAGCCACCTTCCCAGCCAAACTCCCTAAATTCTTTACCCATTCATATACTGTGAGTTAAAAACCTGGCTTAGGACTCTACCCCATCCATCATCTTTCAGCCAGGCGGAGGCCAGGGTCCTCTTAAGAAGCTGGAAGTTGAGAATCTGGGGATTAAAAATCAAAGGACTTTATGCTCCAGCAGGAGTCAAGCTGGTGCTCCCATCTCTTTCCTTTCAGGGGAAAACCTCTGCCATATGAATGAGGCAGAGTTGTGGGTAAGCACAGGAAGCTAGGAAATGGGAAGAGAATGAGGAGGATGGACGGGAGAATAGCAGAACAAGGTCTAGCTCATTGTTATAGAAGGCTTTGAGGATCACCTAGTCTGGTACTGGTCCTTAATTTCCAAAAATCTTTTTTAAAAAATAGTTAAATCTTTTTCTTACAAAAATCATAGACAGAACACAATTCAAGGCGAAGCTCTTCTGATTAAAGCCAAAAGAAGAATTGGAGACACAGTTTGGGGATGGGTTGCTGGACCAGGACTTAGAAACCCACTCACTAGTCTACCTTTCCAATCCAAGAGTCCCTGAGACACCTAGGCAGAACTTTGGAGACCTCAACTTGTGTTTGATCCCAAAGATCTAGCCCACACTCCCTCTTTTCCCCCTCATACTGAAACTCAGACTCAAGGCCTGGGCACTGTCGCTTAGCTTTTCTGCTTGAGACTGACACTCTACCACTCAAGCCACAGCCTCACTTCAGGGCTTTTGGTAGTTAATTGGAGAGAAAAGTCTCAGGGCTGGCTTCCAACTGCAATCCTCAGCCCCTTGAGTAGCTAAGGTTATAGGAGTGAACCAACCACCAGCACCCAGTCTCACTGTTACTTTCATAGATGGAAAAATTGGGTAAACTGTCCAGCATCCCCACTGAGTCAGGGACAGCATCAGCACTAGAAGTGGACCCCACTCCCAGCCCGGATCCCTGCTCACCCCCTCCCACCTGCTCACGGCCTCCCTCCTCCTCCAGGCTTCGGGCCCACCAAAGGAATCTCAGAAGGAGCTGCGGAAGGAGAACTGCAGGTAGATGATCAGCAGTAGGACAGTGGCCCAAAACAAGCACCAGGGGATAGAGCAGAAGTTGCAGCCCGAGCCCCCCTCCTCCTGCGGCTTGGTGGGGCTGGGAGCCCGGGAGAAGGTGTAGGTGGTGGCCTCCTCCTCCAGCAGCTTCTCGCTGGGCTTCCAGTGCACGATGCCCTCCTGGCAGGCCTCGCAGAACTCGCCGCGGTGGCGCCGGTTGTCCTGGCGGCTGGCCACGTGGATGCGGTAGTGGCCCCCGCGCTCCCCGTAGCACTGCTCGCGCAGGCTGGTGATGAGGTTGTCCACCAGGCTCTCGATGTTCTCCTCCAGCATGCTCGACTCGTCCAGCCGCGCCGTGCCGCACTCATAGCATAGCTGCTTGAAGACACGCATGCGCACGGAGCCCGCGCGCTGGGCCCGGTCCAGGTACATGTGGAAGAGGATGACCACGTGCGGGGACTGCCAGGTGTGCCAGCACCAGGAGCAGTGAAACCTGCGGGGAGGGCATGGAAAATAAACCCAAGAGGAAAGAAAATGATGAGGGGGTGAAGGGCAGGGTGAGCAGTGCCTGGAGATGGGGTGGTGTGTTGGGCTGATTAGCTTTCCCCGGGGGGCCAGCTCACCTGCCCCCTGGTGGGTACCCCCGGGACTAGAGCAGGCTCCTCAGATGCCACCTGGCATCCAGCTGTGCTCTGCCTCCAAAGGTGCTTTGTAGAGACCTAAGCTTCCTCCAGGCCCAGGATCCGATCCACCTTTCTCTCATCTACAAATGCCTTCTATCCACTGGGTGAGTCCTTCCTACCCGGACCACCTGGGAGTCTGAGAGCTAAGAAACACACTGTCAGTCGGCACCTTCCTATCTGCAGGGCTGAGAACAGGACAGACTCATGTTGGGATAAAATGATCCCGTCGTTACCCCTCAGTCTTCCAAGTTTAGGCTAGAGTTAATGCAGCCCAAGGCCTGGGGCCAAGTGACACTGTCACCCCAACAACCGTGATTTCCCAGGCTCGCTGGGGCCACCTGGATGATCACAGGTCACCAGTCAGGCTTCAGAGGGCCACAATCCCTTTCACTAGCTCCATCAGCCTCCCAGATCTTCTGGAAGCTCCTAAGTCCTTTCACAAGTAGAACTTCTCAGAATCTGATTTAGAAGCTTCATTCTCAGCTTTTTTGTTTAATGACATCTTCCTTTAGGAACTGTTTCCCCTCTTACACCAGACTACAAAACTTGCATTTAGAAAGTCAATCCCTAATTATTTGAAAGAGATCCATCCACATACACTCAGCTAGCAAGACACAGGGCCAGTACCAAACACATAACAGGTACCCAGTAATGTATCCTGATTTGTATTGAACAGAACTGAGCTGACAGATCCAAGTCAAGCAGGACGGCCTTTAATCTGACTCCCAAACTGTATCTCTAAGCCTCCCATGTCACATTCCAAGGATGAATCTTCACATGTAGACAGACCTTTGTATAAGACTTCTAGAAGGTTGCCTCCACTATTGTTCATACAGATCACCTAAGGACTTCTTAAAATGCAGACTCTGATTCTAGTCCAGTGTTTTACAACTCTACTAAGTTCTAGATGATAATGATAATAATAAAGCAAGAATCTAACCACTTTATTTTATGGCAAAAGCAAGGTCCAAGAATGAAACTGAATCAAAGGTTCAAGAAGGAAACTGAATCTATCAAGGGTTATGGAGCTAACAATAGAGCCAGTTCTTAGTAAAGCTCTTGTGCTCAGTATTTTTAAGTTCACAACAAGCTGAATTAAATAGATATAAACTGAACTGCTTCAAGACTAGCACACAGGCCTCTACTGAACTCAAAAGCCTTCTTTCTCTTGGTTTACAAGTACTTTTTAAGAGACCATTAAACTCTGAAAAGATATCACTGCCAGAGTTTAGGACTAATTAGTGTATTCTACCTCTTCCTTTCTTCCTTCCTTCCTTCCTTCCTTCCTTCTTTCTTCCTTTCTTTCTTTCTTTCGTCTGTCATGCGGTTTGAACTCTGGGCTTAGGTGCGGTTCCTGAGCTCTTCAGCTCAAGGCTAGCACTTGAGCCACAGTGCCACTCTGGTTTTCTGGTGGTTAACTGGGGATAAGAGTCTCACAGGGGCTGGGAAGGTGGCTCGGTGGTAGAGTGCTTGTCTTGCATCCATGAGGCCCTGGGTTCGATTCCTCAGCACCACATAAGCAAAAAGAAAAAAGCAGGAAGTGGCTCTGTGGCTCAAGTGGTAGAGCGTTAGCCTTGAGCTGAAGAGCTGAGGGACAGTGCCCAGACCCAGAGTTCAGGCCCCATGACTGGACCCAAAAAAAAAAAGAGTCTCACAGACTTTCTTGCCCAGGCTGGCTTTGAACTGCAATCCTCAGATCTCAGCCTCCTGTGTAGCTAGGATTACAGGTGTGAGCCTCCAGCACCTGACTTATCTCTTTATTTTCTACATGGGGAGATTGCAAGAAGAAAAACTACACAGGTGACTGGTGGTAGAGCTGGAATCAAAATGTAAGTGTCCCAGCTCCCTGTCAACAATGCTGCTTCCTAATCTACATGAGTCCAACACTGAGATTGAAGCTAAGCTAAGATCTTGTGTGTTCTCATCTCTCCTTAGAGTTAGGGACCTGGGTTAAGAGCAGGGCCCCTACTTCCTGGGCTACTCACCGGCCTGAGGCATGCAGTTCCAGATATTGCTTCCAGCCAGGAGCCAGCACATTGTGTTTGAGGTTGGGGTCTATGATGAGGTCCCAGCTGTCCGCTGGCTTTGCCTCCTCCATCTTCTCATAGAAGACCTTCTTCCACTCACCTGTGGTCACACTTTTACACATGTCCTCGTCAGTGGTGAGGGAGGGCAAGCTCCACTTCAGTGAGAACACAGGGAATGAGGGCAGGTGTAGGGCAGGGCAGCGCAGTCTCCACGGTCGAAAAATCCTCATTGACAGGACCAGAAAGAAGCAGGACCCGGCTCCCTCCTTTGTCCGCAGTGGAACCTGTTTCCAAGGCAACCAGGCAGGGTGCCAGGAGACAAAGCTGGGAGAGGAAGGAGTCTCCAAAGAGATGTTTTGGGTCCCAGAACTGAAGTGGAGAAGGCAGGGTTGATGGGTCTAGATGGTCCAGAAGAGGATGAGGGGCTGACAGGAGGCTAAGCTTCAGACCATGTCACCCTGGCCTGCAAAGGGCATGGAGGAGTGAAGAATGGAGAGCTGGCTCAGTTTCACCTTGCTGTCCCCTAAAGGCATCATCAGCATCTGGCTGCTATGGGAACCACGAAGCCTTAGGGAGCTAAGGAGAAATGAGGGATGGGAAGATGTAGACTTTTTAGTAGATAGAACAATAATGATAACGCTCTCTTTCTCTCTGTACTCATACATGTCTTGAGACTGACATTGCCATTTTAAGGAAACATAATTGAGTGTCTCTTAAACCACGATGACTATTACCATATACTGACCAGGAGCATGGGAGTCATTTAGCCTATAAATGACAGCACTTCTATTCAAATTTAATTGTTGACTCCATACCAAGTCATTTATTTACTCATTTCAAGCATGCTCATGTATCAGGCTTTTTGCCAGGCTCCTAGAACTGATTCTGCCCATAACTCAATGAGATACATGCTGTAAAGGCCAGCTCCATTACCGGCTAGCTGTACACAAAGGTAGAAACCATTGCATCAGCCAGGCAGGAATAGACAACACAATTTGCAAGCGGATTGCAGAAAAGCAGAGTGCTATCTCACAGGCAAAACTATCTTTATTATAAGTATCTGCAATGCTTTGATGAACTATTTGTCCTTTAAAGAATAATATAAAAGCTGGGTTTCATATGTGGTTTGAGGCCAGCAGAATATTTCACCTCCTCTCAACCCATACCTGGTGCATGTGTGTCATCCCAAGCTACCTGGGAGGCTGAGGTTGGGAGAATCACGGTGCCACGCCAGCCCAGGAAGAAAAGTCCAAGAGACTTTATCTCCATGGAAGGACACTGGATATGGCAGTGTGATCTCAGGTATGACAGGAAGCTCAAAGAGGGTAAACCAAGACTCAGGCATGAACCTGGGAAAAAGTTAGACCCTATCCTAAAAATAACTAGTAAAACAACAGGGCTTGCTGTGAAGTGACAGCCCAACCAGAAGTTTGAAGCTCAAATGACCTTATTAAAGAAAAAAAATCATAAAATGCAGTTAAAATAAAACAAGGTTAATATCCCTATCCAATATGATTACTGTTAGTACTATGACTATATACAACTTGCCTACTGTTTTTCTGTATATCATGCCTCTGTGTATGCAGATGCAGTACATTCTACAGACCACATTGTGCATTTTTCTTCCTGGAAGTGCTGGGACTTGAACACAGACCCTTGTGCTTAAGTGCTCTACACCTGAGCTATTTCCCTAGTCCTTTTCCCTTTATTTTTTATTGTTGTTGTGGTGATACTAGTACTGGGGCCTGAACTCAAGGCCTAGGCACTGTCCTGTAGCTTTTTCTTTTCTTTCTTTCTTTCTTTTTATTTTTTTTTGTCAGTCTTGGGGCTTGATCTCTGGGCTTGGGTGCTGTCCCTGAGTTCTTCAGCTCAAGGTAAGTGCTCTACCACTTGAGCCACAGTGCCACTTCTGGTTTTCTGGTGGCTAACTGGAGATAAGAGTCTCATGGACTTTCTTGCCAGGCTGGCTTTGAACCTCGATCCTCAGATCTCAGCCTCCTGAATACAGGCGTGAGCCACCAACATCTGGCTTTTTTTTTTTTAAATCAAGACTGGCACTCTACCACTTAAGCTGCAGCTCCACATCCAGCTTTTTGGTGGTTAATTGGAGATGAGTCTCTCAGATTTATCTGGCTGGCTGACTTTGAACCACTATCCTCAGATCTCACCCTTCTGTGTAGCTGAGATTATAAGCATAAACCACCAGCACCTAGCTTAGTTTTTTCATTGTTGTTTGTTTGTTAGTAGGACTTCATACTTTTTTCTGGGCTAGACTCAGACTGAAATCCTTCTACCTTTGCCCCTGAGTAGCTGAAATGATAAACATGCATCACCCCTCCATTTATGTTTTTGAACTAGGCTGTCATTAACTTTGCTGTCTGATCTTGAATCTTGACTCTCCTATCTCTGTCTTCTACTTATTTATGACTACAAGCATGTAGCTCCACAGCAAATCTCCCATGATTTTTTCTTTATACCTTTTTTGTACATTTTTATTATTAAAATGTTGTACTGTAACATACTTTTAAATTAACAATATATCATGATTTTTCTAGGTCATTACTATTGTTCTGTAGTAGTATTTTGTAGGCTGCCTGTATTCTGTTATATAGATGGCACAATTTAATTGGCCAATCCTGCCTTTGGGGGTATTAAACTTTAATTTTCTTTGTTTTTGTGTTTGTTTTTTGGTTTTGTTTTTGTGACAGTCCTGGGGCTTGAACTCAAGGCCTGAGTGTTATCCCTGAGCTTTTTTGCTCAAAACTAGAACTCTACCTCTTGAGCCACAGCTCCATTTCCTGCTTTTTATTTATTACATTTTTTGGGGGGTGCTTAATTAGAAATAAGTCTCATGAGCTTTCCTGCCCAGGCTGGCTTGGAATTGCAATCCTCAGATCTTAGTCTCATAATTAGCTAGGATTACAGGCTTGAGCCACTAGCACCCCACTAAACTTTTATTTCAATTTCTCATGATTGTATTTTGTCACCTATCTGCATAAAACTTGCCGATAAAGCTCATGAGCCTGCCTTCCAATGCTTCCTGCAGTTATTCTTGATTCTATTTTGCAAAAGTTTGCTATGTCTAGTATGATCTTCAAATGAGCAGGATTCTCAAATCTTCAAATAATGTGCATTTCAGACAGACTAAAGGACCTGAAGATTGAGGGTTAAAAAAGAAGTGCCTACTATGTTAAAATGAACTTTACCACTTGGTGGGGGAGAAAGGAGTTGGGGAGGTGGGGAGGGAAGGGATAGTAAGGGAAAAACAAAGGAGGGGGTAACAATGCTGAATAGGAAATGTACTCATTACCTTACTCATGTAACTGTAACCCCTCTGAACAGTATCTTTACAATAAATAAATAAGTAAATATACATATATACACATATATACATACATATACATATATATATGTGTGTGTATATATATATATATATATATATATATATATATATAAAGTGCCTAAAACTCCAATTTTCTATCGGGTACCAGAAACCATCTTCTTCCAAAAGCTTCTCTGCCTCTATATAAATAATTCCTTAATTTATATAGCTTTAGCCTCAGTTGATTTCTCTTGACAATGGACAAATAAGAAAGCAATGATTTGATGTGTGCTTAGATGCAATGATTAGCTGCAATAATTAGATGCATGCACTCTGGGATCACCTGCCTGTTTTGTTTGTTTTTAATTCTTTATTCTCAACTCTAATACATTTAATGTGCATCATTTCATTCTGGTTACAATATGCATGGGTGCTTTATGTGAATATATTTATATTTTGTGTGGTATTAGCAATCATTAAGTAACATTAAGTACCAGACATTGTCCGAAATGCTTTATAAATATGAATTTATTTTATACCAACAATGGCCTTTCTAGGTAAAAAAGTAGCAGCTACAATTCCATTTTACAGATATGTAAAACAGAAAAGTTACATAGCTTGCCCAAAACACAACCGCTAATAAGTGGCCAAGCTGAGATTTGAACCCTTATTTCTACTCCAAAGTCCCTGATTGAGCCATTATGCTATCCAGCATGAAATCTAGAACATAACGTTTGCTAATCAAATGTGTGAATCTCCCTTCTTGTCACTGGATGAGATCATTGCTGATTCTAGGAATTGGAAACCCTAGGAATCCATGTCCTAGCTGAGCACCAAAGGCTCACACCTGTAATCCTAGCTACTCAAGAGGCTGAGATCTGAGAACCACTGTTCAAAGGTAGCCTAGGCAGGAAAGTGTATAAGACTCTTTTTTTTTTAAAAAAAAAAAAAACTGTATATATTTTTTGTCTTTTCTTTTTTGGTACTGGGGATCTAACCCAGGACATTGCACTTGCTAGACAAGAGCTTTGCCACTGAGCTACATCCCAGCCCAAGTCCATAAGACTCTTATCTCCAATTAACCAGGAAAACTAAAGAAAAAGCCAGCAAGACTTGGAGCTGTGGCTCAAGTGGTAGAGTGCTAGCCTACTAAGAAAAAGCTCAGGGATAGACCCCAGGACCTGGGTTCAAGTACCAAGATAGGCACCAAAAAAAAAAAAAAAAAAGGAATCTATATCCTTTGAATAAATAGTTCCCTAAGCCACACTGAAGTCAAACCCTCCCAAGAAGAAGAAAGAGCTCTGTTTGGCCCTCCATGCTTCTGTTAGTACTAGGAATTTAATGAAGCAATACCACCCAAAGACCTGCTGATGCTCAATACGAAGATATTCAAGCTGAAAAAGAAGTTTATCTTGAACTCTTACCAATGAGTGCATAGAAGAAATCTTTAGTCATACCAGTCCTGTGAGCAGTAATCATCAGATGTGTGCCCACTCAGTGGGAGGGGCACTAACTGGAAGTCAAGAGATACAAATATCCTTGCACTGCCATAGACCGGCCTTGTGACCTTCAGGAAGTCATGTCTCCACTATTTTTTTACGTCTTTTATTATAAAGGTGATGTACGAGGGGGTTACAGTTACATAAGTAGGATAATGAGTACATTTCTTTTTAAACACCATTACCCCCCTCCCTCATTTTCTCCCACTTACATCTCAACTCTTGCCTGAGATCAATTCATCTCTTCTTAAAGAATTAGAGTAGATGTCAACTCTGAGGTCCCCCTGACTGTAGTCATGAAAGGGTACTTAAAGTCTGAACCTCTGGAACAGGGTAAAAGAGGAAACCTAAGAAAGCATGTGGGCAGTAGTCAGAGCAGGGCTCTATTTCCTAGGGGCCTGCTACATCACTGTGGAGAGATATTCACCACATTTATACTAATAACAATAAAAAAGACAGCAATCGAATCTAGAACTATAAACTGACACTGGGAAGGACTCCATCGTTATTTAGAATACTTCCTTACACTTAAATTTTTCAAGCCAGAATTCTTGCCTCTGAATTATAGCAATCAGCCTTCAGATAGGCCAGCTGACTTCACTGGCCTCAGAGGTATGATGACAGATGGCTCAGGTGGCAGCCACTGGCCAAGGTAAGAACAGAGGCTGCAAGCCTTCAGAAAACACCAGAAACTGAGAGGAGCTCAGAACAAAACAATAACCCAATATACAGAACTACTCCTCTACAAATGTTTGGCAGTTGTTGCTACAATAAACACTATGATGAAAAACAAAAAGAAAAAAAATTAAGAACCACCAGAGTTGTGTGTGTGTGTGTGTGTGTGTGTGTGTGTGTGTGTGTGTGTGTGTGAGTGTAATCATGTACATTTAGCCGACTGATGCAATTCCCATTGGCACAAATTAAGTTTAATTTAGGACCTGAGCTTGCTATGGCAGAGAACAATATTATCTATTCTTCTATACAGAACTCTTTTCTCTAAAAAAAAAATGAAATGTATCTATCAAGATTGTAAAAAAAAAAATACTGTGCTATTGCAATTTGCCCTCTATCAAATGATTCCCATACTGTGGAATTCATATTTAGAAATGGCCAGTCTAGACATCTATACTGGCTTCACCCTGGCCAATTTCCTAAAGTATGTGATCATATTTTAAATGCATTAAATACCCTACTAGAAAATAAAAGCAAATTAAAAGAAAGAAAAACAGAGGCAGGTCATGCACAGCAAAAGAATGCTAAAACCAACCTCCTGGCCCAGTCCTGCACTGGAAGACACGATGAGTCCTATCCCCTCCCTAGCTCCTACCATAGCCATTCCCCCTTAGGGAGTAATTAGTGATCAGTTTGCAGTTAGGACTTTTCCCTAGAAGCAGAGAAATTCCTGGCCAGTTTTAATCAACTGGAGGCACCTGCACAGTGAAGCTCAGTGTTCTTAGCCAGACCTTTGAACAACAAACTTCTACGTAAGGCTTCATGCATACACCTTGCATCTTATATGTATGCTTAAGACTACGAGATGGCAGCCTCTTCCATGTCTCTTGACAGCAGACCTTCGCTGTACTTACTCCTTGCTTTGCCTCTTCATTTTTGGTATATGTGTCCTCATTCAGTTCTTTGTTGGAGATTTTCACTTCCACGACTACCCACCAGTAACAATACCTTTAATTTGTCTCAATTCAATGGCAAATGCTTTGTAAAACTTATTATTCTATTATAGATTATCAAAATTTCATAATAATAAACAGTATCATTCTTAAAATGATGCACTAAAAAAGGAATCTCTTGACTAGGAATAGTTCTTCATCCCTAAGTATCATTAGAATAAATAAAGGATGGGTTTTAGCACTGGACTAGAGGTTTCTACTGACATTCAGTAGCAAGTATGTCAAAATCTAAGTGTGCCTAACTGTCCCACAATAATCTTCCTTTTCAGAATGTCCTACCCACGCTGATCCAGAACAAAAAACCTCTCCATGATCTGTTGACTTAAAGGTACAAAGGGGCAGGATACTAATCTCAGCCGTTCAGTTCAAAGGAATCATGCTTTTCTTCCCTACTTGAAATATTCCTAGTGGAACCCAGATCACTAAGCCAATCATTAAGAACTATGAAATTAAGAAGAAAAAATATATCATTAGTGTAGTATTAGGCTACTCATGAGATTGCCATTCTGTCTTTTACCTTGTAACTCTTGGAACTAAGGGGAAGTGGGAGGAGAAACTCATATTGTATCTTGGTTGCTGACTTTGAGAATACACCAACTCCCAGAGAACATTAGTCCAGCCTGCAAGATAGTTGCTTAGTGTGTTCTACAATGGAGTCTTCCAATCAGGCCACACTCCTTCATGGTGACAGGTATGTAGGAAGACTGATGAATCCCATTAAGTTTTAAGATGACTTCTGCATTACTTCCTCCACCCCAGCACAGAAACAATGCTATGTGAAATATCACAATGATAAATAAGGTCTTCTCTATCTCCATTGGTGAATGCAAAGGTCAACACGGAACCTTCAACTAGGGCATTCTATGTGGGAACTAGCAAAGCACATGGTGGTAGGTTGATTAATTAGACCCTTTCCATCAAAACTTGTCTTCTCTGGATTGAACAAATACTGTGGATAGGAATTATCTCCTCCCACTTCCCCACTCCCAGACCTTAATGCTTTTTGTTTGTAAATGTTTATAGTACTCCATTCACCACAATGACACTCTTCCATTTGATCCTCTGCGCTTAGCAGTTAAATTTTCTAAGATAACAAGTAGGTTTTCTAAGATAACGGGTATGTCTTCTAAGATAAATCCTAAAATAGATTCCATATTGACTTACTTGCTGATGTAATCACAGCATCATATATGAAGAAATTTGACACAAAATGAATGAGTTAAAAATCTTAGCCATAGTAATCAAAACATCTTGGTGCTGACACAAGAACAGACCTGAGGACTAATGGAATAGAATTGAAAACCCAGAAATGAACCCACAGACTGATAGCCATGTAATCGATAAGGGAGCTAAAAAAAATAGAATGGAAGAAAGACAGTCTCTTCAGTAAATGGTGCTGGCAAAATTGGTTAATCACCTGTAGTAAACTAAAGCTAGATCCTTATCTATCACCCTGCATCAGAATCAACTCCAAGTGGATCAAAGACCTCGAAGTCAAAGCAGACACCCTGAAAACATTACAGGAAGGAATAGGAGAAACCCTAGGTCTCCTTGGCACAGGCCGAAATTTTCTTACTAGAGAACCAGAAACACAACAAATCAAAGAAAGGTTGGACAAATGGGATTGCATGAAGCTGCAGAGCTTCTGCATGGCAAAGGACATAGCTAGCAAGATCAATAGAAAGCCCACGGATTGGGAGACAATCGTCACTAGCCATACAACGGATAAGGGTCTCATGTCTAAAATATACTTAGAATGCAAAAAATTAAATCTGCCAGGCACTGGTGGCTCACACCTTTAATCTTAGCTACTAAGAAGGCTGAGATCTGAGGATCGCAATTCAAAGCCAGCCCGAGTCCATGAGACTCTTATCTCCAATAAACCACTCAGAAAACTGGAAGTGGCACTATGGCTCAAGTGGTAGAGCACTTGTCTTGAGTTGAAATGCTGAGGGACAGCGTCCATGCCAGAGTTCAAGCCCCACAACCAAAAAAAAAAATAAATAAATCCCCCCAACAACAAATCCTCAAAGAAACAACTGCTCAATTAATAAGTGGGCTAAAGACTTAAAGAGAGACTTCTCTGAAGAAGAAATAAGAATGGCCAATAGACACATGAACAAATGCTCAACCTTTCTAGCCATAAAAGAAATACAAATCAAACCAACATTGAGATTCCACCTCACCCCAGTTAGAATGGCTATAATCAAGAACTCTAAGAACAACAGATGCTGGTGGGGATATGGACAGAAGAGAAACCTACTGCATTGTTGGTGGGAGTGTAAACTTGTTCAACCACTTTGGAAATCAGAATGGAGGTTCCTCAAAAGACTCCACATAGAGCTCCCCTATGACCCAGCAATCCCACTTTTGGGCATTTACCCAAATGATCATAAACAAGGCCATACTAAGGCTACCAGCACAACTATGTTTATCACAGCATTATTTACCATTGCTAAGATATGGAACCAACCCAGATGACCCTCAGTAGATGAATGGATCAAGAAAATGGATCAAGAAATATATATATATATATATATATTTCTTATATATATTTCTATATATATCACAAACACACACACACACACACACACACACACACACACAACACACACACACACACAATGGAATTCTATGCCTCCATCAGAAAGAATGACATTGCCCCATTTGTTAGGAAATGGAAAGACTTGGAAAAAAATTAAGTGAAGTAAGCCAGGCCCAAAGAAACATAGGTCCCATGGTTTTCCTTATTTGCAGTAACTAGTACATGTGTAGGACAAGCAGAAAAGGCCAAAAGCTATGTACATATGACTATATAAGATGATGCTAAGCAAAATGAACCCCAAGATAGGGACACAAATGTCTTTTTCCTTGCTCACTGTTTCTAATATATATATATATATACTTGCTCTTAAGCAGGGCACTGGTGACTCACACCTGTAATCCTAGCTACTCAGGAGGCTGAGATCTGAGGATCTTGGTTTAAAGCCAGCCCTGACAGGAAAGTCCTGAGACTCTTATCTCCAATTAAGCACCAGAAAACTGGAAGTGGCACTGTGGCTCAAGTGGTAGAGCACTTGCCTTGAACTGAAGAGCTCAGGTACAGTGCCCAGGCCCAGAGTTCAAGCCGTATGACTGGCAGAAATAAATAAAACAAAACAAAATAAAAACCTTGCTCTTCTTAGCTGAGTGCCAGTAGCTCCTGCCTATGATCCTATCCATTCAGTAGCTGAGATAATTAAGATCACAGTTTGAAGCCAGACCAGGCAGAAAAGTCTCTGAGACTCTTATCTCCAATTAACTACCAAAAAGCCAGAAGTAGCTCAATTGGTATAGCATCAGCCTTGAGCAACAAAAGCTAAGTTATCATATTCAGGCCCTGAGTTCAAGTCCCAGTACTGGCACACACACACACACACACACACACACACACACAGATACACAACACGCACGCACACGCACGCACACACACACACACACACACACAATACTGCTGCTGTAGGAACATGCTTTCTCTTAAAATACTTTTCTTTTTCTATTCTTGATGCTACCATTTTTAATTTGTTAAAATCCCCTTTTTCTTGCCTGTTATACTTGCCTGCTATTTTGTGCATGAATTAACAGTGATGGTAACAATAATTTGAACAACCTATAAGCTCTCTTGGCAGCTATGCACTCTGGTACATAGCTTTAGAGCTCTTGTATGTGAACCCAAGGTAATCTCCAGAGGAAAAGAAGATGCCTTTTGGATCCCCCAAAACATGACTATACCTCTTGACCTCAGAGACCCTCCAGTCAGATCACAAACTAGGTCATGCATTCCCAATACCCCTGTAATCTCACAAGAGAAGCAAAGAACATGTCAACACCATATTCCGCATATGCTGAGTGATCCACCACTTAGAGACCAGCTGTCAAGGGCATGATTACCTCTTTGCTCAGAGGAAATAAGCAGTGAAGTGTCCCTTGGGAGATAATATTTGTAGACACTTCATAGATTACTGAGTTAAGTATTTCACCTAGTAGAGGGAACTGTTGCTGACGTGGAGTGCTCTTCAGACATTCCCGGGCTCTTCCTGCTAAGCATTTCAGAATCACAGCTATTGTACTATCGTGCCACAGGTCCAAACACCCAAGTCTTTTTTTTACTTTTGTGCCAATACTAAGGCTTAAACTCAGGGCCTACCACTGTCCTTTAGCTTTTTCACTCAAAGCTGCTGCTCTCCCACTTGAATCATATCTCCGCTTCTGGCTTTTTGCTGGTTAGTTGGAGAGTCTCATGGACTCTACAGCCTGGGCTGGTTTTGAACCACGACCTTCAGATCTCAGCCTCCTGAGTAGATAGAATTGCAGGTGTGAGCATCCACATTTAAGTCTTACAGGAGATGAAAGCTGTGGGTTCTGGAGTCTACCTGAACTCATTCCAGTGAGTTCTTCACCAGCTATAACACACTAACAGATTCCGTCTCCCTAGGTCTCAATTCACACTCATAAAATAAGAAAGTAATAATAGTCATTTCTTAAACTTGTAGGAATCACATGGGGTAATATATTCACAGTTCTTTGACTAATAAGGTCACTGTCAAATAGACATCTGTTAGTTATACTATTTCTGAGCTGAAATGGGCTTTAAAGCACATGTAAGCCAACTGGCCTCCCAATGAAAGAATCCTCTATAATCTTGTCAGCATTTCTGCATTCTGCCAAAATACCTCAACCCACAAGAGATCATGTCTTCTTAACCTGCCAGATTTGGACAGAGCATTAAACGCTTTCTCTTGAGTAGTTGAGTCATTGGCTTTTCTGCCTCATCCATACAGTGACCCTACGTTTGCTTTCTAGACCTGCATTGCCTTCCCCACAACTTTGTGACATCCTTCAAATATTTAAGGCCAGCAGCTGTTAAGATCCTTGGAGACTCCCAGCACTCATCTCAAGACAAAAGTATTCAAAAAAAATGGCTCTGTGACTAAACATATACTAAACACAGGACACTAGAGAGTCTTGGGGGAAAAGAGAAGGAAAAAGAAGCTCCAAGGAATACCTCCACACCTGCAGCTTCCTGCTACTTGCACACATGAAAACCCTTCCAGGAAAAAAAAACAACAACCCTGGGTTTTCCTATCACTTCATCCTATCCACCTTATACTTTATCCTCTGTGCGTGTATGTGTGTATGTGTACATGCCTGTGTGTGCACCAGTTTCAGGGCTTGTACTCAGGACCTGGCTGCTATCACTTTATTCTTTTGATTGAGGCCACTGGTGCTTTGCCACTTGAGCCACAGCCTTACTTCTGGAATTTTTTGGTAGTTTCAAAGCTAGCTTTGAACTGTGCATTTTTTGGTAGTTTCAAAGCTAGCTTTGAACTGTGATTCTTCTATCTCAGCTTCCTGAGTAGCTAGTACTACAAGCATGAGCCACCAGTACCCAGATACATTATCTAGTCTACAAAGGACATCTGAGAATCTTGAATTTGGTCACAATGAGCCGAAGCTTGGTGATCTGTTCAGAATCCATCAAGAAGCCTACCTCTGTTTACATCCTTATCGCTATACTGGTTCTTTCAGATCCAGTTCAAAGCTACTCCTCAGGAAGCTTTCTCAGATTCTACTTAAGAATGGTATCTCCCTTTCTTGTGTCTTTTCATGCTTCTTTATTATGTTAATCATTATCTCTTTGTACCTTTCTGTGTGTGTGTGTGTGTGTGTGTGTGTGTGTGTGTGTGTGAATGCTAGGACTTAAACGCAGGGCCTGGACACAATTATTTAGCTTTTTCACTCAAGGCTGGTACTCTACCATCTCCACTTCTGGCTTTCTGGTGGTCAATTGGAAGTACAGTCTCATAGACTGTCCTGCCCAGACTGGCTTTGAACCTCATAACTCAACCTCTTGAGTAGCTAGGATTACAGACATAAGCCACTGGTGCTGGGCCTCTTTGTACTTCATATGAAGGTTAAAGCTATATGCCATGAAACTGTGTCTCATTCATCATTATACCTCTAGATGGAGAGTGTGCCAGTTGAGAATGATAAAATTATATGCATTCTAGGGGCTGGGAAGTCTGCTCAGTGGTAGAGTGCTTGCTTCACATGCATTAGGCCCTGGGTTCGATTGCTCAGCACCACATAAGCAGAAAAAAGCCAGAAGTGGCGCTGTGGCTCAAGTGGTAGGGCACTAGCCTTGAGCTGAAGAGCTGAGGGACAGCGCCCAAGCCCAGAGTTCAGCCCCCACAATCCGGAAAAAAGTGCATTCTAGATGTCACTCTACATCCCATCCCCCCACACACACACACACCTCTACATAGACCTATTCCTCAGCTGTAATTACTGACTTGCTGATGACTCCCTGAGAACTTTCCCTTCACAACAGGACCCTGAGACTGATGCTGGTTAACCTGATGAGTCAACGGCTATTCCTTTTGCCTGATTAGGGACAACTCTGAAATGCTGTCCCAGTTCAAGACCTCCTGCTGGTTGGGATCACAAACACTGCATATCAATTTCTCATTACCCTTCTGCACAGTTGTAACTCTCAAGAGCATTTTTCAGCAAACTGCATGCAACAGAGCCTGTTTCCAGGAAACCCAACTGAGGTACTGTTAGACTGAACATGAGGCTTTGTCACAGCCACACACCTGGTGCATCTTGCCTTCCATAATAAGCTCCAACAAATGAACACAGGGCCGTTGGGGCCAAGGGGGTGCTGATGTAAGATATAAACTGAAATGCTGCAATGGAGGGAGCCACAGTGAAAGATTTCCCCCCAGGAGGTTTGGACACTGAGCAGACTTGTAACTTCTAGCCCTGTTTCTTCCTCTAGGACACAGGATGGAAAACTAGGGGAAGAATTAGTGACATGTCCACCTTGTTACTACAAACAGGGCCGAATAAACTAAAAGAAGCAACAGCAAAAGGGGAAAGTTAAACATACAGAAAAGAAGGAAAAGAGATAGGAAATGAAAGGGAAGAAAGAGGAGAAAGAAGGAAGAAAGGAAGACTGAGGGAGATAGACAAAAGAGTTGCAAAAGGAACAGGACAATGTTGAAAGAGAAGGAAGGCACATTCTTCACGTGCTTTGAAAAAATGTAGTAGCTGATTTTAAGTTATTCTGTCTTTGTATCTTTCAACTGTTAGAATGATTTTGTTGTGCCATGTTTTTACAGATTCCAATTGGGTTGTATTTTTATTTTGTTTTGTGAAGCCATTTTAGATTTGGATTCCACTTTGTCCAGGTACTGTGTCAGCAACTCTTCTTGAGCCCAAATTCCAGGTAAGGTGTCAGCAACTCCCCTTGAGCCCAAATTCCAGGAACAACCCCTTTTATGGCAAATTCCACTAACTACAACTAATCAGCAGATAACAGGAAAAATCTAAAGTTCCAGATGTTCCTGCAAGTTAAAGGCCACTCAGTCACGGCTCAGACCATCTGCTTTAGCCAATCATTTCCAAGAGCATTAACCCCATGAACCAGCCAATCCCCAGTACCTGGTTGGTTCCTACCACTGGTTATGCTAATCGTCTTTTAGAATTATTTTATGATTTTGCCGCAGTGTGATATGATTTGTTAAGTGTTGCTATGACACATAGAAGTCCATAGAAATCCTATAAAAACCCTGCTAGATGAAGGGTCGGGACTCTGGATCCAGATCCGCTGCACCAGTGAAGGTTCTTAGTCTAGACTCGAGCATCCAATAAACTCTTGTGTGTTTTGCATCAGAATCGCCTCCTTGGTGGTCTTTGTGGACCCCCAATCTGGGCACTACAGTTTAGGTTAATTTAGTTTTCATTTTTCTATTTGCCCAAATTTCACTAGCAATCCTCTGAGGCTCAACATTTGCCTGCAGACAAGAGGTCTGATTCTGCCTGCCTGCCTGCTCTCCCTTCCCTTCTCGTCCCCTCCCCCATCCTGAGATCATGCCTGGAGAAGTGATGGTCAAGACTGTCTCACCCAGACTAAGAAAAAATCCTGTGCTTCTCTCAATGATTATTTATATGATTTCAAAGAGAAAGTAAGTTTTAACTACCTCACAGTGACTCATTACACAGAGCCACAGCCAAAACACAGTCCAAAAAGAAACTGAAAAACAAAGTAAAGCCAGCTCCCATATACTTGCAACCCTAACTACTCAAGAGGCTGAGACCTGAGGATCACAATACAAAGCTAAGCTGGGGAAGAAAAGTCTGAGATTCTTATTGTCACCAGAATGAGGTGAGGTTTAGTGAAGCTTCCCTTTAAATATAGCAACTCTTCACTTAAGGTCCTTAACTTCAATCACAGAATAAGAATTTCTGCACAAGTCATGATGGTAAGAAAACTTGGCAGAGCTTTATTGAGTAAGTAAATAAGCAGGCAAGCAGACAAACAGAGAAAAAGCAGACAAACAGTAGGGCAGGAGCCCACTATAGCAGAATGTGGATGCTCTCATAAGGACACACAGACAGACAGACAGACAGACACACAGACACAGACACACACACACACACACACACACACACACATACACACACGCAGAGAAAGGCACTGAGAGAGAGAGAGACAGAGAGATCGATATACGTACAAGGAGACACCTGGAGAGGCACACAGCTCCTTGAGCTGTTGGGTATTTATAGGGTAAAGGCAAGAGGTCTGACTTTTAAGTTATGCAAAGCTAGGTGCTTTGTCTTTGCTCTAACCACACCTGGTGTTATTCTCTGAGTTTCCAGGTAAGAGTGCATCCTGCCATAAAACAGATCCTTATCCTTGAAACAAGGAGATGCCCTGCTATCTGCATTTTGGGGCATCCTGTCAGGCAGCTGTGAATTCTTGGGTGAGAAATGCATCCCTCAGGAAAAAAAAATGCATTCAGCTGTCTTCTCTTTGGAGCAAAAATAGCATTTCTAAGTTTCTAAATACTATATTTCAGAGTTGCCTTTGTAGTGGGGAGTGGTAGTGAGACCACTCAGTCTGCAGTGAAAATGTAAAAGATTTTATTGAGCAAAAAGTGCTGACACGCCAGGATCACACCTAGAGTTGGGATCCCAGGAAACAGCCCCAACTGCCAGCCCACATCGGATTTTAAGCATTTTGGGCTAGGGCAGGGAAAGTGGCAGGCTGGGTGTTGGTTTTAGCCAATGATTGTTACAAGAAATTCACACTTTAAGTTTAAATTTCCTGCCACAGTTTTGCTGGCAGGAAGTAGGGGACTAGAACAAAGGGTGGTGATGGTTCAGCTGGGTTAGGGCTCCCATTGTTCAGAAAATAGCAGAAGCAGAGCTACAGAATTACAGGGTTACAAAGTTACAATTACAGTTACTAGCTAAAATAGCTAGTTACCAGGGAAGTCTTATCCACACTACACTTACATATATGTCTTAAAATCATTCATTATCCATTTTACACAATGCAAGTCAAATATTATATTCCATCTTTACTTCCTCCACCATATCACCTTCACCAGGCCTCAGTTTTCTTGAGTCATCCTGCTTCATCCCCCCCCAAATGACATCCATTCCCTTAATCTTAAGGGAAGGACATGAAGGAATATCTCCTGTATTTTCTGTTAGCTGACTGTACCTCATTTTTTCTAGTCTAGCCGGCTTCATTATCTCCAGTTAACTGGCAAAAAGTCAGAAGTGGGGGTGTGGATCAAGTGGTAGAGCATCAACTTACCACTTGAAAAAGCCTAGAGAGCTTGGGGCCCTGAGTTTAAGACCCAGAACTTGGGGTGAAAGCAAGCAAGGAAGACAGAGAGAGAGAAGAAAGAAAGAAAGAAAGAAAGAAAGAAAGAAAGAAAGAAAGAAAGAAAGAAAGAAAGAAAGAAAGAAAGAAAGAAAGAAAGAAAGAAGAAAGAAGGAGAGAGAAAAAAAGAAAGAAAGAAAGAAAGAAAGAAGAAAGAAGGAGAGAGAAAAAAAGAAAGAGGGAAAGAGAGAAAGACAGAGGGAGGAGGGAAGGAAGGAAGGAAAAAAGGAGAGAAAGAAAAAGAGGGAGGAGAGAGGAAAGGAAGGAAAGAAAAGAGAGGTGCTAGATGGGGAATTTCATCTTGTGACACAAGGCAAAGTGGCCCAGCTTCCTTTTCAACCATCATTTTTCATGTACCACTGTAGTTATTGAAGTACCCTGTTTTTGGATACCCCCTCATAGACCACCAGAGACCATGATCAATGCAAACAGCAAAGAGTCATTTATTGCAAGCTCGAGCTTGGTCCTCCACGTACTCGGCAACCGGTGATGCTAAGAGGCCCCGAGCATAAAATCAGCACAGTTTTTATAGTATTGAACAAACTTTAAGGAACTTTTACATAAGAAATTACATGATTGAACAAGACCACACTAAAGCTACCAGCACGACTATGTTTATTGCAGCACTATTTACTATAGCTAAGATATGGAACCAACCCAGATGCCCCTCAGCAGATGAATGGATCAAGAAATGTGGTATATATACACAATGGAATTCTATGCCTCCAGCAGAAAGAATGACATTGCCCTATTTGTTAGGAAATGGAAAGACTTGGAAAAAATTATATTAAGTGAAGTAAGCCAGGCTCAAAGAAACATAGGTCCCATGCTCTCCCTTATTTGCAATATCTAGTATATGTCTGAGTCAAGCAAAAAAGGTCAGATAAGGTGATGTTAGGGAAATGAACCCTAAGATATGTATTCAAATGGTTTTTTTCTTTCATGTGATTGTTTCTAACACATTTATAAGATTATTTCTTTGTTGCTTTGTATGTCCCTCCCCCACAGTATAACCCCTGCTTTCACTGTATTTGATGTCAGTATAATTTGTGGAGGGAAAGGGGAAAAACAAATTGTTTAAATAAGGATACAGGTGGACCCATTGCAACAATGATATGTACAAGTCATTACGTCAAAAATGAACTTTACAACTTTGGTGCGGGGGGTTGGGGGGGAGTGATGGGAAGTGGAAACAAAGGAGGAGTCTACAATGCTTGATAAGAAATGTACTCATTATCTTGCCCATGTAATTGTAACCCCTCTGTACAGTATTTTCACAATAAAAAAAGAAATTACATGATTGGTTAACATTTAAAGTAAGCTAAGCTGGGCAAATATGATTGGTTGACCTTTACAGAAAAATATCCTTGGTCCATAGCTTGACCAAAAATTGTTATGAGTCACACCTGGACCAACAGTATGCATGGCATGTCTCACCCTGGGCTCTGAAGAACCGGTTGGTCAGAAAATTACATGGTTTTCCTTGGAACCAAAACTCTTAGCCTTAGGTCGCTGGGGGGCAACACCACTTGGGGGCTAACACCTGCCTTAAGCAAACGCCATCTATGGCTGCAAGAATTGTGCGTGGCTTTCTGTCATAAATTCCTAGCATTGGGGCTAAAGTGGGCCACGAGTTAGGTCGCAGAACTGAGATGGGGTCTTAAGTAAAATGGAATTGCTTAGGTTTTTCAGTTATACTCTGAAATCTTTTTCTTTTTCTCTTTCCAGGACTCTTACCCAGACACCCATTCCTTGCTGGCTTTCCTGAATACCTTTCCTCAACAAAGCTTATGAACTTGCTCTCTTCTTTCTTATCATGATCCTTCCTAGATTTGAGTTTTAGCTCCCTCTAGTTCTCCTCACCTCTTGCTTTGTTGACACAACAAAGACTCAAGGGAGAGGGAAGCACAGCATTTTTACCTACTAATCCTATAACTTCATTGTTCCTGGGCTCTGCCACTTTTGCATCTTCATCTAGGAAAATAAAAAATCTAACCATATTCTACTTTTAGTGTCTTTCACCTAGGTAACTTCTGTGTCCTGTAAAAGTGGGACGGGTGGGAGGGGTGGCGGCAGGGAGACAGGCTTGGGATTAAAGTAAAATGGCTGAGCCTAAATGATTTCTCGCAGACATCCTGGTGCCTAGACAGGATTGGGGGGCTGTCTCCACATCCTGGAGGTGAGACAAGCCATTCTTTGAAATGCAGATGCCTAGCTCAACAGGAACTTGCAGGGCTCTGCTTTAGAGAAATGCAGATGTCATAGCTTTAGGAGAGCTTTGTATATAGAGAATGCTCTGATTCTACATTGATTAACTCACTAAATGGCATGAATCACCAGCCTCTGAGTAGCCTCTTAGCATACCCTATCTTCCCTAGATGGAAAAGTCCTGCTGAGTATGTCTTTATTTAAGGTCTGGCAGAGTTCCAGGCATCACTCAAGGGCTTCAGGGCATGGCTCCACAGCCTCCTTTCTTAATGTAAGAATTGTGTGCCAGGCTGAAGTACATGTTCCTCTGGCTTTGCTCAAAGACAACCTAGTCTCATCTTCTCAAGTGATGGACATACCTGGATCCCTGGAAACAGGCCTATGTACTGGGCTGATTGGTTGCTGAACCTATCAGTCCAGTGCCTGGGACCCTGCCCCCTGTGTGGACCCTATTTAGGTCTGGAACAGCATAGGCTCCAGGATGCCACGTGTATCTCCTTGATCCTGTCCTGTGTCCTGTCTCCTCATCTCCCATCATCATGGCATCCCAATTCAGCTCTCCATCAGAGCTGAATTAGTTTGTTGGTATTGTTTTTTGTTCTTTCTTTCCTCTCTGGCCCATTTTCTAACCATGTATGTGTATTTGGGGGCTGCAGGCCTTTGTAACAACTGGCTGCATGCAGCCTGCTGACTATGTAATAAAGACTCCAAAATTCCATTTACCAAAAAGTGGCTTCTTTGTTAAGTTATCTTACAACAGTATAGCCTGGAGAGAAGAATGGGGGGAGGGGAGGGGGAGGAGAAAGAGAAGGGAGAGGGGAGGTAAGTAGCAATCTACTTTTCTACACCATCCTGACTACACTTACAGTTCAGTTACACAGGTCAAAGTTAGTGTTGGCCAACCACAGTTTGTCACTTGAATCCCCTCACATCTTAGTGGAAAATTTCCTCGACACTGGCAAAGGCTTCATGGCCATGGCTGGTGTGTGCTTTGTGTGTTTTTGCAAATTTTGATGAGAAGTAGGGAGATGACCTGTCAAAGCTAATAGGCTGGTGCTGTTTTAAATGTTCTAACTATCACAGTTGCCTCCCCCACCCCACCCCAACAATGGTGCAAATGAGGAGAAAAGTTTGAGAGTCACAACTACCAGTCATCCCAGTAAGGATTTGACCGGAAATATAGTGCCATTTGTTATAACTGTAACTTTAGAGAGATGTTGATTTTCTCTAATGCTCTTTTCACACCTGTTGGAGTAAATTAGACTCAGCCAGAAAAACCACACAAGGATATCCAGGTAGGAAGAACAAAGGAAAGGTTTATTGCCAGTAAGGGAACCCAACAAGACCCCTTTGCACCAGGTGAGAGGAAGTGAGAAGAAGTGCCAGCTATTGTCTCAGGTGACCTTTTATAACCTCCAGGATTTGAGCGATCTCACTGCCTTATAGGGTCATAGCTATCCCAACAGGGTGCTCTCTCAGGGAAAGTGGGGGTAGGGGCTGATCATTCATTGTACATGGGCCTAGTGTTGCCTAGGGAAAAAGCATGTTAAGCCATGAGGGAGGAGGCTTCTGGGATAACAATGCCCTTTTCACCTGCTGCTGCTTGGGCACTCATGCCTACCCCACAGGTTCTTATGAGCTAAATGACATCAATATATGGACATTTTACACTGGATTCCAGATCCTACAGTGGTGAGCAGGACAAGTGTACATACTATAAGCAAACAATCCTGAACTAAATTCCGAGTTTGGGCAGTGCAGAAGCAATTTAGGTTCCTAGAGCAAGCCTAAAACAAAGAAAGGAGCTCCAGAATCACAGGTCTGAATCTCAGGTTCTTGTAAATAAAGCTTCTCTGGGGGTAAACCTTTCGCTACCCTGAGGCTGTCACAGACTGAAATAAACTGAACCAAGAATTGCCTCAAAGGGTAGATTCCCAGGCAGCACTCAAGGGCTTCAGGGTGTGGCTCCACAGCCTCCTTTCTTAATGTAAGAATTGTGTGCCAGGCTGAAGTGCATGTTCCTCTGGCTTTGCTCAAAGGCAACCTTATCTCAGTTTTCTGTAAATGGTGACCACACAACTAACACTTCCATGCTAGGATCATTCTGTTTGATTAATGCATAGACTTTGTATAATTTTTTTTCTGGTGTGATTTGTTTGTTCTTTTCTAAAAATTATGTGGTGACTCACTTAATGCCATTCTAGAAGACCTAGATTAGGATTTAAGTGGACATCTGGTATAATTCAGCCTTGCTTTGTAGTCTGTTTATAATTAGAAACATACCTATCTACATTATAGGGATATGGATTGCTCAGCTAGTTACATAGGCTAGAGCATATAATATTGATTCATACATAGCATGTCTCCTACTGGTAGCCAACTTAAATCTAAGTTCACTTGTAAACTCTAAGGCTCTCATATGAAGACTTGATGGCTTGCTGACATTACCCTCAATATAGTTCAGTCAAGATGCATACTGCAAGGACCAAAAATGTAACTATAAGAGAGCCTTGCTTTACCAATGGAAATAAAAGTGGATCCAATTCACAAGTTTTAGGGACATTTCTTCCTTTGTACTTCTTAACATCCTGCATCCTCCAGAAACTTCTACTTACTGTTTCAACCTCTTCCCTTTCCTGGCTCTTATTACATGATCCCTTCCATCCTTATGGCTCCACCTCTGATTACAGGCCTCCCACCATTTCTGTCTCCACTTCTTACTACATGGCCCCCTACTCTTCCTAGCTCCAGTTTCCTTCATTGCCAACCCTCCACCTTTCTCTCTAGGTTATTGTCCCTGCCGTAAAATCATTCTTAATCCACTCTTACAAAGTCTAGGGTCCAAGGAATGGGCTCATGGCTAAAAGGCTAGGGTCTTGTCTGGCAATGACAAATTTAGGAAAACACGTGGAATGAGTAAACAGTGGTTGATCTGGCAAATGTGTTCACTCTGGTGGGCCAGAAAGAGTGGGAAATCGGTTGATAATCCTGATTATTATTAATTTCTACATTAGTCTTATACCTATAGGTGATATATATGTAATAAAAAACTACTTTACCGGGGCTGGGAAGGTGGCTCAGTGGTAGAGTGCTTGCCTAGCATGCAGGAGGTTCTGGGTTCGATTCCTCAGCACCACATAAGAAGAAAAAGCCAGAAGTGGTGCTGTGGCTCCAGTGGTAGAGCACTAGCCTTGAGCTGAAGAGCTAAGGGACGGTGCACAGGCCCAGAGTTCAGCCCCATGACCGACCGAAAAAAAACAACAAAAACAAAAAAACTACTTTACCTAGTGTTTCATAAAGGTCTACAATACCAGAATAATAAAAAATATATTCCTACATATTCTTTCTTTTTTTTGGAGGGGGGTCCGGTCGTGGGGCGTGATCTTGGCCTGGGCGCTGTCCCTCAGCTCTTCAGCTCAAGGCTAGCGCTCTACCACTTGAGCCACAGCGCCACTTTTGGCTTTTTTTTTCTTTTTGCTTATGTGGTGCTGAGGAATCGAACCCAGAGCCTCATGCATGCAAGGCAAGCAAGCGCTCTACCACTGAACCACCTTCCCAGCCCTGCCTACATATTCTTTAAAAAGAGTTCAGAGTACTTTCAAAGATGCATAAAGTATAACAACATATTCTACATATTGATTGTTCTACAACCAAAAATATCTAACAAAACAACATGCATTTCCTTTTGATCGAGAAACCCTATATTTAGAAACACAGAAAATGATGAAACACACACAGTTAGGTCAAGACTTTACATAGTTAATCTTCATCTTTATGAACATAGTTTATTTTGCTTAACATGATGATATCTAGTTATATATGTGTATATATGTGTGTATGTATGCATATATATATATATATATATATATATATGGGAGGGATATATCTATATATGAAGGAGAAAATGTAAACCTAGATAGGAAGTAACCCAAAGAAAGTAACCCAAAAGACCACGTGGACAGAAGTTAAGTAGAAGAAAAGGTTTATTGCCAGCCGAGCTGACAAGGCCAAGTTCTCATGAGGAAAGGGAGAAAATGGCGCCCCTTGCTCCCTGGAGGCCTTTTATCCTGGAGGTGGAAGTGGGAGGTGCCTCACCTACTGCACAGGCGCTGCCATCAAGGCAGAGATTAGGCCTGCGAGGTGGGCGTTTCCTTACAATATAGTCATAATTTTTATGGTGGTGCTATAGATTGAATATAAGGCCTCACACATGTTAGGCAAGCATCTTACCACTTAAGTTAGGCCTTAGCCCTTTTTGTTTTTGGTTTTTTGAGGTAGCATCTCACTAACATTGCCTAGGATGATATCAAATTAAAAGTCTTCCTATCTGTAGCTCTTAAGTGACTAAGATTACAGGCACTGCCATGTCTAGCCCAGATGTGTTTTATTGTATTTCCATTTAAGGTCCATGTCATAGTTTACATTATTATATAATCAAATTGAGTTTAAATAAATTATCAATATTTGAGAAAAGCCAAATAAACCCAATTCTGAATTTTATGGCTTTGTTACTCAGAGATGAGTAACTTTAAGTGACCTTGACATAATGGTTTGCATTTCCACATATCCTAAGGAGGTTGGAGTATAAGGATTAAGGGTAGATTGACAAAAATATCTAAAATTCTTTTCAGTAATAATAACATTCATTATTTTTATTTTAATATATAGAGATGTTATACTTGCATAGTCTTGCTTGAGAAGAAAAATGGCAAATATTTATTGAAGAAAAAGATAAGTAGAGCTCCCAAGGAGGGCCTCCCTAATATTTGTTTAAATGTCATTAGAAACCAAGAATTTCATAGTTACAAGAAAAGAGTAGAAAATGTTAAAATTTAGGAAGGCAAATCAAAATTCCTATCATCTAAAATTAGAATTCAAAATGTATTATAACATAAATGTTTCTTACCGGTACTTATTAAGAATTTCCCAACTTTTTTCATGACTCAGACCTGGAGGAATTAAGTCCCCTTATCCCAGTAGCAATACACTCCTTCCACAACCATATTGTAGTCTCTAAATACCACTTCCCACTAATTCCAAAACTCTCTGGAAAAGAATCTGCTTCAGATGTAAACAGATAAAGTATAAAATAAGCCTGGAATATTTTATTGTACCAGATGTCCAAGTTTCCTAGGGTTGTGTCAAAGAAACAAACACAAATGAATCTAACTTGGAGACGCTTTTACTGGCCAAACATGAAACAATTGAATCATCAAAAAGAACAATGACTGGAACTGCCTGAAATGCATCAAGTATGTTGAAAATTCATGATATTTACGTAAAAAGAAGACCAAGTAGTTATTTCAAAAACAGATAAAAAGAAAAATGCCAAATATTTATCCTCGCTTTATTAAATAAGCTTCATTTTTGGTCTTCACATAATAGTTGAGGGACAGTTGTTCTTTATAGAATGCTAGTTATGTAAGGGGAGAGTAGCACAGAGCATAGCTTCTTTGATGGTCCAAAAGCTTAGCCTGCTAAAAGCCCTAGGGTTGACCATTAGCACCTAGCTTAAAAAAGAAAAAAAGATGGGCTCGGAAGGTGGCCCAGTAGAGAGTGGCTCAGTAGAGAGTGCTTGCCTTGCATGCATGAGGTCGTGGGTTTGATTCCTCAGCTCCACATAAGCAGAAAAGGCCCGAAGTGGCTCTGTGGCTGGAGTGGTAGAGTGCTAGCCTTGAGCTGAAGAGCTGAGGGACAGCGCCCAGGCCCAGAGTTCAAGCCCCACGACTGGCCAAAAAAAAAGAAAGAAAGATAAAATGAGAGACTAAAATACAATGAGAACAACTATTTTGCAAATCCTAAAGAAATAATGACAGAGCCAAAAGACATCTGAATCTGCTAAGCCCATTACTTGAAATGCTGTGTAGAATTTTATAGTGGGTGAAACAGGCTAACACCATCTGATCTCACTGGTCAGTCATGAAAACAGCAACTAGCCATTTTGTGGCTTCTAGTGAAATACTACAGGAATTATACAACTATTTTTATATATATTTGATATATTTATATAAATAAAAATATATAAATATATCTTATATATTTATATAAATAAAAATATAAATATTTTATATATTTATTTATTTTTATTAAAATAAATCAGACCATAATCAAACCTCTATACATTCTAGGGGAAATACAAAGTATAAGAGAAGACCTCAAATGACACAATAAAGATGCTGTCAACAAAGCTTAGGATGTGGGAAATTGTATAAGACAAATGATTTTAATCAATGTGTAAGAATTTCTTAGGATCAAGGGATATGAAGGGTAAACAAAGGAGGAGGCTGCAATGCTTGGTAAGAAATGTACACATTATCCTGCCCATGTAATTGTAACCCCTCTGTACAGTATGTTCACAAATAAAATTTAAAAAAAAAGAACATAAAATTTTAAAAAAAAGAACATAAAATTTAAAAAAAAAGAATTTCTTAGGACTCATGGATTTGCTTCAAATCTTGTGGTAGGAGAAAAAGAGAGAGGAAAGACTATTAAAAGAATTGAAATGCAAAAACAAATGTGCCATATGGGTTTTTGAATACCGATTGAGTAAAATATATAAAGACATACCGCAGATAGCATGAGAAATTGGATTCTAGATTGAATTAGATGATCCTAAAGGAGTTCTTCTTGAAGAATTATGAAGTGTTGTCAAGAATGATTATGAAAAATTATGACGGACTTTGAGGAATTAGGTTCATTTACTTATTTTTCTCCTGGTTATGAAAAAATATCTGATATAAATAACTCAAGTGGGCAAGAACTTATTACAGCTCACAATTTCAGAGGTCCCAGTCCATCATGGCAAGGAGAGTGAGCAGTTTAGCTCACAGTAGACAGGAAGTAGAGAGTGAAAACAGGAACTGGTACAAATAAAGATCCATCTTCAGCCACCTACTTCCTCCACAGAAGCCCCACCTCCTAAAGTCTCCAGAGCCTCCCCAACAGTACCACTATCAGGTCCTAGCTTGTAGAGAAAATTTCATTTCAAACCATAACATACTTGAAAATTCTACACTAAAATATTTTAAGCAGTAAAACTAGAAGCAGAGGGTTAAAACCAGAGTAGGACTATAAAGAAGTTGAATCCAACACTGGAGTTTGCTGCACATGTGAATTCCACATATTTCTTCACATGTGTTGTCAGAGTGGCCAGAACATTGACTATACTTCCAGCCACCAAAATATAAAAGGACATAGGAACAGTGTCTTCACAGAAAAAAGAAAAAAGGATTTTCAGGCAGAGTACCATTCCAATGCTGAGTCCTGAGCAAAACCTCTCCTATGGGTCTTATTAGAGAGCCACTGCGAGATGTTATGGAAAACATCCACAACAACACGCTCAAAACAAACCTAGGAAGGCTTTCCTTTTTTAATGTGATTTACCAAATATTGAAAGTTTTTGTGCCATCCCCAAGTTACCCTTATGGTCTATAAGCTCCTAAAGACCCTTTCCTTCAGCATCGCAAAGACACTGGACAAAACCTATGTCAACCAGTGTGCTAGAAGCAGAGCAACCTTTATAAATAAGGCAGTCTCTGCACTCACAAGCTCAGAGTCTATTGGGACATGCTGGCATCTGTACAACCATGATCCTGCACAGATGTCATGAGAGTGAAATAAGGAACATCTCTGGAAGTCTTACCAAGCTTGATTCAAATTCTCAGGACCACTGAGGGTGCTTGTCTTAGAAGTAGCATCAGTGTAAGATAATTTTGAGAGTTTTGCTGGAGACAGTCACATCACTTGAGGGACGATCAAAGGTTTAGAAGTGTTCTTCACATGTTTCTATGGTATTCAGCCATGTGACAAGCATTAAATAGGTGTGTACAATTATGTATCACTCAGGAAAGTATCCACAAACTAATAGCTTCCCATAGAGGTAGAAATGTTTATAAGGTTCCAGGATATTTTATAATTATTTTTCTCCAAGTGAAACTAAAGATTAATCAACAAGAGAGTAGCAAGGCTATGAGTTTATTACGTAATTTTTTTTCTAGTCCTTGAGATGAATTTGGTGCTTTGGGTTGATTTTCAGAAGTGGCACAGACTCGTAGAAAGTTCGGCCTGTCTCAGTTACAATCATCCCCAACTAATGATAGTTCAACATGCAATCTCATCTTCAGCATGGTGTGAAATGGATACATATTCAGTCGAAATAATCCTTCAAATTTTGGATTTCATTCTTTCTCCTAGCTATCAATATGCAATACAGTGCTCTCTTATGATCCAGTCAACTACATCCTGAAAAGGCAGGATGGCTATCACATCAGTTAGGTGCATTCTGTGCATTTTCAACTTATACTATCTTCAGTGTATAATGGATTTACTATGATGTAACTCTATTTGTAAGTCAAGGAATATCCGTGTTTTGCATGCATACCATTTCATTATTTCAGTACATGTATGCCTATATAAATAGATATATGCAAATGAAAATATATGCATATGTATGAAGTAATTTACATCTAAGCATATAGGTTTATGTATGCATCCATGGTGCTATTTTCTAAACTCCTGGAATAGGAGAACAGGAGGCTATTCCAGTATCTAGAGAAGTATTCAGTATGAGTTCTGTACCAACATACTGGTAAAATGTATAATAAGATTACATTCTGCAAGCCAGCTTGGGTCTTATCCAAAGAGCCAGAAGTTCCCGGAGGACTAGTAAAATTAGCTATATGGAAAATGGGCAGATAAACTTTAAGGGTAGCCACTAGTTAAGTCCAATGCAGTGAGTCTTAGACAATTGTAAGTCAAGCTAAAAAGGACTTTAGAATCCAATGGATTTATTTTCTGATTGTGAGTTTCTTGAAGAGCACTAAATAGTTATATATTACTATATAAAAATGTTATTCTAGCTGGGTATAGTGGCTCATGCCTGTAATCCTAGCTACATGGGAGGTAAAGGTCAGAAGGATCCTGATTTGAGGCCAATCAGGGCAAAAAGTAAAGAAACTCTTCCTCAATCAATAAAAGCAGGGTTTGGTGACACACACCTGTCATCCAGAAGCATAAATAATAGGATCAATGTCCAAGTCTACCCAGAGAATAAAAAAACCTTATTTAAAAAAATAACTAAAGCAAAAACCTGAGGGTGTGGCTCAAGTAGAGTGTCTGCCTAGCAAGCAAGTTCAAATCCCAGTCTCTCTCTCTCTCTTTCTCTCTCTCTCTTTCTCTCTCTCTCTCTCTCTCTCTCTCTCGTACACACACACACACACACACACACACCACTATTCTAAAAATTTCATTGGCTTAATTCAACAAAACCATGCCTTTCTCACACAGGTTTTATGAATCAGGAATGAATGTTGGCTTACCTGAGCCAATCTGGCTCAGGGTCTCTTTGAGGCTGCAGTCAAGATGTTATGACCAGGACCTTTCCCCTGACAGATCAACTGGGGTCAGAAGACCCGCTGCCAATAGCTCATTCCCATTGCTGGCTATATTAGAGATCTCAACTCCTAGTCACATAAACCTTTCCTAAGGATACTGAGATTTCGTATGAGATGATGACTGGTTTCTTCCAAGGAAGTATCCAAGTGAGACTGAGAGAGAAACCATAATGTGTTTCATGACTTAATTCCACAATATTTTTTTTGCCTGTTAATTGGAGATAAGTCTCATGGATTTTCCTGCTTAGGTTGGCTTTGAACAAGGATCCTCAAGTCTCAGCCTACTGAGTAGCTAGGCTGACAAGGCATGAGGCACTAGAGCTTGACCACAATATGGTATTGGTTACGAAAGTTTGCACTAGCCATATTGGAAGTGACTGCTCAGGAATGTTTATCAGAGGCCAGGGGCATCGGTGCCATCTTGGAGTCTGGCGACCCATCCAGAGAAAGCTCATCTCTGCTTGAATATATACAATGGAAGGTCAGTCCACAAGCCAGTCGGCTCTGATGGAAACCTATCTTTCTTGGAGATCTAAGTAGTTATCCCATTACTTTTCATTACTCTTATCGTTGGAAACTCACAAACATTTTTAATCTTTCTGTGGAATAAAATCAATCCCTTAAATACTTAAGCACAGCAATTCTGCCTCCCCTAGCCATTCTAAGCTAGATCAACCTTTGTGTAGAGCTAAGGACAAGATTAATTATTATACTAAAATATTCATTTAAATATGGGTAATGGCACGTATGTCCGCTGCAGCTGTCCCAGTTTCTATCTCAGAGTCCACTTGCCTCCTAACACAGGTCATCTGCTCTGGGGAGTATCCAGGTACCATTCTACCAAAGCCAAGTTCAATTTTCAGTGGTTCAGACCTTTTATAAAAAGGTCCAGTGAATCTGATACAAATGACACATGGAAACAGATCAGGGAAAAGAGAGTCTCTATCCACCAAGGTTTTGCATCAACCTCAATGATCAGACTCAAAAGTCTAAATAATGATGAATTCTATCTCTTTCTTTTGTTTGTTAGTTGGTTGTGAGGCTTGAGCTCCAGGGCTGGGCACTGTCCCTGAGCTTCTTTGCTCAAGGAGAATGCTCTACTACTTTAAGCCACAGAACCACTTTCTTGTTTTCTCATGGTTAATTGGAGATTACGAGTCTCACGGACTTTCCTGCCTGGGCTATTTTTGAACCATGGTCCTCAGATCTCAGCCTCCTGAGTAACAAGGATTACAGGCTCCCAGCTATGAAGTCTATCTTATGGTGCTAATACCATCTGTTTTGTGCTAATATAGCAAAATACTTCAGGTAAGTAGTTTGGGTCTAGGAAGGTGGCTCAGTGGTAGAGCACTTGCCTTGCATGCCTGAGGCCCTGGGTTCGATTCCTCAGCACCACATAAGCAAAAAGAAAAAGAGTGCTAGCCTTGAGCTGAAGAGCTGAGGGACAGCGCCCAGGCCCAGAGTTCAGGCCCCACAACCGGACCCCCCCCAAAAAAAAGGTAAGTAGTTTTATAAGGAAGAGAAAATTATTTCTCACAGTCCTGAAGACTGGGACTCACAGGTTTGGTTGTCTGGTGAGGTCTGTTCTTTGATTCCGAGAGCCGTCTGGAAGGGAGGAATAATGGGTCTCAACCTGGAAAAAGGCAGAAAGGCAAGAGTCTAAAAGTTAGCCTCTTTTATAAGGGCCCTAACCTCACTCACCAGAGAAGAGCCCCCAGCGCCTGATCACCTCTTAAGAGACTCCTTTCTTAAGATCACTACCCTGGCCTTTAAGCCCCTAAATTTTGTACTTTTTGTTGACTGATGGAGTGGTCAGGTGGTTGCTTGTTAGCTTTCTTTGCAGGAACATCTTGATAAAACAAGACACAGGGAATCAGACAGTTACTGCAAAGAAAAACAGCTTCCTGACAGACAAAATGGAGTCCTTTACAGAATGGATTGGGTAAGCTAATTTGACTTGGCACCTTATGGATGTTATTTAGAATAGGTTGCAGCCATAATAGAAATGAATTTCTCTTTTACACAGCCAACTGGATAGGTGTTCAGGACTGCTATGGAAAGTTCATGATGATGGACAGAGACCCAGGCTCCTTTCTGTCTTGCTGCTTAGCCAAGTGTGGCCTGGACATAATAGTCAAAAAAGCAGTATCCCTGCTCCAGAAAGCAGGAAAGAATAAGAAAAAATGAATAAGAAAAGGATACATACTATCCCCTAGCCTTAGTTCTCTCTTAAGTAAGGTTTCTTGAAAATAGTGTATAACACTTCTACTCACGTTCCATTGGCACGTGATCATGTGGTTACATCTATTACCAGAGAGTGTGGCTGTTTTTGACTTAACTAAAAGTTACTCTCCCATAGAACAAAGGGAGACAGGCTGTTAGAGGATAACCAACATTCTCTGCTCAGACTCCTCTCAGTATCTCACTCATACTTCTCAGGTTTTAGATGCCAGCTACAGATAAATAATAGAAATATACACTTAGAAATCCCTTGCCTGTGACCAAGGCAACCACTATCCTTTACTTCATTATAACTGCATCTCCATATCATTTAGCTTTGCAAAATCAGCTGTTCCCAACATACATCTGACACCATAACACATCCAAAAAACCCATAGAAGTACTAAAAAAGGAAATAAACTGTATGTTGGAAAAGTACAAACCTATCCCTGGAATTGTCCTCCTCCCCCCACCCCTTATATCCCTCTTCCTCCATTAAAGTTTGCCTGTAAGATAAACTACGCAAAATCTTGGTGGACACGCATGTGTGACTTTCTCTTATAAAGCTCCTGCTCCTCTCCCTCTTGAGTGTATACTTTTCCTTCACTCTCTCCTTTCCTTCCTTTAAAAAGAAAGAAAAAAGAAAATAAACTCCTAGCCTATCATATGTATCTAGAAAATTAGCTAATTTTGGAACTAAAAAAACTGTTTATTACCAAGAGCAGCTTATATGTTATAGCGTAACATCAACTAAATATAGTTTGATCAACCTCAACCCCTACAACTAGAAATGCAATAACATAAATCAATGTGATGGCTAATTATATATGCCAAATTGACTGGGCCATATGGCATCCAGATATTTGGTCAGACATTTTTTCTGGAGTTTCAATGAGAGTGTTTTTGCATGAGATTAACATTTAAATTGGTCGACTGAATGATGCAGATTGCCAGCCTCATGGAAGTGGACTCTATTCTGTTAATTGAGGATCTGAATAGAACAGAAAAATAGAATTAGAGAACAACAAAAATATCTTCTGTGTATGATGTCTTTTAACTAAGACTAAGATGTTATTTAGCAGTCTTTAGACTGGAACTGTACTATCCATTCTTCTGGATTTTCATTCTTCTGACTTACCTTGTGGCTCTTAAGACATACCACCTCCATGAGTCTGTAAACCAATTCCTTATAAGAAACTGTGGGTTTACTTTATATACTCATACATCTTTTCATTTCATTAGAAAACACTAGTAAATCTATAACTAAAGGATGTCCCTGTCTTGTTTGCAGTGTGAAGCTGTAACACTTACACAACTATGCAATATTTATATTTATTATGCTAGAATCTATATGAAAATGGACATTATTAAAACAATATTAAAGCAGTATTTCAAAATAGTTCAATAAGAAAAAAGTTATTAAAGTTACATAAAATAAGAAAATGTGGTTAAGGAAAAATTAAAACACAGAATGTAAGATGGAAACTGACAGGTTACTGAATGTGTGTGTGTGTGTGTGTGTGTGTGTATGTATGTATGTTTTCACTACTGCTGTTTGAATACAGGGTAGATACTCTAACATTTGAAGTTCATGCCCAACATTTTTGTTATTTACATAGGGCCTAACACTTGCATAAAACTAGTACTGAACCGTGATCCTCTTAGTTCTGTGAGGCATGAATAACCACACCTGGATTTTTTTTGAGACACTGCTTTGTGCAGGCTGGCCTTAACCTCCTGTTATATGTGTCTAGTTTCACCTTGCTTCCACTTTTATTGCCAAATTATAAACTTGCTGCTATCAGGCAGAGTAAGAGCTTCAAAACATTAATTTTAGCATACCATACACCTGCTCAGACTTTCCAATGGATTGCCATCAATCTTTAAGGAAAACCAGTTTTTCACATGCAATGTCCAAAGGCCCAGCATTTCTCTATCTCATCTCCTGTGACTCCCAGGCTTCCTTTAGCCTTCTTCTCTGTACTACAGTCAACTGAGCTATTTTTTTCTGGGAGGGGGGGGTGGCGGGGGAGCTGGGGAAAGAGTTACCCGTATTGGAGCTTGAACTCAGGGCCTTGCAGTCTCACTTGTTTATTTCGCTCAAAGACGGAACTCTTCCACTTAAGTCACATCTCCACTTCCATCTTTTTTAGTGATCAATTGGAAATAAGAGTCTCATAGACTTTTCTGCCCAGACTGGCTTCTAATGGCTCCTCAGATCTCAGCCTCTTGAGTAGCTCAGATTATAGGTGTGAGCTTCCAGCCCTGTTCTTCACCCCGTTGCTGTTGTGGAGAAGTTTCACCTCGCTCTCTGGCCTTCCCATGGCCCGTTGTGTCATGTGCAGGTCACCTCTCTACATGGTTTTCTACACCATCTCACTACCTTCTGTTTCCTTACCAATAAATTCATTGCCCTTTTAGTAATCATCACTAACTGGAATCCCATTACAGAAGCCCTCTGCCTGTCTGTTAATTTTATTTCTGAATTTTTGTATTCTTTTGCCAAGAAAAAAATGTCTGGCATATCGAAATAGGAAGTAAATGAATGAATGATAAGAACATTGAAATTAAAATCCTTTTCCTTCACTCACAGTGGGACTTAGCATGTTGGGTTAATGATAATGTTAAAGACACTTTCCCTGAAAACACTCTAGGAGCACCTGAATACCTCCTTAATTGTATCTTGGCAAATCCTGCCATTATTCCTTTCTGTTCTGATGACCCCACTCTCACCAGCAGAGCTAGGCTTTGTGCTGGTAGTAAAATCTTTTTCTCAGAGAGTGGACCACACCCAAGTAGTGTGGTTCCTTACTCCTCTAAGTATAATTTGGACAAGCACACCCAGTGAAACTCTACCTGGTCCTGGGGACATTTGTGTTTAAGAAATTAGACAGATCCATGTGATGCTATTGTTATTGCTGTTATAAAACACAAGGGGGCAGCAAATCCAGCTCCTTCTTTTCAAGATGAGAGATTTGCTAACTACAATGAGATTAATAGATTGGCTAGGTTTCAACAATTCCTGCCACGAGTATTCAGCATCAATAAAAGTGAATGGACTACAGCTCCCAGCAGAACTCCTATAAGCAAACTGCTTAGCAAATGAAGGCAGATGCTAAAGAATACAAATGTTATGATTCCAGACATGTGATGTGCAAAAATAGGCAAAAGGAGAATATATTTTTCCAGAGATGGTCAAACTACAAAGAGCAAGGGAACAATAACCCCCAAAGTGAGGGTCACAAGAATGGATGATCTCAGGGTCAGGACATCACTCAGGAGGCTGATAGCATCTGGCCTGCTCTGCTTCTCCATCCTAGCACAGATGACACAGGGGCTCAGCTGATACAGATTTGTTCAACTTTGCATTAGTAGTCATGTTCCTTTGAGCACAAGTTTACAAGATAAAGAAAAGACAAAGACAGTAAGAAAGTGAGGAAGATGAAAGAAACACAGATACAGAGAGAAAAACCTTCAGAAATAGAAGAGTAATTTATCATGGTACGAGTCACATAGCTATAATATGGAATGAGTCTCTGTGGTCGCCAATGGAAAAATGGATATATGCATGTATATATGTATGTGGGGTGTGTGTGTGTGTACGTGTGTGGGGGGGTGTATTTCATTATATTTAACTGTAAAGGAAAAATAATCCAATGCATTTTTAGGAGAATGGATGAAACTAGGAACATGATATTAAGGAAAACAAGCCAAGTTCAGAAGGATTAATATCACATGTTGTCTCTGACATGTTTTAGAGACTATTAGGTAAACTCAACCAGCATGCTGCCTGATTTTTTGGTTTGCCTACAACTTTCTCTCCTTCTATGCTCCCTCATGTTTCTTTTTATTTGACAAGGGTCCTGGGACCATAGGACACAAGGCTGATGGCCCAGAGACACCAGTGATGTTCATACTGGAGAAACAGGTGGTACAGGCTGGGAAACACCCACATCTCATTGCTCAGAGAAACAAGGTTACTCAAAATGGTACCATGAATAGGATTACTGGTCTGTGCTCACAGACTCCAGTTACCTCCTTAGCACCTCAGCACATGACCTACAGGCTCAGCAACAACCATTTCTACACTTTGGAAAAACCCCAAATGTTACCAAGAGTTTGGCACTGTTATCTTTTTCTCTAATACTGCTATTCTTCCACTGGTCGAATTGTGCCTCCTCCTGGCAGAGAATGTATCAAAACAACTGTGGAGACTTGCATTTCAATTCTGATTTGTTATGAGAGGCCTTCCTGCTGATGGTATCCACTCAAATCTTGGGCTCAGCCTTGAAGGAGTTGATTGGCTAATGGAATTACCAGAAAAAAAAAAAGACTGTGTGCTTCCAGTGGCTACCACACAGAACAGTGATGAGCAATAAAGTAGTGATGAGCAATTAAGTAAGCACAGTTCTAAATGTCAGGTTGTAAAATAATTCTTGAGGGATAAGGGGCATGAGGGAAAATATCGAGTAGTTTCTATAACACAGTAATGAGCTGTATTGAGTAACTGCTGTGTACAGACAATATGCTAACTGTTTTGTAAAATAGGTATGATCTCATTGAATCCTAATAACATACCTATATGGTAGCTATCATGGTTATATCCATTTAAAGGACAAAGAAATGAAAGAGAACTTCACTAAAACCTCACAGCACCAAAATGTAACCCAGGCTGCTCTGATTCTGGAGCCCAGGGGTTTTCTCAATTACAGAATTTATTTTAACTCATGCAATTCAAAAAAACAAAATAAGAATAACAAAAAAAACAGCTGTAGGAGCCAGGCATTGATGGCTCAACCTGTAATTTGAGCTAATTAAGAGACTGACAACTAGAGGATTGCAGTTCAAAGCCAGCCTGAGAAGAAAAGTCCATGATGAAACTCTATTTCCAATTAATCAACAAAAAAAGAGAAGCTAGAGGAATGGCTAATCTGAGTTCAGGTTTCAGTAGCAAAAAGAAAAGGAAACAAACCACCCTAGGGATTCAGTCAGAAGAACCCATCCCACCCATGTGGGGCATTGTTCTATTCACATGAAACTGGAAGGGTGGTATGATTAGAACACAGGTCCTTTAAAGTCCTTTCTGGCTGAAACAATTTATGAAACTGGTCCCCTGGGAGACTTTCCGGAGGGCTCTTTCTGCTTTGCTCTGTTTGTTTCTTTGTTCAAAGGCTCTCACTTGATGGATGCAGAGAACAAAGAAGTGGTAACAGATCTGAGAACCGACAATTCAATTCTCACTTGAATGTTTTCCATTCTGGGTCCTGTTACAGCCAGGATGCTAGTATAGTGGGAAGTGTGTGGCACTTAGAAGTGCCCTCCCTGACATCCAACTATGTTGCCCTCTCCCATGGCATCTCCATGGGTGTCAGTCAAAGGAGAGACACAGGGGCATGATGCAAGTCAATGACACAGCCCTCCGCAGGTGTCCACCCCAGGACAGCTGCAAACCAGCCCTGTCATGCAGGCATAAGCTCCAGCCCTGCGTGCAGGGCATGGGAGCAGCTGGAGGCTCAGAGGGCTTGTGGATAAGCCACCATCTGGGAGAACAGCAAGCATCTACATACTCCCGTCTTTAAGTCCCAAGTCCAGAAATATCGTTTGTACTTCAACCTCACCTCATACGACATATTTATTAATTTCATAGATTAGAGTTTTGATTTGGGTTTTGTCTTATTTGTGTATGTGTCTGTGTACCCGTAACTAAGGGCTTAAACCCAGGGCTTGGGCGCTGCCTCTCCGCTTTTTCACTAGTGCTCTATGTCTACCATTTGACTATTTAAGACACAGCTTCACTTCAACCTTTTCCTGGTTAATTGGAGATTGGAGTCTCATGAACTTTCCTGTCTGCATGGCTTAGAACTTCAATTCTCACATCTCAGACCCCTGAGTAGCTAGGATTATAGGCATGAGCCACCACCACCAAGTAGGTTTTTTTTAAAATTTTGTCTTTTTATCCACCAAGACATTTTGAATTCAAAGCTAGAATCCACTAACCAGATTTAACCTTCAAGAGACCTTTGCTGTTCTTCTCTTTCTCTCTCCAGCTGTCAAAACAAACCCACCCTTGAGGGCCAATCACAAATGCCACCATCTCCAGTGACATTCTTGATTCACACTTCTCCCTCAACTCTGGCCCAAAGATCACACGGTGGCCTTCACAGATGTGACTAGAGTTAGCAATACATTGTATACTTGCAGCAGCAGGACACCTTACCACTTGAGCCAAACGTCCACACCCAGAGTAGTAGAGTTTAATGAAAGGAACACAGCCAGAATGAAGGTCAGCAGAGCATGTGGTTGGCAGGACAGAAGAAGAAAAACCACAGCTGTCCCAATTAAATCCCAGACATAATTCTCAGAGTAGTTCCTTCATTAGAATGGTAATTCTCTTCTCCAAACTGTCAGGGAAAGGGAGACTCTACTCCCTATTGTTGTTCTTGTGCTTTGTGTTTGTCAAGAGTTTAGCAGCCAACTTGACCCCATGAGGAAGAGACCAAAAGAACCAGAGAGCAAGTTATATGGACACCATTGAGCCATGGCCTTCCTCCAGACTTATGGGGAAAATCAACTCCAGTTTGTTTAATCCACATTGGAATAGTTTATGTTACTTACACTTTAAAGGGTTCCATTTCCAAGCTTGCTTCTCCCAACCCATCTTCATGGTTCTCTTTATTGGCTCTGTCAGCTACTCATCTTCTAAATGTCAGTGGTCAACTCTTGTCCATGACCTTACAATACCTCAAGCGCAAGATTCTCCACGACCTAAGAGACTAAAGAGCTAATGTGAGTGAAACCTAAGTTTGGATTAAATGGATAATTAGATGTAGTTAAGAGGTGTTGTTCTATTTATTTTATGAATATATGGTGGATGTGTGTAAGTTTACAGCACTCATAGAGATAAAGGGTTTGAAGGAATACCATTCCAAGGGGAATGAATGTTCAAACAAGATAAATAGATGGTCCTGAGCAAGAGTCCCTATTCCTGTGATCCAAGAAAACAACAAGAAAATGACTGAAGTTTCAGACATGTGGACAGAGACAAAAGGAAGTTGGGCTGGAGTTGTGCACAAACACAAACATAGGATTGAGGCTTGGGAGAAGGTGGTTTGGAACATTCCTTGTTAGGGATGGAAAAGGAAGTTTGGTGGGTTTTTGCTTTGCTTTGTTTTGTTTATTGGGGTTTGAGGGGAGAGTAGTACTAGGGCTTGAACTCAGAGCTTGATCAGTGTCCCTTAGCTTTTTCTCTCAAGGCTGGTACTCTGTTACTTGATCCACAGTTCCACTGATGGCTTTTTGCTGGTTAATTGGAGATAAAACTCTCATGGACTTTTCTATATGAGCTGGCTTCAAACTGTGACCTTCAGAGCCCAACTTCCTGAGTAGCTAGGATTATAGGCATAAGTTAGTGGTGCCCTGCTGAGAAGATTTTTTGAACAGATGTAAAGACTTCTTTGGTATAATTATATTAGTTTGCTGATTAGAGATGGCAGCAATTTTAATACTTGCTTTTTTTCCACTCCCAACACCATATAAAGAGATAGAATAATTTTTAATGAACAAGTCCATAAAGATAAGGGAAATTGGGCTACTGAAGAAGTTAATCGATTTTTAGAAAATAAAATTGGTGGGATGGTCAGTAGTCAATAGCTGGCAGTGAAATTCCTGCAGGTAAAAAGATTTATCACTGGCCTAAGCTACCAACATCACCTGGGTGTTTATCAGAAATGCAAATACTCTGGGCACATCATAGACCTCTATCTAAGCTTTCTAGGGGCAGGGTCCAAGTGTCTGTGCTTCAACAAGCTCTTCAGGTAATTTTTATATTTGGTAAGTATGAAAAGCATCATAATAAGGAAGTGTCAGAATCCAAGGTGTTGGGAACAAAAGCACCTGGTATTTCTGAGGACATACATACAAAGTGACATGACACCTCAAAAGAACTGGCTTAGAACACAGATTCATTCCTTTAGTTCAGACAGCCAGGGGACAACACCAACAGGAATAAAAGTTAGAGAACTTTTAGTTTGATTAGATGAGGCAATCTTCAGCCCTAAAAAGAATCCAAGAAAGGAATTTACAAAGAAAGACAGGTTGACCCATTGCAACAATGAGACGTACAAGATGCTATGTCAAAAAATGAACTTTACAATTTAGATTGTAGGAGAAGAGGCGGGGAACGAGGCTGGGGAGTGTAGTTGTGGAGATGGGAGGAAAGGGATGGTAGGGAAAAACAAAAGAGGAGTCAACAATGCTTGATAAGAAATGTACTCATTACCTTGCTCATGTAATTGTAACCCCTCTGTATAGTATTTCACAATAAAAAAATTTATTTTAAAAAAGAAAAGAAAGAAAAATGAATAATCAGAAAAAAAGAGAGGGCTGGGAATGTGGCTTTGTGGTAGAGTGCTAGCCTAGCATGCATGAAGCCTTGGGTCCAATTCCTCAGTACCACATAAACAGAAAAATCTAGAAGTGGTAGAGTGCTACCCTTGAGCTCAGTGATAGTGGCCAGACCCTGAGTTTAAGTCCCAGGATTGGCAAGAGAAGAAAGAAAGAAAGAAAGAAAGAAAGAAAGAAAGAAAGAAAGAAAGAAAGAAAGAAAGAAAGAAAGAAAGAAAGAGAAGGAAGAGGGGGGAGGGAGGGAGGGAGAAAGGAAGGAAAGAAGGGAGGAAAGAAGGAAGGGAGGCAGGGAAAGGATTCCACAGAGGAAAAATCTCTCCATAGGGTTGGTCAAAGGCCATATGTAGACCAAGCAAGAAGGCACAGGGTGAAGGAACCAAGAAGTAGTCTATCTACGTCCTCATCCCACAGATACTGAGTCTGCTAGTGCCTTTAGATTTCACTTTAGACGCCAGAAATATGAGAAATAAATCTCTAATATTTGTAAGCCCTTTAATCTATGACATTTGGTAGTAGAAATTCTTTAATATCTCTCTTTCCCTACATATTCAAATCTCCTACATGGACCAAGTTCCCTGGACATGGTTTTGATTTTAAAAAAAAAGTAGAAGAGGCAAGATTGAATTACAGAGATGAGACATCATTTTAAGTGACATTCTGCCTACATGGTAGAGGGAGAAGACAAACTTGAAAAATGAAAAATCCCATAGCTGTCTTTATCTATTATGGGAGATAACTAAAGGTATATTTAAAACTCAGAATCAAAAGAAAACTTCAAAAGAAACTACCTCCAGATGAGACTCTCATAAGTATCTTATGCAGCAAAAGCTCACCCCTTTTAAAACCAAAAGGTCACCAAAAAGGAAATGCAAAACTGTATGCAAAGACCCCATACGAACAAATGAGAAAAGGCACTAAAAATGTATAGAATGTAAAAGACACTTACAAGGGGAGTTGCCTAAACTTGTGAATATTTTTAAACTTGTGAATATTTTGCCATGAATTTTTTAAAAAACGAACATGTGTGTGTCATATATATGTCTTAAATATATATTTATTTATATAGATATATATTGGTATACATGTGATACATACATATATATTATGTATAGATATGTATATATGACATATACATTGTGCGAATGTGTGTGTGTGTGTACGTGTGTGTGTATGCAAGCGTCCAAGAATACAAGAGTTGGCATGGCTCAGGAAAGAAGTGAAACAAAATTAAACTGTCACCATGGAAACAACTTTGGTAAATACAAAGTGAAAGCTTCGTACTGGAAATAGAGAAATCAAGGAAAAGTATAGCTAAAATAAATGGGGATATGGAATTAAGAGGGACAGTAGAGAGAACAATGCAAAACCTGTGTAAACAAATACTCGGTGTCTCCGATTTTAAACATGAAGCAGAGACAAAGAAAGAAATGATTCAGAAACACTTTGCAAAATCGAGGATTTGATTAAAAAATAAAAGGGTACACAATGTCCCGGGAAAATGTAACAAAGAGACATATTATAATGAAGCCAATGAACTTCAAAGATAAAGCACTCTTTGTAGAGCTATGGAAAAAATGCTGTCATTTACAAGGAAAAAATAAAATAAAGCTGACCTCAGATTTCCCCTGAATAAACTCCCAGACCAGAAAACAGTAGAGAAGTCCTTATAAAATCTTCAAGAAGATGAAGGCAAGAAATACACATTTTAAACATCTGGTGAGCCTTTCTTACAGAAAACAGTAACTGATGAACTTCAGTGAACCAAAAGATAAATGAAAAACCAATAGACTGAATCTATTTTACTGTGGGACAAAAATTAAAGGAGCTATAAACATTATCACAACTGAGCAGAAAATAGCATTTGAAAAAGGAAGGGATAGAATAACTTGGTACTATAGTAGTATTCAGAGCAAATTGTAAATCCTGTTTGTACATTCATAAAAAATTGAACTTAAACAATTGAAATAAGTATTCACCTTTTCAAATTAGAAGGGAAACAATAACAATAGAAAGGAAGAAAATGGAAGAAACTTGTAAAGCAAAAGGTAGACAAAATATGAATTTAAAATTTTGAAGAAATCAGAAGTCCTTTTAGGGTACCAAAGCCAATTCTGTACAGGGACAGAGAGCAATAAAATGAATTAGTTGTTAATCTAATTTGATAAAAGGAAAAGTATAATAAAAAGTATAAAATAAAATACAATAGAAGAGATACTATAAATCAAACCATAAAAATGATTTTGCTAAATTCTATACCAACAAATTTTAAAACCTGGATGAAATATATAATTTTAATAAATTAAGTTTATGAAAATGCAACTTGATAAAATTAAATCTAATTGATGAATGCCCACAAACTTACTTAAAACTTCAGAAAGGGGCTGGGAAGGTGGCTCAGTGGTAGAGCACTTGCCTTGCATGCCTGAGGCCCTGGGATCAATTCCTCAGCACCACATAAGCAAAAAATAAAAAAGCCGGAAGTGGCGCTGTGACTCAAGTGGTAGAGCACTAGCCTTGAGCTGAAGAGCTGAGGGACAGCGCCCAGGCCCAGAGTTCAGGACCCACGACAGGACCAAAAAAAAAAAAAAAAGAAAAAACTTCAGAAAGTCCTGTTTTCCTAAAACCACTCTCTCAAGATAGTTTCAGATTGGGGTGTTTCTTAACTTAAAAGTATTGAAAGATTTCCATGTTCTTTAGGTTACTGTAGAGCATATAAAAAGAATTTCAAAAATGAAGCACCAGTGACTCATGCTCGTAATCCTAGGAACTCAGGAGGTTGAGATCTGAAGAATATGGTTCAAAGCCAGTCCAGGCAGAAAATTTCCTGGGCCTTTTATCTCCAGTTCACCAGAAGAAATCTAGAAGTGAAGAGTGGCTCAACCGAGAGGACCAGCCTTGAGTGAAAAAGCCAAGCAAGAGCATGAGGTTCCAAGTTCAAGACCCACTACAATCACAAGGGGAAAAAGAAGAAGAAGGGGGAAAAAAGTTCCAGAATGGAACTAATAGAATCTATTGGAATAAGAAAACACATAAAATAATTTTACTTGGGAATAAGTTCTAAATAAAACACTCCTTATCAAGACAATACATTAAAAGACATAAATAAATTTCTTAGCATAAATTGAAATATTAAATGTTAACAGGTAAATATAATCTTGAGTATCATTGCCCTAAATAACTGCATACCTGTTTTTGAGACTCATACACTAGAAGAGAATATTACATTGTAGAGCTACTCTAGGAGGCATTTTGACCTTTTCTGAAAAACCAACCTTTCAATTTTTGAATGATTCAGTGACCTTACTTCTGGATATCTATCTCCCAAAAAATGACTCATGTTCACATAAAAACCTTTGCACAGATTTGAGAGTAACCTTATTCATAACAGACAAGAACAAGAGTCGGTACAGGTTACCGTGTGGAGCTTAAATATTGCCCAATGATTCGTTATGTGTGGGGTGCTTGGCCCCAACCACTAGCACACTATTAGTATGTAATGAAACCTTTAGGTAGAGCCTGGTAGAAAGAACTTAGATCATTGAAAGGGATACAGAGATCTAAGCCCTTCCTTTCTTTTTTTTTTAGGGGGGGGGTCTGGTCGTGGGGCCTGAACTCTGGGCCTGGGCACTGTCCCTCAGCTCTTCAGCTCAAGGCTAGCCCTCTACCACTTGAGCCACAGTGCCACTTCCGGCTTTTTTCTTTTTGCTTATGTGGTACTGAAGAATTGAAACCAGGGCCTCATGCATGCAAGGCAAGTGCTCTACCACTGAGCCACCTTCCCAGCCCCTAAGCCCTACCTTTCTTCCCCCCCGCCTCTTTGCTTGCCAGCTGCCATGACCTAAGAGGTTTTCTTGTATTGTCCTTTTCTGCCATGATGTTCTTGCCTTACAACATGTCCTGTTGACTGACTGTAAAGGGATCTAGGGACCACACACCCAAACCTCTGGAATCGAATGGGGGAGGGCATGAATTTGCCCAGTGTATACTGTGTGCACATAGGAAAATACCATAATGAAACCCTCTCTATTACAAATCTATGCTCATTCAAAATTAAAATAGGTTTTAAACCAGAAAAAAAGTAGCCTCAAGTTAAATCACAGATACATATTTTATGAAAGCAATTTAATAATCCATATTCCAAAGTCATTATTTGTGTGCCAGATACAGTTGAATATGTAGGTGACAACAGGCTTTTGCCAACGGGCTGCATTATTTGTCAACAACATAATTCATCAAGACCCTTTACAAACGTCACAACCAAGCATTTTTCAAAATCAAACTCATAGCTAAGAGGATTCCCTTATACTTTAATATCTCATGTTAATAACAAATGAGTTTTGAATGTACCCAGAAATCAAATGGGTCTCTAGAAGAAAATGATTAGTTGGGATTTTTCTTTGCATATATTAGTGATACAAGGGGAATTTTAGTGTGACATTCCCACACATGTAAACAATCTATCACAATCAACTTCACCCCTTCCATCACTCCCTACTGAATTCCTCCTTAAAGCATTTCCAACGGGTCTCACTCTTCTATTTTCATATATGTAAATAAAATACTTCAACCATAGTCAGCTTCATTCAGTTTTTTTGTTAATCCTCCCACCTCCTGCTACTATACCCTATCTGAGCCTATTTTACTTTCATTACTTTTTTGTGTGTGTATTAGTTGTACCAACAGATTTCCTTGTGGTATTTCAGACTTATATGCATTATATTTTGTTCAGAATAACCTTTTATTGCTTGCTTTCTCTTCCCTGTTGCCCAGTCCCCTAGTTACTAGCAGCTTTCATTGAGGTTCTTATGCCATCTACAAGAAAAAATATTTCTAAAATATTTTGTTCACTACTTTAGACACCTGTGGAATTCTTTGTTTCACTCTAATAAAGCAAAAGAAAAATAGGGGTGTGAAACTGATGTATCTTTCAGATGTATTTGAAAAGTTAAACTTTTCCTTAAACTTCAAGAAAATAAGAAAAGGGGGAATTAAGATGAAATTTATTAACAAATTTATATTATATGAACTTTATATGCTAGCACCTTTCAAGAGGTTGATCTTTGTGTGTGTTAAATAAGGATTGGCTTAAAAGAAGTTTATTTTTAAATTTTAAATTAATGTTATTAATCCTCTTGTAATTAAGTCATTCTTTACAATATTTACCTACAGTGTTATAGTATGTACAATGAAGTATACATGTGATACCTTTTCTACTATTGCATAGAATTTTAACTGTTATAATCAGGGAAAGTTCTAGTTTCTAACTAGAACTTCTATATTGAAAAGAAGGTAGCCTTCTTATACTAGCATGGCTAACTACATATTTGAGATAGTTCCAATGTACTATTTATTGAAGTTATTGCGAATGCAACAAAGGGTAAACCGTTAATAAACATGTAACAGGAAATTTACATTCCTTCAACTAGACTTGGAATCAATATCGCAAGTTGAGATATATTGATCAGATAGGAACTTTACTAATCTTGTTTATTTTGTTTTAAAAGTATAACTACAGTAAGTAAATAAATCAGTGTTAGGAGAATAACATAATGAGCCCAGCAAAGAGATGAGAAAATTATGAGGACTGGATGGAGATGTCCGATGGTCTTTATCTCTAAAAGACCAGCTGGGGCTCCAACGGCCAGAGAGTGCCCTCCTTGAGTCCTTGGCAGATTTCTCGATCCTAAATCATTGAGACCCAAGCTCTCAATCCTCTTGTCCCGTTCTACTCCGCTGTGCAAACTTCATTTATCCAGCAGATGAGTATTAAGTCACATTGTGTGCCAAACTCTGTGTCAGGGGTCAGGGGGAGGAGTAGTTAAATAGCTCTGAGCGTTAGCAGAGGACCAAAGCAGAGGTGGCAGCATCTTTGGCCTAAGGATGCTATGGCGTTCCGCCACTTCCCCGATGGGCGGGGCCTGTCGCCTAGGAAACCACCTGCCTCGTGGAATTTCAGTTCCAAGCACCACTTTCCGGATGAATGGCTGCAGATGGCTCCGTGTTCGGTTGCTGCTCCCAGCCTCCAGGGGTAGAGGAGAGACCTGAGGCTCCAGGAGCAGTGGCCGCCTCTCACCAGGGCTCCCCGCCCCCCAGCTCTTCACAGATCCAAATATTTGTGCCCCTAGTGGGGAGAATGGGGGCTGCGGGAGAGATCTGTGGCTGGGTGTCGGTAACAGGTGGGAGCAGCGGGGAGTGGTTGGGCCGAAGGGCCCAAGGCTGGAAGCATGTCACAGCTCAGACACCCCCGCCGTAGCTTCTAGCACGCAGAAAGGGAGAGTCTGGAAGGGATTCGTGCTCAGGCCTGCAACGCACCTATATTGAGAGTTTGTCCATTGCCCAATGACGGCCCACAGCAGCTAGGCTAGTGAATCAGTGATCCAACAATGGTGCATCCAGACAAATATGCATCAGTATAAAGGCGCAAACTGTATAGAGAGAGCTAGATTTAAGTGGGCAGAGACTGTATACATCTATTCACGTCCTTCTGGAAAAGGCAAACTGTAGTTACAAAATAGAACAGTGACAGTAAGAGGTTAGCTACAAAGGGGAAAATTTGTTGTCCAGTATCTATCGATTAAATGAAACTCA
>NW_012267412.1:1924851-1925179 GCF_000151885.1 Dipodomys ordii | reverse complement strand
CGCTGATGCTAACCACCCTGGAATGTTACCCCTAGCCCCCAGCCAATCAGATTTGTATTCACATGTAATTCTGTGTGAACACCTGGATAATGTATATTTTTATCACCTTGTGGTTTTTGCCTTTATAAACCCTGCTGGAATGTCTCCGGGGTCTCCTCCCTCCCTCTGCTGTGTCAGAGTGTATGGGACGAGGCCCGAGACTTGGATGTTCTAAATAAACCTTGTGTTTTGCTGTTCGAGTGTCTGAGTCTCTGGTGGTCTCCGGTGGTCTTTGAGGGGTGGGAACTTCAGTTGGGGGCTCGTCCAGGATAGGCCGAGAGACCCCCGA
>NW_012267412.1:1923900-1924801 GCF_000151885.1 Dipodomys ordii | reverse complement strand
CTATGTGAAGTTATTTCATTTCATCTGAAAGTGCTGTATTACTGTTTTCTTCTACTTCATGACTTTTTTGCTTTCATTTTTATTTTGGAGTTGTCAAGCACTTGAGGTGTATTGAGTTTCTTTTTTTTTCTTTAAGTAGTTTTACATGGATTTATTTGATTCCATTTATTCTGTGGAGCAGGATGATCTTTTAGGATTCTTAGTTTAATGGTGCCCTCTTCTGTCAGTGCTGCAAAGTACATCTTCTATAATGATTATGTTTCAGAGGATGTAGACTCATCTGTCCTCCATATGAAATCCAAATCTGGTTTATAGTGAGGAATCTGAAGTGTTGTCAATAGGACCTCATCTTTGTAAAGATGTGTAGTTGAAATCTATTGTCTCTTAAGGAAGAACTTACAAACCATAGTATTTTTGCCTTACCCAAGGTGATAACTTCATGTTTCCTTATGCAGGAAGGTATAAACCAAGAAAGAAGAGAAAAGAGGGAAGGAATAGAACCAAAGACCCAGAAATGAACCCCAGACCTCTAGCCACCTAATCTTCGATAAGAGAACCCAAAAAAAAGGGGAAAAGACAATCTCTTCAGTAAATGGTGCTGGAAAACTTGGTTAAACACCTGTAGAAAACTAAAATTAGGTCCTTATATATCACCCTGCACCAGAATCAACTCCAAATGGATCAAAGACCTCAAAGTAAAAGCAGACACCCTGAAAACATTCAGAAAGGAATAGGAGAAACTGTAGGGCTCCTTGGCACAGGTTGAAATTTTCTTAATAAACACAACAAATCAAAAAAAGGTTGGAAAAATGGGATTGCATGAAACTGCAGAGCTTCTGCATGGCAAAGGACATAGCTAGTAAGATTAATAGAAAGCCCACAGCTTGGGAGAAGATCTTCA
>NW_012267412.1:1909894-1920515 GCF_000151885.1 Dipodomys ordii | reverse complement strand
GTTCGAGTGTCTGAGTCTCTGGTGGTCTCCGGTGGTCTTTGAGGGGTGGGAACTTCAGTTGGGGGCTCGTCCAGGATAGGCCGAGAGACCCCCGAGACCCCAGACCTCGAAGGTAAGAGGCACCTTAGTGTCTCTTTGTTCAGGGTATGTCCTGTCTTGTGTCACTTTTGTTTTGGCCACAGAGGCAGACTACGTAAAAAAACTGCAACGCCACAGTCCTAGACTGTGAGGCATTGGATCAGAGTATCCACAGTGGGGAGGACTGTGAGGCATTGGACAGATGTGTCCACGCCACAGTCCTGGACTGTGAGGCATTGGATCAGAGTATCCGCGCCATAGTCCCAAGGGACGAGGAGGACGCTCCGTCACCAGAAGGAAAGAGGTGTTTTGATACCCCACTATCAAAGATAGAGAAGGAAGCCCGGAAGAATTGTTTTTGTTGCGACAAGTGTTTACTGTTTTTGGGAGAGTGGAGATAGGCAGAGAGGCCAATAGGGCCCAGAGGTCAGAGCAGATATTTTGTCTCACTCCCAAAAGGTGTCTGTGTGTTTTGTGTGTCTTTTACTGTTAAGTTGTGTTTTAATTATTGAAGCTTTCAAAATGGAAGGAAATGTTCCCTCCTGCCCTCTAGACCTGGCTGTTGCTTACTGGAAAGAAGTTAAGGAGATAGCTCAAAATCAGAGTGTGGCTATTAAGAAGGAAAAGTAGACTGTTGTCTGTTGGAAATTTTCTCTGGCATTTGCCTGACTTTCCACACCATGTAGCACTGTTCGTTTTGTGCCGTTTGTGTCTGTCTTAATTATGATTCTTTCTTTGTTTAATGAAACTGCCACTGACTACCTACAAGTGGCCCCAACAACATCTTAGCCTCAGGCCTTGGCTCAGAGGGTCTGAGCATGGGGGAGAACCTGTCAGTCTGAGGGGACCGTCGCGAGGGACTTCTTTCCCTTGCCCTAAGATGACTGGGAATTCTCCTCCGCCTTAGAAGGCCCCTGGGTCAACGTTTGCAGGAATCTAAAAGAAAAATTCTCTGGAATAAGTAGAGGGGGTTTGAGTCCCCTGTAAGTGGATTTGAGATGTGGCCCCATTCACTGATTTTGTCTTTGTGGCTACTTGTTTGTCTTGTTTACTTTGGTGTATTTTCTGTTCTGTTTTCTGAGATGGGGAAGTTCTGGGTGAGAGTGGCAGGCTCACTCAGCAGACTCTGGATTCAGCTTGCTGAGTGAGAGCGGCACAGAGTTCTGGTAGGGATGAACTGGGGGTCCATTAGTCCCCAACTCAGCCTTTGGTTGTTGTCTAGTTTTGTTTTAGAATTGCTACCAGTTTTAAGTGTAGGTCCTTGGTTTTGTGTTGTGTTTTGTTATTTATTTGAGCATCTCTGGGGGAATAAAAGTTCCAGCCTCTGGCTGGGCTCAGTCACAGACCTGCTATACCCCCCTCCCTGTGAGGCATGGAAGGTTGCTAGACTAGTTTGGTTCCTGTCAAGCCTCAGGCTGTATTTTCTCCTTATGGAGGCTGCCGATGGGGAGGGTGTAGGAGGTTGTGTGCTTGGTTTGGACTTTTCAGCTAGTCCTGACAATGTAACAATTTGTAAAGTACTGTTGTCTAAAATTGGATAAAAAAAAATCAGGCCAGTTTAGTTTCAGGTGACTCCCTCCCCCAGCCTTCCTCCAACAGAAGGAATTCAAAAGACCCATTGGTGAATTGCCTTGCTAAATAAGCAAGCTCTGGGAAAATGAAGCTTAATAAAGGTACTTAGTTTAAAAGAAATACTGTCTTAAATTTTTGTTTAAAAACTTTAGAAAATGTACATACAACTGATTTTGATTTGTGTGCACTTTAAGATCTGTATGAGTGTTTTGTATGTGTTTGTGAACATGTTCAAGATAAGAATTGTCAGTATGCTGTAACAATTGGGTGAGTTTAAATTTAAAATATAAAAGATTATGAGGTTTGGACATTACCAAAAATTTTAAAGAACTTTCACATTGTTTTAAATGGCTTTTTAAGGATTCTTTAATTTGAAAATTAGAAAATCTGGTATTTTAAAATCTAATATTTTAAAATGCATTGGCTGTTTGGGATTTAGTTCCATTGGCTAAAATTTGGGGATAAATATTAGAAATTTAAATGTAAAGGTTAGTTTAACACTGTCAAAGACCATACCTGTTTTGTTTGTTTAAAACTGTGTATTTCATTCAAGAACCAAGAGAAAAGAAAAGGGAAAAACTTAGAAGCCAACAGAAGACCTATCTTTAGGGGTCAGGGGTGAACAGGCAGAAGTGCACTTCAGCTGGCCATGCATGGTGGGACAGGCCCTGGGAGGAGTCCACGCATGGTGAAAGAGGGCAAGCTGGCACAAACGCAGTTCATCTAACCCTAAAGAGTCGGACTGGATACGTGCCCATCCAGAGTGCTAGCCTTGAGCTGTAGAGCTGAGGGATAGCACTCAGGGCCCGAGTTCTAGTCCAGCGACCAGCTAAGGGAAATGCCAATGAGGCATTTATCTCAGTGTAGAAAAGACACTCCTGGGACAAGAGCGATGGAGGAGCATCCAGAGTCAGTAAGCCATTGCTTGGATGGCAGAACTGTCAGATCCTAGAGTCATTTCTGTGTGGCCCTTCAAAATTGGTCAGAGCCAGGAGGTCATGGGAAGATAGTTTGTAAGCATGCCAAATGTCCATGATTATCTACCTTATAAGGGACAGGAACTTGCCAGTCCTCTGTGATAGTAGTAAAAATCTAATGTTATAAAATGTGGGGGATAGTTTAAATCTCAACCCCTTTATGTGCCAAAAGCTCTAATTGGCAGTAACTTTTGAGCTGATACCAGCTACATGAAATTCATCTGCTCAGGAAAAAAGTTTGTAAACCTGAGAGTGTGTTTCTATTGATATCTGCCTGAAGGCCTACATAGGTAACTTGGGCATTGTTAGGGTCACTAGAGATCGCATTCCTAAGTCATCCAGAAAGATGCTTTCACAAACCAGAGTGCTAAACAAGCTACACTGCTATAGCCAGATAAAAGTTTTGTGCAGTTGTCAAAAGTTAAAATATTGTTCTTAATGACATCTAACCCTAATAGCCTCTTTGTAAAATAGGTTAAGGTTATAAGTTCCTGGCTAGGTAGGAATAACGCCCCTGAAGTCAGCTTGAAGAAGTTACAGAAGATGGACCTTCGCCCATCAACCCCCTTTAAGATCAAGAGTCCAGAGTCCGTTTTGGGAAAATGAGGCAAAATAGATAAAAATAATTAATATTGTTAACAGGTGTGCAAGTGTGGAGACTGCATCTGTCAGAGATGGTTACAAGGCTAAGCCTTCTGTGTTTATTTACAAAAATATCTGGTTAGAAAGAAAGTTGTTATTTTGGTAAATTGTCCTGGGCTATTGTATAAACAGTCTTAAAAATCTACGGGGCCACAGCCTGCCAAGCCTATGTAATGTATCCTTAACCGGTCTGTGTAGAAATTTGCAGCCCAGCACGAGGTGTGACAGTTCCTTGGGGCCACTGAGAAAGTTCGATAACAGCCTGACAGTCACCTAGAGGAAATCTACAACTTCACACAGACCACCTCTACCATGGTAAAAGTAGACTGAACTCCTGCCTCATTCCATCACCTAAGACTGCTTCTTGGTTGAAGGTTGCTAAAACTAAGATCTTGTGGGACATTCTTTTGGGTGATATCCAGAAACCCTCTCTATTCCCACAGTGGATATTGGGGGCAAGGATATCACTGGCTTGCTTGCCTTAGGCTCTTCAGTGCATAGTGACTGGAAATCTACTCTATGGTCACAGCCTAGTTTGGCTCTGGTATGGTAATAACCTGAGTGTGTTATCAATGCAGGTAGTACCTTTGGGCCTTGTTTGCTTAATAAAAACTAGATTGGGGGCCATACTCATGGTACACAATACTTACGAATACTCTTCTGTGCATGTTTCTGACTCATGAGTATGATATTCCCAAGATTGAGAATATGATCAAAACAGAGCGGGAAATGAGAGAACAATAGTAACTGTCTTGCTCAGGCAACGTTTCATGATTAACTTTATGTCTTTGTTCTAAGCCCTGCTGGCCAAGATGTTTTTGAGAAGTGTCATTGTATTGAGAGGTATTATTATGTTGAAATTGACCAGAACCTGCACAGATTACAGAAAGAGGTTGTTTATACTGAAACCATTAGACCGTAACTACCCCTGCCCCCCCCCACACACACACAGATGACCCATCAGGTTCTGTAACCCCCTGCTGACGCTAACCACCCTGGAATGTTACCCCTAGCCCCGAGCCAATCAGATTTGTATTCACATGTAATTCTATTTGAACACCTGAATAATGTATCTTTTTGTCACCTTGTGGTTTTTGCCTTTATAAACCCTGCTGGAATGTCTCCGGGGTCTCCTCCCTCCCTCTGCTGTGTCAGAGTGTATGGGACGAGGCCTGAGACTTGGCTTGTTCTAAATAAACCTTGCATTTTGCATTTCGAGTGTCTGAGTCTCTGGTGGTCTCCAGTGGTCTTTGAGGAGTGGGCACTTGAGAAGGAAAAGCTGTAATATTCTTTTTTTAACTATATATATATATATATATATATATATATATAGTAAAGATACTGTACAGAGAGGTTGCAGTTACATGAGCAAGTTAATGAGTCCATTTCCTATTGAGCATTGTTACTCCCTCCTTTGTTTTTCCCCTACTATCTCTTCCCTCCCTACTTCCCCAACTCCCCCCCCCTCCCCCCGCAAAGTTGTAAAGTTCATTTTCAACATAGTGTCTTGTACATCTTGTTGTTACAATGGGTCAACCTGTATCCTTACATCAGCATTTTATTATTCCCCTTCCCATCCCCAAATTAGAAAAATGTATATACAGGATGCAGGACACCAGAATCAAATACAATGACAACAGGGGTTTTACCATGGGGGAAGAACATACAAAGAAACAAAAAAAAAAAATCTCCAGTTAACCACTAGATAACCAGAAGTGGTTCTGTGGCTCAAAGTGGCAGAGTGCTAGCCTTGAGCAAAAGAGCTCAAGGACAGAGCCTAGGCCCTGAGTTTAAGCCCCACAACAAAAAGAGGGGGGAAAAAAAGAAAAGAAAAAAGAAAGGGAGTCAAACTAGCCAAAGTAATATCCAAGGGCAAGAGGAATCTAGAAAAGGTAATAGAGGAGGAGAATGACAAATACTAGACTACTAGATTGCAGGAACAACAGTAGTAGTGACACTATGGCTTATGCCATTCACATACCTTTTGTAAGCTTTCCCCCAGCATCATGATCCAGCCAGAATTTTGAGAAAGCTGGAGTCAAATGGAATGAACTTAAGGATAGAGTGAGAGAAGCCAGCTCACCTGTGAAGTACAAGAAATGAACAATAGCAGAAACTGTTGTGACATCTCCCGGTCTTCTCAACTCTCTTTTACCAACCCTGTGCACCCATCCTCCAGCTTCTACATGTTTTGCTCAATCATAAATCTAAGATATTGAAATGATTGATGTTGGACATTAGAGATGCCTCACCTGATCCACTACTTGATTGCTCTACCCAAAGTCCCCAGAAATTTTCATCTCCACACAGAGAAGTTCATCAGTTGCCAACTAGTGAGGAATCCAAAAGCTCAGGTGGCCTTGAGGAAAGGCATGATATCAAAGGGACACTTTACAGTCCAATTATCGCCACAGGAGCAGATGGGTGAGACTTTAGCAGACAATGTTCATCTGTTGGCTCCTTATTGTTCTTTATTATGCATATTATCCCTTACTGATTTTTCTAGAGAGTGCTGGCCTAGTCAAGTACTAAATTCTTAATTCAGCTTCAGATTTTGAGATAATAAGATCTATGACACACTTCCTTATCCTGTGTGAGACCATCCTATGCCATTAATTTTGCAGGTCTAACAATGTGAGCTTCACATTTAGACAGACATTTAATCTGACTTCTTACTATTCTGTAAATTCCTGTGAATGCAGGAATATGGCTTACTAATCTCAGTTTCCTCATCTGCACAATGGCGATAATGACAATTACTCTCTCATATAAGTCAACAACTTTTATTGAGGATCTCAATTCTTTCTAATAGTTGTTGCAAGGATTATCACTTTAAATGGTAAGAGCATAAAAGTATTTCTGGTACATGGAAGATGCTATATAAGAACTTGTTGATAATGTTGACACTGTTATTTTTGTAACTCTATTTATGGCACCAGAACTTGGCATAATATGTGTACATAAGAATTTTTTGGCTGAATAAGTGGACAGGAGGATGGGTAGGTGGATGGATGAACAAATTTTATCATTTAAAAATTTTAAAGATTCTATATCAGGGGCTGGGAAGGTGGCTCAGTGGTAGAGTGCTTGCCTTGCATGCACGAAGCCCTGGGTTCGATTCCTCAGCACCACATAAGCAAAAAGAAAAAAGCCAGAAGTGGGGCTGTGGCTCAAGTGGTAGAGCTGAAGAGCTGAGGGACAGTGCCCAGGCCTAGAGTTCAGGCCCCACGACCGGACCAATAAATAAATAAATAAATAATAAATAAATAAACATTAAAAATTCTATATCAAAGAAATAACCAAACATGTTTATTGTAAACTTATTCAAACTAGCAAAGACATGGAATCAGCCTAGGTGCTCAACAACAAATGAATGGATAAAGAAAATGCAGCATATGTACTCAATGGAATGTTAATGTTACCAAAAAAAAAAAAAGAATAGAGTCGTATCATTTACAGACAAATAAATAAAACAGAGGATATTATATTACATTAAAGAAGCTAGACACATAAAGACAGGTATTGAGTGTTGTCTTTCATATGTGGAAGCTAAAGAAAGTTGGCCTGAGCCAGGTGCTAATGGTTCACACTTGTATTCTAGCCACTCAGGAGGCTGAGATTCAGAGAAACGTAACTTGAAGCCAGCCCAAGTAGAGAAGTCTGTGAAGTTCCATCTCCAAAATAAACAGCAAAAAGTCAGGCAAGAGGCATGAATCAAGTGATAGCCAGCCAAGTAAGAAAGCTGACCAAGTGTAAGGCCCTGAGTTTAAACTCCAGTACCAGTAAGTACACAAGTAAATAACTAAAGAAAGGAAGAAAGACAGAAAAACAGACTAGTAAGAGTTGATCTGAATGAAGAACAGTAATAACTAAATGTTTGGAAGGTAAAAGGACAGTAAGGAAGAGGAAATTGAAGTAGATCAGTGCAAATTTTCCTGTGCTTGTCCCTGGGCCCTATCTCTGAGCTACAGCTCGACTTATAGCTTTTTATATGTGCCAGCCCTAGGGTTTGGTCTAAGAATCTAGGAGTTACCCTTGAGCTTGTTTTGCTCTAGGCTAGTGCTCTACCACTTGACCCACAGCTCTACTCCAGCTTTTTGGTGGTTAACTGGAGATAAAATTGCATAGACTTTTCTGCCCAGACTATAGTCCTCAAATCTCAGCCTCCTGAGAAGTTAGGATTATAGGCTTGAGTGAAATGTTTTTTGTTTTTTGGTTTTTAACAAGAAGTTACAAAAAAGTAACTGGCAGTATCAGAGGTAACATCTACAAAGAATTTCAAATGAATTTTCAGATTAGAGAATTGTAAAACTAAACATCTTTAATGTAAGGAAAAATTTGGAAAGTGTGTTCTTTCAGCTCTGTGGCTTCTGATGAAATTTACCAGAGTCTGGTGAGAAATAACTCACATAAGTAAAACTTACAAGGAGAAAGTGGAGATTACAAACCCGGGCCAAGTGTTGCAGACAGTGAGGTCAGAGCAGTTCCCAGGCCAACTCTGTAACTTCCCTTTCCTGAGCACAGCTTGAGCCATCCTCACCCACCTATTGGTTTATGTTATTGGAAAAGTGGCTACTCAGGCTTTCTCTCTTTTAGCTTTCTCCTCGAAGTCTCAGCTTTATTACTCAGCACCTCCAAGACCACGCAGTATGTTCCAAGAATAGATATCTCACATTTGAAAAAGAGGTACCCTGTGCAGTCTTTGCACATTTGTTTTACTTTTGATCTCCTTCCACAGAGTCACGCCATTGTCACAGCCTTTACCTTAACCTGAGATGAGTATTTTAAATGATTTCCAGATATTTTAGATCTATTTCCAAAGTCTGGTCCTTTTCCATCCTTCTAAGCAGGCCAAGTGGTTTTCTGAGCTTCCTAAAGAAGAACTTTATGTAACATTTCCCCACCTGTTTTAAGGCTTCTGCAATCACTCTTTGGCAAGAGCTTAAAACAAACCTGTGAAGAAGTCCCAGTGAGAGTGTAATGCCAGAACTCAAGCTCTCAACCCAGGCCCTGTTTATTCAGCTGAGCCGTGGGCTTCCATGGAGCAGAAATAGGGCCATTGGAAGGGAAAACAAGCTCTTTTCTCCACAGCCCAGATCCAATGTCTGGAAAGAATGGGTCACTTTTCTAAGTGAAGACTATTCCAAGTAACCATACTTATACTTACCTGTGATTCCCATGATCCTCTTGTCCCCTCATTCCCCCCCCACACACACACCACAGACGGCCATCACATCCTTATCTGTTTTTCTCTTCTGTGAACAGTACTGTCAGATTGTTCCTCCTGCCCACCATATTTATTGTTACCAGAGCTACAGATGGCTCATGTCATGTTGAGATTCTAGTGTGTGCCACAGATATTTCTGGGAATCTGAACTCAGAAGGTCCTCTCAGATTTTCATGATAGTTCTCAGGAGAAGGAATATTTCAAGCAATATTCTTACCCTCTCCTATTAGGGCCTCTTGAATTTGAGCCAGGCAGGTTCTTCTCAGCTTTGCTCCCTTCTCTACAGATAAGATCCCTGATTAAAAGGATCCTTAACAATGAGACAAATAGATACGAATAAGATTCCTGTTTCTAGTCTTTGAGACATGTCCAAAAGGGTAAATGGACCTAGATTACACATAATTGAACTTTCTGTAACATTTTTTATTCATTTTAGTTTCTAATGAAGCGATATGGAGATTTCTGGCTAAGTTGGAGGAAAAGAGATTAGATTACTCTCTTGCATAAACTAACTAAAGAAATGGGAAAATTCAAAACAAAAGCTTTGAAGGCATCAAAAATCAGGTAGCAAATAAAATCAGGTAGTAACTAACACTGATCTCTAAAAAACAGGAAATAAAACAAGCTTAGAAGCAATATCTAAAGAGAACAAATGGCTTCCAGGAAGTCCAATTGCATCCTAGAACAAAGCTCAAATATTTATCAGGATATAAAAATATCTAGCATGCAAAAGAAAATAATTACAATGTCTGGCATCTAATAAAAAATCAAAGCTGGAAAATATTCTCATGATGAAAATGTAATTAATTAAAACTAGATCAGAAATAGCACACCTGATCAAATTAGAAGTAAAAAACATTGAAACAATGGTTCAAATTATATTTTATATATGCCAGTAGCTAAAGAGAACCTTCTAATTACACAGATGAAAAAGAAGAAAAGAATTGAAGAAGATTTGTGACAACCATAGAAACTACCCAAAATATAAGAAAAAATTATTTCTTTAAATGGATCTTTGAGCATTAGTCAATCTAACATTCATGTCTTAGGGAATAAGAAAATATTTGTGGAGACAATTTCCAGACTCAAGAGTTGAGTCTGGAGCTGGGCATCGGGAGCTAATGATGGTAATCCTAACTACTGAGGAGGTTGAGATCTGAGATTCATGGTCCAAAGCCAGGCAGGGCAGGAAAGTCATAAGACTTTTTTTTTTTTTTTGGGTCCGGTCGTGGGGCCTGAACTCTGGGCCTGGGCGCTGTCCCTCAGCTCTTCAGCTCAAGGCTAGCGCTCTACCACTTGAGCCACAGCACCACTTCCGGCTTTTTTCTGTTTGCTTATGTGGTGCTGAGGAATCGAACCCAGGGTCTTGAGCATGCAAGGCAAGCACTCTACCACTGAGCCACCTTCCCAGCCTCAGTTCATAAGACTTTTATCTCCAATTAACCACACACAAAAAAGTCAGAAATACAACTGTGGCTAGCCTTGAGCCTCTGTAACTCAGAAACAGTGTCCAGGCCCTGAGTTCAATCCCCAGGACCAGTGCTCATGCACACACATACACACACACACACACACACACACACACAAGGTGAGATTGAGATTCCTTCCTTGGACCACAGGCCTGAGAATGGCCACATACAAAATGTAAAAAGAGCAGTTAAGTGCTAACCGTGTCACCCTTCCAAGCTGGCACAGGGCCACATCCTGTGATAAGGAGGGAGGAGAGAATTAGAGACAAACATTCATCTTCTCCACCATTCTGGGCCCTCTTTTGGTAGTTTTTCCTGGTATTATTTCATAGAAAACAATGGGTTCAGTTGGAGATACAGAACAAGCTGGGCTCATAAGCACATAGGGCACAGGCATATTGGCAATTGCTCTGCTTTCAAGCCAGGGAGACTTCACATAAAGAAGCTGGGAATGTGGCTTAGTAGTATAGTGCTTAGCATACAGGAAGCCCTGGGTTCGATTCCTCAGCACCACATAAACAGAAAAATCCAGAAGTAACACTGTGGCTCAAAGTGGTAGAGTGCTGCCTTGAGCAAAACCAGTTCAGGGATAGTACCAAGTCCCTGAGTTCAAGTCGGAGGAGGAGGAGGAGGAGAAGGAGGAGAAGGAGGAGGAG
>NW_012267412.1:1892457-1909418 GCF_000151885.1 Dipodomys ordii | reverse complement strand
AAGAAGAAAGAAGAAAGAAGAAACTGGCCCACAGCATCACTCTACGAGAAGCATCATTCATAGTTCTCCCAAGTTCAAATCTCTAGCTTTCACACTGGATATACCAAGCCTTGGAATCCTGCTGAAGGTTACCCTAGGGTATAAGAAAAGCCCACATCCATGCATAGATAACCTCTATGAGTCCATGAAGTCCATGAGAATTTGATCTCTGATTAACTACCAAAAGAGTTGGAAGTGGACCTGTAGCTCAAGTGGTAGAGAACTAGCCTTAAGTAGAAAAGCTCAGAGACAACACCCAGGCCCTGAGTTCAAGCCCTAAGACTAGCATAAAAAAACGGAGCCTTGGGTCCCCTACTATTATGGTATTTCATGCCATCTCTCCTTTCAGATCATTTAATAATTGTTTTACATGTTTGGGTGCTACAAAGTTGAGTGCATGTATTACATTTACAGCTCCTATGTCTTCTTGATAAATTGGCCATTTTATCATTATGGAATATATTTTTTTTGGCCCCTTTCTTTCTTTTGTGCCAGTCCTGGGGCTCAAACTCAGAGTGCTGTCTGAGCTATTTTGTTCAAAAGTAGTCCTCTACCACTTAAGCACAGCTCCACTTCTGGATTTTGGGTGGTTAACTGGAGATTAGAGTCTCACAGACTTCCTTGCTTTGAACCACAATCCTCAGATCTCAGTGTCCTGAGTAGATAGGATTATAGGCATGAGCCACTTACTGGTGCCTGGCTGTGTCCCTTTTTTGACATAAAGCCCATTTTATCTAATGTAAGTGTCATTGCTCCTGATCTCTTTTGGTTTCTATTTGCAATTTTTCTTTTCTTTTTTTTTTTTTTGCCAGTCATGGGGCCTGAGCTCTGGGCCTGGACGCTGTCCCAGCTCTTCAGCTCAAGGCTAGCGCTCTACTACTTGAACCACAGCGCCACTTCTGGCTTTTTCTGCTTATGTGGTGCTGAGGAATCGAACCCAGGGCCTCATGCGTGCAAGGTAAGCGCTCTACCACTGAGCCACCTTCCCAGCCCATATTTGCAATTTTTCTATCCCTTAACTTTTAGTCTATGTTTGTCTTTACAAACATAGACTCTTGTGGGTATATATGGTTGACTTTGTGTTTGTTTTGTATTGTTATTGTGTTGTTTTGTATTGTTCTTGATGATTTTGGAGCCAAGTTTCAAAATGCAGCTCAGGCTGATCTCAGATACTCCTGCCTTCACCTCCCAGGTGTTGGGATTCTAAGTGTGTGTCATCATACTTGAATGTGGTGCCTTTTGGTTTTTGTTTGTTTTTATAATCCATCCAGTCGTTCCTTTTATTTTAGAATTTAATGCATTCACATTTGAAATAATCATTAACATGTAAGAAGTTTCTATTAGGTTGCAGATGGCTCATGTCTATAATCCTAGTTAATTAAGAAACTGAGACCTGAAAGAGTGTGGTTGGAAGCCAATCCAGGCCATAAAGTCTACAAGACTGCATACTTTCATTTAAACAACACACCACTAAACTAGAGGCATAGTTCCAGTGGTAGAGCACCAGCCATGAGTAAGAAAGCTGAGCAAGAGGGTGAAGCCCTGGGTTCAAAACCCAGGGTGAAATTAAAACAAAAGTTTTGTAATGTTAGTTGTCATTTATTTTGTGGTTGTTTTTTTTTGTTTTTTTTTTGGGGGGGGGTCTGTTTGTGAGGCCTGAACTCTGGGCCTGGGCGCTGTCCTTCAGCTCTTCAGCTCAAGGCTAGCGCTCTACCACTGAGCCACAGTGCCACTTCCGGCTTTTTGCTTTTTGTTTATATGGTGCTGAGGAATTGAACCCAGGGCCTCTGGCTTGCAATGCAAGCGCTCTACCACTGAGCCACCTTCCCAGCCCCTTTGTGGTTGTTTTAAAGATATTTTTTCCTCTTTTATTATCTTTATTTAGAATTTGATGTCTTTTTGTGGTGGCCTGCTTTCAAAACCTTTTCTGTGCATTGATTTTGATTCTGGTTTTATAGAAACCACAAAATTAATATAAAGTCTGTTAAGTGCAAAACTGGCTGTTTTAAACAGATGGCAACATAACTTTAATCACAAATAGAAATCACACTTTAACTTCCTCTCCTCTATCTTTTAGCTTTTGATGTCAAAATTTATCTTTGTGTGTGTGTGTGTGTGTGTGTGTGTGTGTGTGTGTGCGCGCATGTGTATATGCTGGTACTGGCACATGATCTCAGGGCCTGGGCACTGTCCCTGAGCTTTTTCACTCAAAGCTAGTGCTTTGCCACTTGAGCCACAAGCTCCACGTCTAGATTTTTCCTGGTTAATTGGAGATAAAAGTTTCGGGGACTTTCCTGCCTGTGCTGGCTTCAAACCTTGATCCTCAGATCTGTCTCCTGAGTATGTAGGATTACAGGTGTGAGCCACCAGAACCTAGTCTAATTTTTTAAAATGTATTCTGAAATACATTAACTACAGTTGGGTTTTTAAAAATCTTGTCTTCCTAACCCTCATGGTAGTTACAAGATTGCTTCATGTACCGCCTCACAGTTGAAGAGCATCCTGCATCTCTCTATGTGCCACAATGGAGGGCAGTTGCTATGGATGGGTATATAGTAGCTTCCCTCAGTATATTCATTGATGGAAAACACCTTCCCTCTCCACTGAAAAATCGCTTTCTAGTTAACTCTGCGAAGAACCGGATGGAGATACAGATGTATTCAGTGGGAGGACTTCATAGGGCCTTTTTCTCTCTACTGAACTGATGCCACACTCCAGCCCACAGAGATCAATTTTCAGAATAAGAGCATCCCTGACTTTTGTGAGAGTAGAAGGTTGCCCTGTAGTTATGACATGTTCCCTCTTACATCACAGCACATTCCAGAAGCCTGCCCTGAGGACCACAGGGAAGTAAAATCCAAAGCCCCCATCGAGGACAAGGAACTGAGTTCATGAAACTTACTCTGGAACCCTTTCTCCTCACCCTGGTCCTGCTGGACCAAGCAGGATTGTGTGGATTCAGACCATTGTCATCAGCTAAGAACAACACTGAGAGTTGGGCTCTGTCAGTGAAGAGAGCCCACTTGTTAACATTTGTATGTAAAGATCTCTTCCCTTTCATGGTTTGCTGCTTTCTTCTCCGAAGAAGCTGAAAAGCTAGAGCCTCGTTTTTTACTTCCCCATCCCTCACACACATCCCTTTGTAAAAGAAGCAGGCATCAGAGTGCGAACCAAGGGAAATAAACCTCTGGAGCTAGATAGGGGAGGGGATCCAGCCTACCTTTAAATCACTCAGGACCACTGTAAACTTGGCCAGTACAAATCTCAGTGCCTGCACCAAAATCTTTCTCTGTAACTTCTCCTTTGAGGTCCCCATTTTACTGCAATCCAGATAGACATTCAGCCTCAGTGTACAGTTATGTGAGACCCAGAGAGTTTACAATGTCAAAGATAAGGTGCAGGTCTCAGGGACAGTCTTCAACACAACTCAGGTTGCTCCCATTCATCATCCTATCAGGAATGGCTTGCCTATGTCCCATCTGACTAGACTAGAGGCCACAGAAAGCCCCAGCATCCAAGGACTTGCAAATTCCCAGAATTTTTTGAATGGGAAGAGAGTACCAGATACTCTAGCCAGACTTGGTAGGCATGTTCCCATGTGATTTTCCCCCCAGCTCTAGCCCAGGGAATTGCAGCTGGCCAGAAGTGACTAGAATGTTGGGGAGTAGTTTTTGCTAGGATTGTATACAGTAAAGTGCCTCAAACTATGTGGCTCACACAATAGAATTTAATTCTCTCATGTTTCCAGAAGCTAGAACTCTGAAGGTAGCAGGGAGGGAGAAGCTGTGCAATTCCTCTCTCCTAGCTTCTGCCAATTTTCCTGACAATCATTGGGATTTCTTAGGCTGACTTCAGCCTTTGTCACTGTGTGTGTGTGTGTGTGTGTCGAGGTGCATGCCCACCTCCACTTTTCCCCTTCTATGAAGGCAGCAGTCATATTGGGTTAGAGGCCTATCCTATTACAGTAAGACCCCATCTTAACTAATTACAATCACTGTTTCCAAGTGAGATCACATTCTGAGCTATGGAGAGTTAGGACTTCCAATATATGTATTTCAGAGGACACAGTCCACTATATCTAAGAGAGTGTACAGTGCAGAAGGGAGGGAAGGAAATGTTTTCTCCCCTATATCCTGTTTCTCTTTAGGATTTTTTTTTCTGGTCCCGGGGCTTAAACTCAGGGCTTGGGCACTGTCCCTAAGACTCTTTGTATTCAAGGCTAACGCTCTGCCACTTGAGCTACATACAGTGCCACTTCTGGCTTTTTCAGAGTAGTATATAGAGGTTAAGAGTCTCATGGACTTTCTTGCCTGGGCTGGCTTTGAATCGCGATCCTCAGATCTCAGTCTCCTGAGTAGCTAGGATTAGAGGTGTAAGCCATAGATGCCTGGCTCTTCAGGATTTTTCAATGAAAAAAAAAAGGTCATTTCCTTAGAACATCATTCTTTATGGATTTTAGGGCTTGGGATGAACCTCTTTCATTCTGCTTTCTGCCTAATGCATCACTTTTCTGATGTGTAAAATGAACAATTGCTTAGTTATCTGAATTCAAGCAAGAGCCAAGGACAAGATAACCAATAAACCAGTCAATATGTCCAAACTGCCATCCTTCCCAATAGGCAGTCTGTTTCCTGGAATACTGAAGAGGAAAGCTAAAGCCAGAGTTAGCTGTGGAGATCTAAGAGCTCAGGATTCTAGCTGTGACCTCTTGGGATACAAAAGTTGCGAGCAGTCATTCTCTTAGCAGGCATAAGGCAGGGAAGCAGCTCTTTAAAAATGACCTTTATTTTAAAAATTGACATAATCTTTGGGTAAGTCACAATTAGCTTAGGCATGTTTCAGAAGGTGCTAATGTCTCACCTCCAAACCAAGAGCAATAGCTTATTTGATTGGTACAAGGATTGAGGAGGATCTTATGATGCAGAATGAATAGATGATTACTGAAGACAGAATCTTATACAAAAGCTTTCTTGCAGCATACGTTGTTTTTTAAATTATCTGTTACAAATATTAAAAAACACCTCATCAGACCAATAATAATACCCATATCTTACTTGCATGTTACTAAAGTTTCTACCCAGAACACCAAGTTCTGTAGACTTCAGAATCATACTTAAATTAATTTAATCCTTCACATTAAGCATAACAACTAAAAAACTAGATTCTACCCAGTGTAGTCTCAGCATCCAGGATGTGTCCTGCTGACAGAATGCCATCTACTTGGGCATGCTGTGAATCAAATCAAAACATGAAGCAAGCCAGGCTAAAGACTCCTTCCATACAGCAGTTGGCAGCTTCTGTTCCTCTCGCCTCCAAAGCAGAATCAGACCTGAGCTGCAGACTGTGAGGAAGGGCACAGGTTCCATATCATCTACCTGATGGTTTTCTGGGTGTGTTACAAGAAGGACAATTGTCTCCCAATGGAAGAGTTCATTTCCTGAGGACATTCCCCTCCCAACACCCCTCCCCACCTCCTTCTTCACAGTAAGGCCCAGTCCCAGTGTGGTCATAGATCCTTCCAGAATAAAAGGAGGGAAATTAGAGTACACTGAGCACCTACTATGTGCCAGGTCAGGTATTTTTCCTGTATTCCTCACAATACCCCGTGAGGTAGGATTATTACTCTTATTTTACAGATATGTGGAAACCGAGGCTCAGAGGAGAGAATCTGCCCCAAGTGGCACAGTGAAGAAGTAATGAATATCAAGTAGAAAACCCAGGGCTTCTCAGTCTAGGGCTCTTTTTACTACCCACATAAAGCCAAGGAATTGGCGATAAAGATATCCCAGCTCCAAGATGGTTGGTCTAGAACCCAAATATTGGAGTCCTTTGAGTGTGTGGAGCCAACCTTGGGAAGTCCAGAAGCCTGGACCTAGGAATCCTGGCTCTACAGCATTATTTTGGGACGTCAAACATGTCCTTACACCATGCCACTCCTGGGACTAGATGGGCCAATGTAGCTCCCCATCAAGGAGGAGGGGCTTGGCAAAGCCACCTTGGGAGTTCACTGGTGAACCACAGTGTGCAGCCTCCACCCAGACTCTGGTTTTGTCCTCTCATAGGGAACAGATGAAGAATATAACATTCTGACATTGCACACCTTGTGAACATTGGTTATGATTAAGGATCTCACCTCTGAGGGAACTCTAAATCCTAGGAAACCATGCTACCACGTCTTGAAAGGTTTTTCACAGAAAGCTTGTGATATGAGATAAAAAAAATTGGAGTCAGGACACTTTAAAAGCAGGCAATGATTGAAAATAATTTGAGAAAGCCAGGAGCCAGTGGCTCATGCCTGTAATCCTAACTACTCAGAAGGCTGAGATCTGATTATTACAGTTGGAAGCTGGCCTCTAAGATAAGAATCTCTGAAACTCTTTTCTCCAATTAACCTCCAAATATCCAGAAGTGGAGCATTGATTCAAGTGGTAGAGCCCAGCATTGAGCATAAAAACTAAGGGACAGAACCCAGACCCTGAGTTCAAGCCCCATTATTGGCACAAAAGAAAGGGGGGAAAGAAAAGGGGAGGGGAGGAGTGGTAAGGAAAAGAGGGAAGGAAGGGAGGGAGGGAGGAAGGAAGGAAGGAAGGAAGGGAAATAATTTGAGAGAGGAAAGGCTACTCTAAAGGGAAAGAAAAGGCAACAGTCAGAAGAAATGAGGGTAGATTGCTGAAAAGGAAGAGATGGAGAATAATATGCAAACCCAGGTGCTAGAGGTCAATCCCAATTGAGGCTGCAAAAATTAGACTTTTGGGAAATCTGGTTTCATTGAGTCTGCTATAGGGTTATACATGGGCAAGGGACTTCCCCAAAAAATATTTTGAGCCTTATGTTCAGGCAGACTTTAAAGAATAAAAAATTGGTGATAAAGGAAGAAAGAAAAGTCAAATGGCTCCCTGAAATCCACTTGCTATCTGTCACCTGGTTCTCCTTCCCCAAGGCCCTAGCACTATAGAACCTCCTATAACCCATAAATCCCAATAGAATAGTTCCCTCCTTGGTATATAGAGAGCAGGCCTATCTCTCTGTAAGCCCAGCACACACTAGCTGACTGTTATACATGTGTCTTTCCCACTAACCTGTGAACAACTTGAGAGGGACTGCACCTTTCTTCTCCACGTGGAGAGGAAAGCAGGCTAACCAAGATCCTTTGTTTAGCTGGGTAGTTAGGACTCACATCTGTAACCCTAGCTACTCAGGAGGCTGAGATCTGAGGATCTCAGTTTGAAGCGTACCTGGGCAGGAAAGTCCATTAAACTCTTAGCTTCAATTAAACCATCAAAAAGCCAAAAGTGGAAGCATGGCTCACAGCCTTTTGTAAAAAAAGGTAAGAGACAGTGCTCTGGCCCCAGGTTCAAGCCCCAGCACTGAAACACACACACACACACAAAAAGGTCTTTTGTTGATAAGCACCCTGGCTAATAACTAGCCCAATCAGCCAGGGAGATAATGGGACCATATCCTTGGGGAAATTTTTCTTGAGGAACAATTTCAATCTTGGGGGATAATGTTTCTCCAGTGGACTTGAGGGTGCTTCTAATGTGTTTTATAGTAATTATTCACACACCCCCACTCCACATCTACCCATACCTCCACCCAGAATTACCTCATACCTGGCCTAGTTGTGATTTGAGAGAATTTCTTTAAAATGTGAAACCAACACCTAGATAGAGATTTCAAGCAATAGTGTGCTGGTTTGTGAGAATGAAATCATTCAGGTAGAAGAAACAAAGCAGCTCAGTTTTGGCAGACCTGGTGGGATATGTGCATCTACCTATGCAGAATGAGGGAAGGATGCTGTCTAGAAAGAGTGTCGTGTGTGTGTGTGTGTGTGTGTGTGTGTGTGTGTCCATGTGTGCAGCAGGAAGCTGAGCTTACACTCTCTTTGTGGCTAGCAACATGGAAACTTAGGCCTAGTTCCTTGCTTTTAGGCTTCCAGAAACCCCAGAGCTCCTGTTGTCAAAAGCCCCTAGAACAATCCTTTGCAAGGAACAGCCAAGGATGGTTCAAGAAAATGGTCTGTCCAGACCAGCCATGAACTGCTGGTAGAGAATAAGCATGCTTGGCTGGAGGCCCACGCTCAGCAGCGAATGTTCCGAAAACCAGACAATGTGGCTTTTCCAAATAGGTAAATGTCTTCATCTGTGCCTTCATTGAGGTGCTTTACCATGTTCTTCTCAAAGAGGAGTGGGTGGTAAGCACCCATCGTGCAGGCGCTATCAAAGTACTTTTGGTAGTAGTAGCATACATCAGTCTTGCGCTTGGATGGGAGGAACTCATAAATGTCCACCTGGTCACAGAGCGTCAACATGACAATGATACCTGCAGAGAAGGAGGAGCGGTGAGTCAAGGCCAGCATCTTACACACCAGAGCTGCCGAGATCTGTCCAGTGGAGAGATGTCACCTGGAACTTCTCTTTGTTCCTGTGAATCCCAAGCTGAATTGTGCTAGTGAGCCAGGGACAACACACTGTATCCTGGAGTGCAGTGCTAAATGCATCTTATGCAACTTCCTATTGCCAGGACAAAGGCATGACAGGTTCACCCTCCTCAAACTAGCAGATTATAGGACTCCCTCAATCAATACATTGGTCAACGGAATAAGCCATAGGACACCAGGGCTAAGTGAGGAGATAATGCCAGCATGTGCAGTTAGCATTTCCCAGCATTTTTACCTCCTATAGCCTTGGGGATGTTGTCATCTGGGAGAAGTATTTCATACAGTACCAGCAGGAAATGGTGCAAAAAAGACTTCTTCCTTTAGCTAGAAAGGAGGCCTAGATGGACCATTCATCCAGCAAGGAGATGTAGGTTGAGAGGCTGTGGCCCAGGCTGGTGCTCTCTGGAGAGGCCACGCAGAACACTGAGGTGCAAGCCCAACCAGGAGGCAAGGAGGGGAGGGAGAATCCCACTACCACCCACCTTTGTCCCCAACTGGCTAAGTTGTGTTGGGTAGGAAATGTCCCTTCTTTTTGGCCTGCTCAAAGGAGTAGGGATTATCCAATTCTCCCATTGTATAGGTCATTGTTAGCATGAAATAGGATCACAGTCCGAAGATACCTTTAATTAACTAGTCACTCAGGGACTCTTTAGGAAGGATAAATTCTCAACTGAGAACAAAACAGTTAGCTGTCAGCAACTTTGTTCCAGAAGAATCAGATATGAGAAAAGCCCTACCTCTGCCCTTTAGCTCAGTGGAGAAGAGAAGACAGTTTAGTTGCTAACCTAGGAATCACAGGAAGGAGGAATAGCTGGGTGTAGAGGGATAATGGCCAGAGGGAGGGCAGAGAGCAGAGCAGAGCAATGATGGTGGAGGCCACAGCAGAGACAATGGCAGGGCAGTGTTCCTCAAGATGATTACTCCTGGTTGAAAGGCTTCAGGAAGAGTCCTAAATGCACTCAATCCAAAAGCTGAAGCAGAAGATGTAAAGATGTATCACTGCAAAGGTCCCAATCCCTTACTATGGGAGTGTCTCTGACAGTAAGCTGATTTACTTGGAGAACAATTGCCATGCCAAACCCACAAAGGTAAGTCAAACAGATGCCTCCCTGAGGGAGTATGAAGTCTAGAAGGGAAAGTAAGCAGACAGATGCCATCCAGTGGGAAGGCAGTACTCTGGGGCACTGGGGAGGAGCTTCCATCTCTGCACACAGAGAGCCTGCATCCCCTGGAAAAGGCCCAGCAGTCCAGCCCAAGAATGACAGGGAAGGGTAGATGGTCCATGAGAACTTAGGGGTATAAACAAAGCTTAAGAAGAAAGCCTCTTCCTAGCATTCAGGACTTTCTATCCCCAGCCCACCCTGTGCCTGCTCCCAGAGGCTCTTCTAAGTCTCCACACCCAGGTGCCCATTCACGATGCTCTTAGGGTTGTGACTAGGGCATTCACTAGCGAGAACATATAGACAGTCCGGAAGTGGCATTACTGACTTTTTTGCTTCAACTTTTAGCATGACTCTGCGCTATCACTGAATCTGTGTTGATTTAAATATATCACAATTTGGGTGGGGGTGTAGATTTTTTTTTAAGGATATTGCATTAAAATAGTATCTAGCTTGATTCATGAGTTCTAAGATACTTCCTGAATTACAACTTAAGACAAGAGCCTGTCCTCTTCATCCAAAGTTCAGCCCTGCTACATCTTTTTCTCCACTCCTCCTCTTGGTTATATCCTTTCCCTTTACCCCATCTCCATATGTCAAATCGTCCTGTTTCTGAGGAGTAGCTCATACTATGTCCTCCCTAACTGTCTGGCGAGAAAGGGCTCTCTCTCCTGTGACACCAGGGTAGGCTCTCCTTCTTGGCTCAAGCTGAATATTGCCCCAGATACCTGGCTACTTTCTCCTAGTAGACACAATGAAGGAGAATTCTATCTTCGCGATTTTGGACAGAATTTGGCACAATGTAGAAGCAGAGCAAGATCTTGTCAATTCTGGTCAACAAAGAGGCTGAATAAATGAGATCCCTGGAAATAACTACACAAGGACTTCCCCAGATAAGGACTTACCAAGCATGCCGGAGGATGGGGGGTTTGGCTGAATCTCTTCAGGGGAGATTTCCTGAAGGATGTCCCACAGCTCCCAAGGCATCTGGGGCTTGAGGATGTAGAAGGGCTGGCTGGGGTGCAGCTTGCGGTAGCTCTTATAGTTGTTAAAGAAATTGTAGTCAGGATTCTGGTACCACTGAAAAAGAAGGAATTTTGTCGACTCAAGAAGAGAAAAGTGTCTGTGTCCATGTGGCCTATAAAGTAGGCATTCTCATCCAAAAACTCAGAGGGGCAGGAACCAGGGCAGAACCATGAGACATAGCCCCTCCTCTGGAATACATTCCAGGCTTCTGCACATCATAGTTCTCGGTGGGTAGCATAGTAGGGCCCGGCACAGTCTGTACTTAGAGGAATGTTAGGATTGGGGACCCTGGAATAGTTTCAGACAGGACAATGGAGTCTGGTCATAGTAGCTCAGCTGAAAGGGGTTTTATGTGCCATCTAACCCCATCTTCTTTATAAGACCAGGTTTTATTATGTTATACAGACTGGATTCCAGCTCCTAGGCATAGGTGATCCTCCTGCTTTGTCTCCCAAGTAGCTGGTACTATGGATATATACACTATCTAGTTACGCTTAATTTTGAAGAGAAGAAAACTGGAGCACAGGATGTTATGCCTATGTGTTCAGAGTCCCTCTCATGACTTATGGACATCTGAGTTCTACGTGAGATCTGTGCATCCTTGTACCCACAGAGGTAGTGCTAAGGATCCCTAGAGCCTATCAGCTACTGGTGGAGCTAACTTAAAAATTTAGCATCCCAAGAATAGTGCTGTCTGCCTTTCCTCATGAATGCCATTCTCCTGAGGCCACTGGACGGCTGTTCCAGGGCCAGAGAACCCAGCAGTTCTGAAGCTCATGTTTCCTTCCTGGGAACAGCTGATGTTCCTCAGTGTAGGAAATTAAGTCCTGGACAGGCCGTCACTTTCCCTGTCCACATTCTGGTTTCTCCACTTGTAAAATGGGAACAACCATCTACTTCCTCCTGGTGTTGTAAGAGTGAAATGAGAAGAATTCAAGAAGTTGGATGTATGGCAGAGAAATGTAGAAATATTATTGACAGGGGAGCAGTAGCTACTGTCCATTCCTGCTGAAGCTCATCAGGAATAACTGCTTTAATGAATACATTCTACTCTAGATGTGAGAAATCCAGCCACCATTACTCCCAATACATAATGAAACTGGGACGTATCCTCAACTGTACAGGACAGAGGCTCGATAGGAGTGTTTGTAAGTCTGCTACCCAACACAAAGTGGGATGCCCTCAGGAACGGCTCAGATCATCCATGACTTTAAAACCCCCTAAACATTTTGAAACTCCATAGGCAAAGAAAGACTCAACCCTTATTTTCCACTTACCTTTGGGATATCTGAGTGGTACACAGATGGGTCCCACACAATTAAGATTCCTTCATTGTACAAACCATCCTTGAGGAAGCGCCTATCTGTGGTGACCAACTGCAAGAAGGAAGAGACAGGCTGTCATTTGGATATCTATATGGAAACATTTGGTTCTCAGTAATCAATGGCCCATCACCACTGAACTTCAGTGAAAAGTAAAAGGACAGTCTGAACTGTGTTGACCTCAAAGAATATTTAAAACATGCTATCAGCCATAGAGCAGATTTTAAGACTACAACACACAGGGTCCTCATCTCTTTGGGTGGCCATCCTGGAATACTGTGTCTGAGGTAGAGCACCAGAGAGGTGGTCAACTTGTGTGGAGGGACCACAAGCATGCAAAATTACTTTAAACACAAGAATCTCACTAGGCTGAGAAAATGCTTGAGTGTAATCTGCTGGGGAGCTAGCCACAACTGTCTTCCCATACATCCCCATGTACCTGGGCTGAGCTACACACAGGTAGTTCAACACACCTGGTTAACTGTGACTGTGACCATTCTGAGGGAACTTTTTTTTTTGTCAGTCATGGGGCTTGAACTCAGGGCCTGGGAGCTGTCCCTAAGCTTTTTTAGCTCAAGGCTAGTACTCTAACACTTTGAACCACAGCACTACTTCTGGTTTTCTGGTGGTGAATTGAAGATAAGAGTCTCACAGACGTTTTTTACAGGGCTGACTTCAAACTGCTGTCCTCAGATCTCATCCTCCTGAGTAGCTAGTGTTATAGGCATGAGCCACTGGTGCCTGGCTATGATGGGACATTTTTACAAAATATATTAGGAACTTTAAAACAGAAAGCATATACAGACTCAATAATTCTACTTTGGCTGGGCTGGGAAGGTGGCTCAGTGGTAGAGTGCTTGCCTTGCATGCATGAGGCCCTGATTCGATTCCTCAGCACCACATAGCAAAAAAGAAAAAAGCCGGAAGTGCCGCTGTGGCTCAAGAGATAGAGCGCTAGCCTTGAGCTGAAGAGCTGAGGGACAGTGCCTAGGCCCAGAGTTCAAGCCCCATGACCAACCAAAATAAATAAATAAATAAATAGATAATTCTACTTTGGGGATTCGATCCTAACAAAGAATCCAAATCTGGGGTAAAATATACATGGTAATGTTAAGTAAATTATTTAACCAAATAGGAAAAGTATGATAGCAGAAGAGGAAAGCTATATAATATAAAAAGATTCAGGTTTAGCTCTTATCTTTGCCACAATCTTATTTGGGTGACTATAGAGTAATCTCCTTAGGCCTTTGTTTTACATAGTATATGTGGAATGGAGACAGTGGTTCTAAACTCTCAGATGAGAGCTATCTTTAGAATCAAATAAGGAAAATATATGAATGAAAAACAAAAGTTGCTCCAAGGGCTGAGAAATGAAGGAATCCATGTCCCTCTTCGAAAGCTAAAACAGCAATATGATGTCAATTGGAGCTCATCATTAAGAGCACATGGGACATGACTCAGGCGAAATACAAGAGGAGCACTTGGCAGAAACCAAATCAAGACCCCAGTGAGCCAGGCACTCCTAGGTTCCCACCTGTAATCCTAGCAACTCAGAGATTAAGATCTGGTGGATCAAAGTTTAGAGCCAGCCTAGGCAGAAAAGTCCACAGGACTCCATCTCCAATTGTCCAGTAAAAAGCTGGTCTGGAGGTGTGGCTTAAGTGGTAGCACCTCAACCATGAGCCAAGTGTGAGTTCCTTGAGTTCAAACCCAAGTACTTGAGGAAAAAAAGACTTGACAGAACAAGTAAGTAATCTTCCTTAGCAATCATGCCTCTCCTACTTCAATCACCACTGTGACGGCTGAGTCCTAAGCAACATCTAATTTTGACCAATACTATGAAAGCAAGTAATGACTTCTAGGGGCATATTAGAAGGAGCAGGTCACCCCGAGTCCTCCTGTATACGTAAGAATTGCTTATGACCTGAGGTACTTGCACTGTATGAAAACAGAATCCAAGAAATTGGGAAGAGGGAAAGAAAAAAGGTAAATTTCGTTGGAAGGGAGAAAAAGGAAGTGGCCAGGACTGAGGTCTGGTAGAGAGAACGGAAAAAATGCTAGCAAGCCACATCCTTCCCCCTTTCCCCTGCCACTCACAGAACTCTAATTCCCTTTATTTAACAATTGCGCTTGAACCTGTGGAGAGCTGAGAGCAGGAGTTCCACACACACACACCCCCGTTCCTAGTCTGTAATTCTACGGTCTTAGGTACATCATGGTCTCCAGGCCTCCATACTTGTTCCCAAACATTATACCCTGTAAGACTCTGCCCCAGGTATATCTTTCCTGGAAGCTCTTCTCTAGTGCTCCCCTACCTCCCTGCCCTGGGAGTGGGACCTAGGCTTGGGAAACTCTAGGTGACCAAAGAGAGGAGCTGTTCTGAGCTAATGCTCAGAACTCTACAGGACTCTACTCAGAACATCTACCAAGACAAGGGGACACCAGAGAGATAGAGAACTGCTGTTTAAAGTCCCCTTTCTAGGAGAGAGAACACAGCTATAATAGCCAATGTATATATGTGAACATGGAAAGGAAAATGGAGGGGATAGGTGAGATTGGGAGAGATGGGGAAGAATGCTGAAAAGGATGACCTTGATCAAGATCCACGGTACTCATTAACTCACATGTTGAATTGAAACCCCTTTGAAGGTAATTTAGAAAAAAATTATGAAGGCACAAATGTTTAATGCAGAAAGTTTGAAAACTTCAGAATAGAATCTATACACACACACACATATACAAAGGAGAACATACCCATCTGTAACTGCACACAATTGCATTCCTCAGCTATTGCTTCTGTGAATATTTGGGAGTATTTTTTCTTCACAGATCTTTTTCTTTCTCTGTTATAGACTGAACTGTGACCTCCTCCATATAAATGTTGGCTCACTAATACCCAAAGTGACTATAGTTGGAGTATTTGGAGGCAGAGCCTTTAGCAGAGTAACTAAGGTCAAATGAGGTCATAAGGGTGTAGCCCTAATCCAGCAAGGGTGGTGTCCTTAAAGAACAAGAAAGAGACCAGAATCGCTCAGTGTGGGAACACTTGGAAAGTCACTGGAGGACACAACAGGAGGACACAAACATAGGAGGACACAGGAGATCCCAACAAGGCAAAAAGTGAGCCTTCTCCAGAAGCCCAAGCCCATGGCACCTTGGATTGTGGCATCTACAACTAGTTGAAAACAAAATTTCTGTTGATTAAGGCATCTAGTATGTGGTATTTTATTATGGCAGCTCAACATAACTAATGTCGCAAGTATGTATTGTGGAGATGTAGTATAGGTATATCTTTCATGCATAGGAGTGTACATATAGAGGTATAGACACACATATGATGTGTGTATATGTGAATACCTGTGTAAATGTACACATATGCATACATTTCCATGGACGTACTTCCTAGCTATATCTGCTCAAAGATACCCTGATACAGATGAGCACACCTAGGAATCAAGAGTTTATTTTGGTACCATGTTTTACTAAAAAGAACCAGGAATCTTCAGAGAAGATGACTGATCCCAGGATGAAGCCAAGATAACCTAAGGAAATAAAATTTTTCTAAATTTCTCAGTGCTCCTATAAAAAGCCCAAGCATCTTGTTTGTTCATATACCTTGAGGAGGATTAAATCTCTAGCTATTTTGCTGAATTAATTGCTCTGCTTTGATCAGAAGATAATACAATTTTTCTTAGGTTCCCAGTTGGGTAAATGCAATGCTCATGCCCAGAGAACTTCTCTAGTGAAGGCTCTCCAGGGGCCAGGAAGATGGAAGTGGTCAAATTCCCAGGTCTTTGCATTTCAGGATGGAATGAGGCCTAAGAATTATACATCTCTATAAGTAAGTTTATTGACATGTCAATGAGTGGAATGAGCAGCCTCAAGATGTGGCAAGTTCCTGCCTTTTATTTAAAAAGCAATGAGAGAAAATTAATTTTTTAAATAGTCTACTGACTATTAAAACAAACAGACAGACACAAAAACATAAAGCTGAGTACTAGTGAGTCATGCCTATAATCTTAGCTACTGGAAAGGCTGAGATCTGTATATTGAAGTTCAAAGCCAGCCCAGGCAAGAAAATCTATGAGACTCTTCAATTAACTCCAAACAAAAAAAGTTGCAAGGAGAGCTGTGGCTCAAGTGGTAGAGCACTAAACTTGAGAAAAATAGCTCATGAGTTCAAGCCCAGGACCAGCACAAAAACAAATAACAACAACAAACAGGCTTTCATTATATTGTCTTGAGGGTAAGGACTTAGGCAAAAGAGCGACTACTCATTCATTTCTTTATTTCAAGATAGGGTCTTATGATATTATTCAAGCTGGCCTCAAACTTCTGTGCTCAAGTGACCTCCTATCTCAGCCTCCTGGGCAATTATGACTATAGGTACATGCCACCATACTTGGCTCTCATTTAATAATTACTGTAAGGTATTTAAGAAATTTAGCTCGGATCCAGGACACCCTGTTTGCACAATTCAAGATAAAAATAATAATCAGGAAATATTTAAATGTCAAAAGATAACTTCAAAATGAGTTGGAATATCTTATCACAACAAAAAGTAAAGCAGTGTGGAAGGAAGGAAGGAAGGAAGGAAGGAAGGAAGGAAGGAAGGAAGGAAGGAAGGAAAGAAAGAAAGAAAGAAATCTGGTAAGTACATGAATGTCACAAGGGAACAAGAGCCAGTTTGGAAGAAATTCCACTAGTTAAATCTGGAAAAATTTCAATACCAAAGTAATTCAGAACATTAAGCAATTGTAAACTACTAAGAAAATAGGAATCATGAATAGGTATCCAATGAAACAATAGAAGAGAAGAGAAGAGAAGGAGGAAGAGGAAGAAGAAAAAGAAGAGGAGAGGAAAGCAGAGGAGAGGAGAGGAGAAAGAGAAGAGAAGAGAAAGAAGAAGAGAAGAGAAGGAGGAAGAGGAAGAAGAAAAAGAAGAGGAGAGGAAAGCAGAGGAGAGGAGAGGAGA